>NC_057808.1:132310108-132637636 GCF_018294505.1 Triticum aestivum
CTTCAGTTAGCAGCAGTAGCGAAGGAATCGCTCGATCGGGTTCAGTTAACAGCCATCGATCGATCGCTTGGGTTCAGTAACGCGTAGCCTGCAGTGCAATCGCTCGGGTTCAGTTAGAGCCCAACGCCTCGCTCGGGTTCAGTTAGAGCCAACGCCTCGCACACACGCGCGTACGTGTACGAGAGAAACGCGCATCGCTCGGCCCCCGACCTCCCACCGTAACCGGGAACTCGCCGAAATTTTCCTCGCCCTCGCTTCTACCACGGTTTTTTCCGTCATGGACGGCCCAAAGAATGTCATGCAGCTGCGTCTCCGGCCCACCCAGGACGAAAAGCCCATTTTCTGTCATGATTTTTTGTCATAGAAGTAGGAGCCCACCACATCTATGATGATACCAGGTTTTTTCACAATTATCGTCATAGAAGAGTCATATGTATGACAGAAAAAAAATTCGTTCGGCCCAAAATGTCATGGATGTGTCTTTTTTTTGTAGTGTAAGCATGTTGTAGTAAACATGCCTAACACGTTTTAGTTATTTTCCCTACCTTTTAATAGACAACTGGGCCATTATCTGCTCTGGCAGCACCTGTGATGTAGGGTGAAACCCTAAACGGCCGATTTTTCACGAAAGGAGCGGATCCCGACTAAGAACACGAAGAACACGAGGGCAAAACGAGGGAAAACACAATAGGAACTCTCAAACCAACAAGATATAGTCACACATATGCTAGATCCGAGTACACATAGAGATCACACGGTCCAAAATCAACAACGGACGATACATAGGGTAACCGGTTCTTCTCCGTGAGGAGGTCTTGATGGGGCCACCCAAGAGGGGGTCCTGAATTCAACGTGGATCTTTTCTGAAGAGGGGCCGCGATCTCTCTCGAGGAGTAGTTCCGTATGGATGAGCAAAAGCTATCTTCACATATGAGCTAAACCTATGCTAACCCTAGAAAGAGGTGGTGGAGTAGTATATATAGAAGTTGGGGGCGAAGGGGTACATGGGCCTCGGCCCAACATCATGCACGCAGGCACTGTTTGGATGATCCGGATGTTGGTCCGGATGATCCGGCTTCCGGGGTCCTCGGGCGGGTTAGCCGGATCGTCCGGGCCGTGGTCCGGACCGTCCGAGCTGGGGCCGGATCGTCCGGACGGCGGTCCGGATCGTCCGGGCTTCTGCTGACTTTGCCCTTCTTCTTCTCCGTCTTCACGTCCATCTTCCTCTTTGGATTCTCCTTGCTCCTTAGCGTCTCCATGGCTAACTCCTTGATACCTGAGTATGCACAACGTCTCCGTTTGAGGTAGTAGCCATGTCTCATGTGCATCAAAGTGGAATTGTGAGAGGAGAGATGTCACCTCGGTTTCGAGAGCTCTTGCACGTGCTCGAGTCATGGGTCCACTAGGCACTTGGTGACACGATGGTAGGTCCATGGGGATGGCCTTGGGATGCTCCGCATCATCTCCCCTCCCTTGGGAAAGATCCGACCTCGGATCGAAATCCTCATCACCATGGTACCGAGAGAAATCTTTGACATTTAAGATGTCGCTCTCGGAGTACTTGTCGCGTGGGATGTCGATCTTGTAGGCGTTGTTGTTGTAGCGTGCAAGCACCTTGAAGGGTCCATCGGCTCGTGGTAGAAGTTTGGACTTGCGTTCGTTGGGGAAGCGGTCCTTGCGAAGGTGTAGCCACACAAGATCTCCAATGTTGAATATCATGGGTTGCTTGTTGACATTGAGCTTGGTCGCGGGTCATTGTACTTGGCGCTCGATGGTGTGCCTTGTATCTTCATGCATCTTCTTGAGGTGGTTGACTCGGGCACTCACGTCCATGTTTGTGCGCTCTTGTAGTAGTAGAGATAGAATGTCCAATGGGGACAACGGGTTGAAGCCGTAGACGACCTCGAAGGGGGACTTGCCGGTAGTCTTATGTCTTGCACGGTTGTAGGCGTACTCGGCGATAGGTAGGCACTCCTCCCACTCCTTGATGTTCTTATTTATCAACACGCGTAGTAGAGTGGAGAGCGTACGGTTTGTCACCTCCGTTTGGCCGTCAGTTTGTGGATGATATGCCGTGGAGAATAGTAGCTTGATTCCGAGCTTGGCGCATAAGGTCTTCCAAAAGTAACTCAAGAACTTGATGTCGCGGTCCGAAATAATCATCTTTGGCACTCCATGTAGACGTAAGATTTCCCTACAAAAGAGATTGGCAACATGTGAAGCATCGTCTATCTTGTTGCAAGGAATGAAATGAGCCATTTTGGAGAATCGGTCCACAACAACAAAAACGGAATCCTTGCCATTTCTAGTTCTAGGCAAACCAAGCACAAAATCCATGCTAATATCTTCCCATGGTTGATACGGAATTGGAAGAGGCATATATAGGCCATGAGATTGAGCTTTAGACTTAGCTTTGCGACATGTAGAGCATTGGTTGGTGAAGCGGTTGACGTCGCGGAACATCTTAGGCCAAAAGTAGTTCTTGGAGAGCGTAGCAAGGGTCTTGTCTCGTCCAAAATGTCCCATTAGTCCTCCTCCATGAGATTCTTGCAAAAGCAACAAACGAAGAGAAGACTCGGGGATGCAAAGTTTGTTAGCTCTCATAATATAACCATCTTTGATGTAATATCGTTCCCAAGATATATGCGTCAAACATTTGGCATAAGGAATGGCAAAAGTAGGATCATGCTCATACAAGTCCTTTATGTGCTCAAAGCCAATGACATTCAATTCAAGTTGAGTAATAAGCATGCATATACGGGAAAGCGCATCCGCCACAACATTTTCCTTACCTTTAATATACTTGATGACATAAGGAAATGACTCAATAAATTCACTCCACTTAGCATGACGCTTGTTCAACTTAGTTTGACCCTTAAGGTATTTAAGTGTTTCATGATCGGTATGGATGATGAATTCATGAGGGCGGAGATAATGTTCCCATTCACGCAAAACTCGCACTAAAGCATATATCTCTTTGTCATAGATGGGGTAATTGAGTTGCGCTCCGGAAAGTTTCTCACTAAAATATGCTATGGGGAGCTTCTATTGCGTTAACACACCTCCTATGCCATTACCACTAGCATCGCAATGAATTTCAAAAGGTTTGTCAAAGTTGGGTAATGCAAGCACGGGAGCATGAGTAAGCAAATTCTTAAGCTCATTGAAAGCGCTATCTTGAGATGGTCCCCAAACAAAGGGTGCATTCTTCTTGATCAAAGCATGTAAAGGTGAAGCAATAGTGCTAAAATCCTTCACAAATCTACGGTAGAAACCGGTTAAACCAAGGAAACTACGCACTTGTTGCAAATTGGTTGGTTGGGGCCAAGTTTTAATAGCATTGATCTTAGATTCATCAACATGAACACCCTTAGAAGATACTACAAAACCCAAGAAAACAAGCTTATCAACACCAAAAAGGCATTTTTCCATATTAGCATAAAGTTGCTCTTTTCGAAGAGTTTGTAGCACGGTGCGAAGGTGGGTGACATGCTCTTTGAGAGATTTTCTAAAAACAAGGATATCATCGAAGTAGACAACAACAAATTCACCAATATAAGGGCGAAACACATAATGCATAAGACGCACGAAAGTACCAGGTGCTTCCGATAAACCCATAGGCATGACTAACCACTCATACAAACCAAACTTTGTTTTCAAAGCGGTTTTCCATTCATCACCCTCTTGTATGTGTATTTGATAGTAACCACTTTTAAGATCAATTTTGGAAAAGATAGTGGCACCGCTAAGTTCATCTAGCATATCGTCAAGGCGTGGAATGGGGTACCTATAGCGAACAGTGATAGCATTGATAGGTCTACAATCGGAACACATGCGAAAGCTACCGTCTCTTTTTGGCACAAGAATGACCGGTACGGCACAAGGACTCAAACTTTCGCGTACATGTCCATGGTCTATGAGATGCTTTACTTGCCTTTGTATTTCTTTGGTTTCGTCGGGGTTGACTCTGTAGGGAGCCTTGTTTGGAAGTGGCGCTCCGGGGATGAGGTCGATGCGGTGCTCGATGCCTCGTAAGGAGGTAGACCCGGAGGTAGCTCGTCGGGGAAAACATCTTGGAATTCCTGCAATAAAGAAGACAACACAAAAGGTAGATTGTGAGAGGTGTTAGTTTTTGGTGCCTCGTCCTTGCACAATAGGACATAGTGTAGGACGCTTGATGGGTTCTCACACACTTCTCTCATCTCACGTTTGGTGGAAAATAGAACTAAGTTTTTCTTGTCGCTCATCGTGGGGGCACTCAATTTTGGCTTGTGGCGCTCACTCTCTTCTTGGTGGTTCTCTCTCACTATTCTCTCCACGATGGGTGGCTTGCTTGTCCGTGATCACTTGGCTTGGAGACATAGGTCGTAGCACATACTCCTTTCCTTTCATCTTGAAGCTATAGTGGTTTGTACGCCCGTTGTGGATGACACCTCGGTCAAATTGCCATGGCCATCCAAGAAGGAGGTGGCAGACGGTCATCGGGAGGACATCACACTCCAAAGTGTCTTCGTAAGCTCCGATCTTGAAAGAAACTTGTACTCTATGCTCGACTTGGATGGTGCCGGTGTCGCTTAGCCATTGAACCTTGTATGGGTGGGGGTGCTTCATCTTAACCAATTGGAGCTTGGAGCATAGTTCTTCACTTGCGAGATTATGGCAACTCCCTCCATCGATGATGACCTTGACGGACCGTCCATTTATGCCGGCCTTGGTGTGGAAGATATGGCATCTTTGGTCTTCGTCTTGTTGATGTTGAAGATTCAAGACCTTGGAGACAACAAGAGCGGGGCTTGAATCTTCGTCACAAAAGATTTGATCATCTTCATCTTCGTTGTTCACTTGCCGGTGCATGGCCACTTGCTCAAGGGCTTCCATTTCTCCTTCACTCATTGAGTCATATGTTCCGTCGTCATTGAGGATCATGGTGCTCTTGTTTGTACACTCAAAGGACTTGTGGCCTCGGCCGCCACATGTGAAGCATTTGAAGGAACTTGTCTTGATGGTCTCATCGGTTGGGGTAGATGATGATGAAGCTCTCGGCTTGAAGTTGCTTGTAGTAGGAGCACGACTTGAAGTTGTCGAAGTTTACTTGTAACTTGACTTATCGCTATTGCTTGTAGATGGCTTGGTTGAGGTAGAAGTTGTTGGAGTCGTTGAAGCTTGATTGTTGGAGAGGCCATAGGACTTGGATGAGAACTTGGCGTACTTGAAGTCATCTTGCACTTGGCGTTCCGCTTTGGTGGCTTGGTGCACTAGCTCGATGAGGTTCGAGTATGGTTGGAAGTCGGCGATCTTCTTGATAGGATGATTGAGTCCATTCAAGAAACGTGCCATAGTTTGCTCATCATCTTCCGTGACGTTGGCTCTTATCATGGCAATCTCCATTTCCTTGTAGTACTCTTCAACACTCTTGGTTCCTTGCTTGATGAGTTGGAGTTTCTTGAAGAGGTCGCGGTTGTAGTAGTTTGGCACGAATCGTGCTCTCATGACATCCTTCATTTGCGCCCAAGTAGTGACGGGTGGTTCACCTCTTGCCTCTCGGCACTCAATGACTTGTTCCCACCAAATGAGGACGTAGTCTTGGAATTCAAGGGATGCCATCGCTATCTTCTTCTCTTCTTCATAGTTGTGCAAGCGAAAGATTTTGTCGACCTTCAATGCCCATGATATGTACTCTTCGGGTTCATTGCTTCTGGTGAACTTGGGCATGGTGAACTTTAGCTTGCCGTATCGTTGCTCTTCATTGTGTTGGGGTCGAGGATGATGACGCCCATGTCTCTGAGGATTTACAAACTCATGTTGCTCTTGGCGAGGAGGGTTGTCGACATCATGTTGCTCTTGTCTTGGAGGAGGGCCATTGTCTTCATTCTCGCGATGAACTTGATGTTCTTGTCTAGCTTGTGGAGGAGCTTGTCGATCTTGACGAGGAGCTTGAGGAACTTGACGATGCACACGTGATTGATAAATCCTTTCTTGGACTTCATCGCGAAGCGCTTCTTGTTGCTCATGAGCTTGCCGGTTGCACGTGGCTACGGCTTGACTTGAATCTCAGAGGGCACGTTGCTCCTCAAGTGCTTGAGCTTCACGTAGTAGTTGTTCTTGGCGTTGTGCCTCGGTATCTTGTGCATCTTGATGTTGGCACGCTCGCTCCTCTTGTTCTTGTTGGCGTTGATGTTGCCATTCTTGTGCTTGCGTGAATGTAGCTTGGTTTTGACGATGTCGGTGCTCTTGAGAGTCGGTGTCATGTAGAGGATTGCGGTTGGCTTGACGATCTTGACGCACGGCACGACGAAGAGTATTCGATGTCGGGGTACTTGATCCGGAGATAGTGTCGTCGGAAAGTCGACTCGAGCGGCTCCGTCTTGAGTAGGACGAAGTGGTAGAAGAGCGGTTGACCAACAAGGCGCGAATCTCGTCCATTCTTTTGAATCTCGTCCATTCTTGTGTTCGTCGAGCTTGTTGTCAAAGTAGTCTCTTGTACATTGCTCGGAGAGTCGCAAGTCGGTGGCGAGGTTGTCGATGCGGTCGCTCATTGCTAGTTGCTCTTCATGCAAGGCTAGTTGCGTTCCAAATAGGTGTAGTTTGGTGACGTAGTTGTTCGGATCGTTGTCTTGCTCTAGGAAGAGTGGGTTGGTAGAAGTACTTGGCATATCCATCATTGCAACAAAATATGTGAGTGGGAGAAAGAGAAGAACTTATACCAAATGTACCTTGACCGATGTTGAAGATGGATCAAGGATCACTCCAATGTATAACAAGGAAATAGCACAATTGGTACCAATTCTTGTCGGTTTCTCACACCTACACAAGTAAAAGCTTATGGTGGAGCTCGGTTAGGATGGTGGCAAAAATTTTGATGTGAAAGTATGCAAGACTCAGTAATGTTGGAAAAGATTCGCAATTTGCAAATGCAACAAGTAGACCAATAGCAAAATGGGTACACGGAAACACACACGCAAAACGATAAGTGGGGTCGTGCAACCAAGGAATGAGCCGAAATGTGGAATCCACGACAATGCTCTTGTTGCACAATACTATAGAGACTCTAGCATGATTGCACAATAGGCGGATACGAACTTGTGCACAACCTACTAAGCAAAAATGCAACGACTCCTATCCCAAGTATGCTCTATGTATGATGTTCCGATGATATGATCCAAGATGATCGAGTATGACAATCTTAATGTTGTATGATGCTATGGTTCTTGCTTATAAGCTCTTTGCTTATCTTTCCCTTTTGCTTAAAAGCTTGTTTGGCTCTTTGTGTGTTGAGCTCTTTTCTCATGCAATGCTTCACGAACCAAGATAGCAATTGTGTATGCGATGAAAACTTTGTGACACAAGAGATGATACCGAGATATGCAACCTGATGATATGGTATGTATGCTATGGGAAGTATGATCACTAATGTGCACAAGTCACGTTGCCGGCAATACTCAAAGGCTAATCTCGATGGGTAAGTGACGCAAAATTAAGGCTATGGGGTTATCAATGCAAATGCAAGAAAGTATGATGATATCACGATACCAAGATGAGGTTGATACCAAAATGATGTAGCCGTTCTTAGTAGTCCTCGGCGAAGATGAGCAGTGGTGATGTAGATGTCGAACCGTCCCTAAGTAGCCGAAACATGTTAGGAAACGGTGAACCACAACTCAAATTCTCAAAACCAAATGCGGCAAAATGTGTCGGAGTTGGTAGCGGTCAAGTGGTGGTAGGGTTTGGTGTATTGAAAGGGTTTGCGGAAGTTAGGTGGTGGTGGTCGAAGGGGGTATGCGGAGGCGTAAGTGGTGGTGGGTAAAAACTGCAGAAAAATGCAATTTCGGCAGAGAAAGCCGGATGATCCGGGCTGATCCGGATGATTCGGGTCAGAAGCCGGATGATCCGGGCGGGTCAACTGTGCTCGAGGATGGCTCGGGATGAACTCGAGAACGGGGAGAAATCCGAGGATTTCATGGATTTTGGATGGATTGCGAGGTGGAGATGGTGGGGAAAGGTCAGATCCACTTGCAACACAACAAATTCAAGGATCAAAACCAACAAGACTTCATAAAAACTCACAAATCACAAGAAAGTTTTTTTGGGCTATTTTTGTGGGTATTTTCGGATTAGGACGAAAAACAACAAGATCAAGCTAGAAAACAAAGAGGGGAGGCTCCGAAATCGTGATCAACGTGGCTCATGATACCAAGATGATGTAGGGTGAAACCCTAAACGGCCGATCTTTCATGAAAGGAGCAGATCTCGACTAAGAACACGAAGAACGCGAGGGGAAAACGAGGGAAAACACAAGAGGAACTCTCAAACCAACAAGATATAGTCACACATATGCTAGATCCGAGTACACATAGAGATCACACGGTCCAAAATCAACAAGGGACGATACATAGGGTAACCGGTTCTTCTCCGTGAGGAGGTCTTGATGGGGCCACCCAAGAGGGGGTCTTGAATCCAACGTGGATCTTCTCCGAAGAGAGGCCGCGGTCTCTCTCGAGGAGTAGATCCGTATGGATGAGCAAAAGCTATCCTCACATATGAGCTAAACCTATGCTAACCCTAGAAAGAGGTGGTGGAGTAGTATATATAGAAGTTGGGGGCGAAGGGGTACATGGGCCCCGGCCCAACATCATGCACGCAGGCACTGTCCGGATGATCCGGATGTTGGTCTGAATCATCCGGGCTTCGGGGGTCCTCGGGCGGGTTAGCTGGATCGTCCGGGCCGTGGTCCGGATCGTCCGGGCTTCTGCTGACTTTGCCCTTCTTCTTCTCCGTCTTCACGTCCATCTTCCTCTTCGGATTCTCCTTGCTCCTTAGCGTCTCCATGGCTAACTCCTTGATACCTGAGTATGCACAACGTCTCCGTTTGAGGTAGTATCCATGTCTCATGTGCATCAAAGTGGAGTAGTGAGAGGAGAGATGTCACCTCGGTTTCGAGAGCTCTTGCACGTGCTCGAGTCATGGGTCCACTAGGCACTTGGTGAGACGATGGTAGGTCCATGGGGATGACCTTGGGATGCTCCGCATCAACCTGCCTTGTGATGTTTAACTCTGCCAATTGCATTTTTATCAGTACCGATTTCAATGGCCATTAAGCATGTTGCAATTAATAATTGTATCCATTTTTAAAGAGTTGTATTTCAATGGCCACAGACTTACAAAACATGAATTAGGATGTTGTTAAGCCGATTGCAATTAACAGTTGTATCCATTTTTTAATCCGTCCCTTTGCTACCGTGCTACTCTTTTGCATTCAAGATATCACTACAGATGTTGTGGTTTCATTACCATTTGCTATTTTTGGTGGATGTTAACCCTGTTGTAGTTAACATTGGCTTTCCATGTACTTACACAGGGTTACAGTGGGCAATGATGTTGTTTGCCGTCGAGGTTAGCTGCATCCCATCACTAGTACGCGTCAGTGCCCCTTTCCGCGACGGCATTTCGAACCGTTGCCTAGTGAGTGAAGGCGATAGGGGGGTCCTTCCCACATGACCCAGAAACCGTCGGGGATATGCCCTTCTGGCACACACGCTCGGCAAAATGAGGTCGTGTGCGACCGGCGAGCGCTCAAATACGGAAATATGTACAGTAGAGCTAAAAGATACAATTATACAGGCGAAATTGTTTCCGGTCGCAAGTACATCCCACACAGTCAGTCCCCGCTAAACGTTTCCCTTCGTATGTACATCCCACACAGTCGCTCCAAGGAAAATGTTTCCGTTCACAGGTACATCACACACAATTTTTCCCGTTAAATCATTTGTGATAGCTTTGCCATTGGACACGATATTAACAATTTTATCGTTTGCGTTATTGAATGCATCACACATGGTCCGTAGAAGAAACTGTGTGGCAAAGGCTGTCCATCACACACAGTTTTTATGTGGTAAACATTTGCGCAAGGTGGCCTAACACAAACATCTTTCAAGAGAAAGTCGTGTGTGATTGTTCATTGATGCAACACGGTTTATTCCTAGAAACTGTGTGCGTTGCCTGAGGTCATCACCCATGGTATTTTTTCAATAACCGTTTGCAATAGCAAAACCCAATTAGCAGGCTAATTCACCATTAGCAGGCTAATTGCCCTATTATTAATAATCCATTTATTAATCTAATTGATATTCATATTAAGCACATAATATATTTCATTTCCATAGTAAGGAAGCAGAATTTCATAATTGAAATACATCAGAGTACAACATGATATAGCTTCAGCACTCAGCTACCCCATTACACAACTGCACCAGCACCAAGTTTCACATGCAACATGTAGAACCTTTCAAAACTAGCATCATAGACGGTATGTAGACAGATGCATTTCATCTAGAAAACTGCTCAAGCGGAAGGCGGATGTTGAGCCTTCATTCATGTTGAAGGTCTTTGCAACTTTAGGCCAGTGCATGTGGATGATTGACCGTCCGTCCTTCGTCCTCTTCAGGAACACTTCAATATTGAAGCATGGGTGTTGTATGAAAACCTTCCTCGCCTCCTGACCATAGAGGTGGTTTGAGAGGTAATCATCAGTGGACTGCTTTAGAAAGGCCTGAAAACAAGGATGTGCATAAATATCTTCTCTATATTGGAAATGGGGCAAAGGAATAAAAAAAGGCAAGGTATAATGGTTAGTACTATCTTGTAGTGAACTGATGTCTTCTTCATTGTGCAGACAAAGATCTTGTAGTTTTTTGTCGCTAATTTCTTTATCCTAACAACCTTTCTGAGTTTCTTGATTTGATTGATATTCATGGACAACTCATTTCCCCATATGCAAAAGGGGTCGACAGTGGGTCAAAACCTCTGACAGCGGGACCTACATGTGCAAGACCAAATTGTAAAAAACCTAAATATTCGAATGGTTCCTGCAATTGCACAATAATGTGCTATTAGACAACGGACCATGCACGTGCTAACCTCGATTGTAAACCTCAGTGCTTCCCATTGTTTCCCTGCAACACATATAAGGTAGTTAGTCATCAGGTTAAGTAAGGGTTCGCATGCTATTAGTAAAATATGTTGATGAAAAATAAGCACATTGCAGATTCATCAGATTAATTCGAGCCACATGGAAAACCCATTTATCCAAACCAATCATGATTAAGAACTAGGAAATATAACACTTGTATATGTTTCTCATGTATTAAGGGCAGCCAAATTCGATTTATTCCTCACATGCACAACAATACAAAATTCTACCCACGACAATTGGACATCGCATTGCAGAATTGAACCAAGCAGTTAACTAAACACCACAACAAATGAACCAAACATTAACTGAGCACCACATTGCATAATATAACATACTCCTAATAGAAGATCAGACAGATAACCAAACCAAGCATGCTTAACAACTTGGAAATATAGCAATTTTATTTGTTTCTCATGTATTTACTACAGCCAAATTCAATTTATTCCTCACATGGTATACAATAACAGAATGCACCCACAACTATTGAACATCGCATTGCAAAATTGAACCAAACAGTTAACTAAACACCACAACACAAATGAACCAAACATTAACTAAGCACCACATTGTACAATGTATAATCAAACCAAGCATGCTTGACAACTTGGAAATATAGCAATTGTATTCGTTTCTCATGTATTTTGTAAAGATAAATTCAATATATTTCTCACATGGAAGACAATACAAAATTGCAGCCTGAAGAATTGAACATCAGTTTTGCAGAATTGAACCAAACAGTTAACTAAAGACAACAACTAATTAACAAAACAATTAATAAGTGAGCACCACACTACACGACATATAGAACATATACACTAGAGCAACAGATTGCATGGTAAAATTAGATAGCACAACTCACTAGAATTTGTGAAGGAAAGGTAGGAGCAGCACACGCAACGGGTAAACTGAGTGCTTAACCGGCATAGCTAGCAAATGGCAAGGTCCTCCTCCAAGATCTGGGGGTCGGCACGAATGTCAGCCATCCCGACCTCATCCGCGCGTGCGGCCGCGATTTGCTTCTCCGCTGCCAAATGGTCCTTGAGATCCTGGCTATACTGCATGCACCATGGCTTAGGGCGGTGCTTATTTGGTGGAGGGGTCGGTGATTTGGGTGGAAGGTGTCACGCTCGCGCCGGCGGTCGGGGCATGTGGGATGTGGAAGGAGGAGGAGGATGGGGGTCGGGTGTGGATTACCTGCCTGGATAGACGAGGCCGAGTAGCATGAAGGAGGGTCGCCGGCGAGGAGGCGGTGCTGCAAGCAAGGAGTGAAGGTTTGAACTTGGAAAGGAAGGCGGAAACAGGGGAAATGTGGCTTTTGGTAAGGGGGAGGGGGCGGGGAGGTAGATATTTCCGCAGAAGCCGAAAATTTGGAATCGCTTCAGCGAAAAAACTGGCGCGCAAAGTGTCAACAGACACGGTCCCTTATTCAGAACTGTGTACGATATGTGAACATCACAAATGATTCAGATAGCTTTACCCGTGTGTGATGAGTTTGAACATCGAAAATTTTGGTTCGAATTTCCATGGTTACAATGGTCATCCACGTCATTGCATAATTTGGGTACACAAAGGAAACTACAGCACACCCACACTTCTTAATCGAGCAAGTTCAGTAATTAAATAGAGCTAGCTGACCTAAACATTACTCTAACAAATTAAAGACCGGCGCTCTTAATTAAACAAAACAAAGAGTACTAGTACTATGGCTGGTGCTCGTCGATCTCCGCTGCCGCCTCCATGTCCAGCTCGCGCCCAACGGTCTCCTGGGGAAGGGGCTCCATGGCATCCATCGCACCATACTCTGCAAGCATCTCGCCATCCGTGTCCGCCATCTCTTTGGAAAAGGCCGCCATGAACTGGGCGTGCGCGGTCGTGATCCGGGCTTGGACGGGCTCCGTCGTCGCAAGGTATGCGACGGAGGAACAGACGGCTGCTCGAACGCTCTTGGCGATTGCCAACTCTTCGGCCGTCGGTTGCCGACCGTTGTCGGAAAAGCTTTGTTTGATTTGTGCGGTGACCGCCGCGAGCTGGGTGTGGGCGGCCTTGACATGGTCGTGAGTGGCCTCCATCAGGGCTAAGGCCGCCGCTGCGGAACGGACAGCTGTTGTGCCCCGCTCGCCAGTTGCTATCCCCGAGGCAGATGTTGCTGCCGCCACCTGAGAAGCAACAGCGGCCATTTGGGCTGCCTTGGCTGCTCGGTCGCAGATTGCGGCTGCGCTCATGCACCTTGTTAGCACGCGCATGGCGGCTGCGGCCGCGCTCTCGCCGGAGTGGGCCACCGAAGTTGCCCTCACGACACGGGTCCACGTGCCCATCTTTCACCGGCAATGATTGAACAGTGAAATGATATTTGGGGAGCGAGCTAGTGTGCTTGAGACGCCGGCTGTGGACCGTAGCCGACGCACCTTCTCGCGTAAGCCATAGGCGTACTATACACCGACGGTGCTCTAGGATATTTTGTGCTGCATCTCACACGGTTGGTGATAATAAACTATGTGTGATCTACGATTTTCATCTTGATTTGAATTACATAATGGGGTCACAGTAGCAATGGACGGTGTTTGAATTGCTAGACCTTTTATCTGCAGTGAACATGCAACTATATGTGTCTCGTAAAAGAATTGGAATTATTCAGGGTTCGTTTGAACATTTTATACATTAAATTGGTTTTCTAGCCATTTCAGGTGCACAATTCAAAATTAAACTACATGCACATGCTCCGGTGCACCAACATGGGTTGTAAAATCATATATGTGTCCATGGGTTTATGCTTATGACCCATGCAACAAATGGGGCTGAAATTCGAACACCACGGCACCATGGCTCTCCGACAAACATCAACGTACTTGCTTTTGTAATTCTAGTAAATCCAAAATTCGTCCGAAATTCATGAAACTTGGCATGCTATCATGGAGCGGCATCAACATGCCGTGGTAAAAAATCTGTCCCATTTGGGGCATGTTTGGGTATAAGCTTCTCATAAACCAGAGCTTCTCACAACAAGTGTGATGGTTTCGATAGGGAATGTTTCACCTTTCTGGACGAAATGATATCCGTTGCCTCTTCTCGATTTCAAATTTTTTCCTAGTGTCAACATAGAACAACAGGAGTGTTGTGTCAATTTTTGGGATTTTTCGGTTTCGCTTGGACATTTTTATACATTAACTGATTTTTCTATGCATTCATGTGCATAATTCAAATTTGAGCTACATGCACATGCTCTAATGCATATAAACTAGTTGAAAATTCAAATATGTGTCCTTGGTTGCCTGCTTAGGTCCCATGCAATAAATGGGAATGAATGTCAAACACTCTGCCACCGTCACTCGGCCACAAACATTGAGATACCTGGTTTTTAAATTCTAGTAAATCCAAAGCTCGTCTCAAATTCATGAAACTTGGCATGCTGTCATGGAGCGGCATCAACTTGTCGTGGTAAATTTTTTGTCCCGTTTGGAGCAGGTTTGGGTATATGCTTCTCACAAACCAAAGCTTCTCACAACAAGCATGATGGTTTCGAAAGGGAACGTCCCACATTTGGGGACGAAACGATATCCATTGCCTCTTATTGCTTTCAAAAAAATTCTCATGTCAACATAAAACAACAGGAGTGTTGTGTCAGTTTTTGTGATTTTCCGGGGTTCGCTTGGACCTTTTTATGCATTTACTGAGTTTTAAATGCATTCATCTGCATAATTCAAATTTGAACTACATGCACATGCTCTAATGCATATAAATTGGTTGAAAATTCAAATGTGTGCTCTTGGTTGCATGCTTAGGTCCCATGCAAAAAATGGGAATGAATGTCAAGCACCCTGCCACCGTCACTCGGCCGCAAACATTGAGATACCTGGTTTTTAAATTGTAGTAAATCCAAAACTCGTCTGAAATTCATGAAACTTGGCATGCTATCATGGAGCGGCATCAACATGCCGTGGTAAAAAATTTGTCCCATTTGGGGCAGGTTTGGGTATATGCTTCTCACAAACCCGAGCTTCTCACAACAAGCATGATGGTTTCGGTTGGGAACGTCCCACCTTTGGGGACGAAAGGATATCCATTGCCTCTTATTGCTTTCAAAAAAATTCTCGTGTCAACATAGAACAACAGGAGTGTTGTGTCAATTTTTGTGATATTTCGGTGTTCGTTTGGACATTTTTATGCATTAACTGAGTTTTCAATGCATTTATGTGCATAATTCAAATTTGAACTACATGCACATGCTCCAGTGCATATAAATTGGTTGAAAAATCAAATATGTGTCCTTGGGTGCATGGTTAGGTCCCATGCAAGATATAGGAATGAATTTCAAACACCAGGGCACCGTTGATTGCCGGCAAAACATTGAGATACCTGGTTTTTAAATTCTAGTAAATCCAAAACTTGTCTGAAATTCATGAAACTTGGCATGCTATCATGGAGCGTCATCAACATGCCATGCTAAAAATTTTGTCCCATTTGGGGCAGGTTTGGGTATATGCTTCTCACAAACCAGAGCTTCTCACAACAAGCATGATAGTTTCGGTAGCGAACATCCCACCTTTGGGGACGAAACGATATCCATTGCCTCTTATTACTTTCAAAAAAATTCTCGTGTCAACATAGAACAACAGGAGTGTTGTGTCAATTTTTTTGATTTTTCGGGGTTCGTTTGGACATTTTTATGAATTAATTGAGTTTTCCATGCATTTATGTGCATAATTCAAATTTGAACTACATGCACATGCTCCAGTGCATATAAATTGGTCGAAAAATCAAATATGTGTCCTTGGGTGCATGCTTAGGTCCCATGCAAGAAATGGGAATGAATTTCAAACACCAGGGCACCGTTGATTGCCAGCAAAACATTGAGATACCTGGTTTTAAAATTTTAGTAAATCCAAAACTCGTCTGAAATTCATGAAACTTGGCATGCTATCATGGAGCAGCAACAACATGCCGTGGTAAAAAAATCCCATTTGGGGCAGGTTTGGGTATATGCTTCTCACAAACCAGAGCTTCTCACAACAAGCATGATGGTTTCAGTAGGGAACGTCCCAACTTTGGGGACAAAATGATATCCATTGCCTCTTATTGCTTTCAAAAAATTTCTTTTGTCAACATAGAACAACAGGAGTGTTGTGTCAATTTTTGTGATATTTCAGGGTTCGTTTGGACATTTTTATGCATTAACTGAGTTTTCAATGCATTTATGTGCATAATTCAAATTTGAAGTACATGCACATGCTCCAGTGCATATAAATTGGTTGAAAAATCAAATCTGTGTCCTTGGCTGCATGCTTAGGTCCCATGCAAGAAATGGGAATGAATTTCAAACACCAAGGCACTGTTGATTGCCGGCAAAACATTGAGATACCTGGTTTTTAAATTCTAGTAAATCCAAAACTCGTCTGAAATTCATGAAACTTGGCATGCTATCATGGAGCGGCATCAACATGCCGTGGTAAAAATTTTGTCCCATTTGGGGCGGGTTTGGGTATATGCTTCTCACAAACCAAAGTTTCTCACAACAAGCATGATGGTTTCGGTAGGGAACGTCCCACCTTTGGGGACGAAACGATATCGATTGCCTCTTATTGCTTTCAAAAAATTTCTCGTGTCAACATAGAACAACAGGAGTGTTGTGTCAATTTTTGTGATATTTCGGGGTTCGTTTGGACATTTTTATGAATTAACTAAGTTTTCAATGCATTTATGTGCATAATTCAAATTTGAAGTACATGCACATGCTCCAGTGCATATAAATTGGTTGAAAAATCAAATATGTGTCCTTGGGTGCATGCTTAGGTCCCATGCAAGAAATGGGAATGAATTTCAAACACCAGGGCACCGTTGATTGCCGGCAAAACATTGAGATACCTGGTTTTAAAATTTTATTAAATCCAAAACTCGTCTGAAATTCATGAAACTTGGCATGCAATCTCGGAGCGGCATCAACATGTCGTGGTAAATTTTTTGTCCCATTTGGGGCGGGTTTGGGTATATGCTTCTCACAAACCAGAGCTTCTCACAACAAGCATGATGGTTTCGGTAGGGAACGTCCCACCTTTGGGGACGAAACGATATCCATTGCCTCTCATTGCTTTCAAAACATTTCTCGTGTCAACATAGAACAACAGGAGTGTTGTGTCAATTTTTGTGATTTTTCGGGGTTCGTTTGGACATTTTTATGAATTAACTAAGTTTTCAATGCATTTATGTGCATAATTCAAATTTGAACTACATGCACATGCTCCAGTGCATATAAATTGGTTGAAAATTCAAATATGTGTCCTTGGGTGCATGCTTAGGTCCCATGCAAGAAATGGGAATGAATTTCAAACACCAGGGCACCGTTGATTGCCGGCAAAACATTGAGATACCTGGTTTTTAAATTTTAGTAAATCCAAAACTCGTCTGAAATTCATGAAACTTGGCATGCTATCATGGAGCGGCATCAACATGTCGTGGTAAAAAATTTATCCCATTTGGGGCAGGTTTGGGTATATGCTTCTCACAAACCAAAGCTTCTCACAACAAGCATGTTGGTTTCGGTAGGGAACGTCCCACCTTTGGGGACGAAATGATATCCATTGCCTCTTATTGCTTTCCAAAAATTTCTCGTGTCAACATAGAACAACAAGAGTGTTGTGTCAATTTTTGTGATATTTCAGGGTTCGTTTGGACATTTTTATGCATTAACTGAGTTTTCAATGCATTTATGTGCATAATTCAAATTTGAACTACATGCACATGCTCCAGTGCATATAAATTGGTTGAAAAATCAAATATGTGTCCTTGGGTGCATGCTTAGGTCCCATGCAAGAAATGGGAATGAATTTCAAACACCAGGGCCCCGTTGATTGCCGGCAAAACATTGAGATACCTGGTTTTTAAATTCTAGTAAATCCAAAACTCGTCTGGAATTCATGAAACTTGGCATGCTATCATGGAGCGGCATCAACATGCCGTGGTAAATTTTTTGTCCCATTTGGGGCAGGTTTGGGTATATGCTTCTCAGAAACCAGAGCTTCTCACAACAAGCATGATGGTTTCGGTAGGGAACGTCCCACCTTTGGGGACGAAACGATATCCATTGCCTCTTATTACTTTCAAAAAATTTCTCGTGTCAACATAGAACAACCGGAGTGTTGTGTCAATTTTTCTGATTTTTGGGGGTTCATTTGGACATTTTTATGCATTAACTGAGTTTTCAGTGCATTTATGTGCATAATTCAAATTTGAACTACATGCACATGCTCCAGTGCATATAAATTGGTTGAAAAATCAAATCTGTGTCCTTGGCTGCATGCTTATGTCCCATGCAAGAAATGGGAATGAGTTTCAAACACCAGAGCACCGTTGATTGCCGGCAAAATGTTGAGATACTTTATTTTTAAATTGTAGTGAATCCAAAACTCGTCTGAAATTCTTGAAACTTGGCATGCTATCATGGAATGGAACCCGACATGCTGTGGTATTTTTCATGTCCATTTTGAGAGAAGGCGCACTAGAATAATGATAGCCAACAAAGGCATTATGAAAAATAGCTGCCACTTTAATATCTCAAACGTTTGTATAATTCAAACCGTGTGTGTTCCGTTAACCATTCACGTGACGCCGTGTGTCTTGGTTTTAATGGCTGTAGGAGGTGCCCTGCGGACAACTACTTGCCCTTGACTGAACGGGAGGCGTGCGAGCGCAGTCCGGTGGGCGGGCTGACCGAGAGGCGTGCAAGCGTCCTCGAATGCGCAGGCTCACCGGGAAGCATGCGAGCTGTACGCTGCGCAGGCTCACTAGGAAGGGAGCCCTTTGACTTCCATGGCCACCCGCCTTCCTCTCCGTGCGCGCGCCCCCCTCAGCAGCATGGGACGCCGCCGTCGACGACGGCTTCCGGAGGACAACAACGACAATGACGGCGCGGTACGCCGCCTCCGACACCGCCGGAAATAGTTTTTTTTCTTTGGTTTAATACTGTATCTCGATCATATGAATATAAATTCGCAGTATAACTGAATCAAAGATATGGTTTGAGCGAACTTGCGTTTTTCTCTCTTAATCTACAGACTTATCAAACGATTTTCTTTTGAAAAAAAGTCAATAGTTTTTAAATATAAAACCCTCATCGCAAATGTTTTAGTTAGAACACCCGTATGCAAACCGGGAGCTTCCCCGGGAAGCCAAGGGAAAATGTGCCGAGCAGGATTTTTGCGACTCTTGATCGCAAACTTATTAGATAGAACACCGTATGCAAAGTGAGAGTAGTATGTGTGCATCTCTTCAACGCAAACGGTTCTTTTGGATGACCCGTGTGCAACCACTTACAAATAACTTGGTAAGGTTTGCATCTGTCATATTGGGTATGTTGCCATTTGTCAAACTGGAAAGATTGACATTTGTTGATCTAGTAACATTGCCATTTGTCAACCATGTAACACTGTGATTTGTCAAAATATGAAGCTAAAAATCACTAGTAGTATCTAATTTTTGCAACTAAAATTCAGTAATTAAGCATAGATTTCATTCATAGATTAAGCAGTCGTTCTTAATTTATACAAACAGTTCAACTCGACAGTTGAACCGGCCAAACTTTTCCCCAATTGTTGCCAACCACGTACTGAAATAGCTAGTTCAACTATATATACTAGCTAATTTTAAGTACGTTGTACAGTTCCACCACATCTATAGTCAGATGAACTGAACAAAATAGCCCCTAAATACTACTACTGCGGAGGGGCTTTGTACTACTTCTGGCTGCCTCTCCTCTACCAAGCGCAATCAGTAAGAGGCGGAGGAGGAGGAGCCTACCGACGAGCTGGGCAACCGCAACACGGTGTCTGCCGTTGTTGCAGCTTCAGCGACGCTCACCTCGAACGCCCTCTACCGCTCCAGATGACCCTGAAGGAAATATGCCCTAGAGGCAATAATAAAGTTATTATTTATTTCCTTATATCATGATAAATGTTTATTATTCATGCTAGAATTGTATTAACCGGAAACATAATACATGTGTGAATACATAGACAAACAGAGTGTCACTAGTATGCCTCTACTTGACTAGCTCGTTAATCAAAGATGGTTATGTTTCCTAGCCATAGACATGAGTTGTCATTTGATTAACGGGATCACCTCATTAGGAGAATGACGTGATTGACTTGACCCATTCCGTTAGCTTAGCACTCGATCGTTTAGTATGTTGCTATTGCTTTCTTCATGACTTATACATGTTCCTATGACTATGAGATTATGCAACTCCCGTTTACCGGAGGAACACTTTGTGTGCTACCAAATGTCACAACGTAACTGGGTGATTATAAAGGTGCTCTACAGGTGTCTCCAAAGGTACTTGTTGGGTTGGCGTATTTCGAGATTAGGATTTGTCACTCCGATTGTCGGAGAGGTATCTCTGGGCCCTCTCGGTAATGCACATCACTTAAGCCTTGCAAGCATTGGAACTAATGAGTTTGTTGCGAGATGATGTATTACGGAACGAGTAAAGAGACTTGCCGGTAACGAGATTGAACTAGGTATTGAGATACCGACGATTGAATCTCGGGCAAGTAATATACCGATGACAAAGGGAACAACGTATGTTGTTATGCGGTCTGACCGATAAAGATCTTCGTAGAATATGTGGGAGCCAATATGAGCATCCAGGTTCCGCTATTCGTTATTGACCGGAGAGGTGTCTCGGTCATGTCTACATAGTTCTCGAACCCGTAGGGTCCGCACGCTTAACGTTACGATAACGGTTATATTATGAGTTTATGTATTTTGATGTACCGAAGGAGTTCGGAGTCCCGGATGAGATCGGGGACATGACGAGGAGTCTCGAAATGGCCGAGACGTAAAGATCGATATATTGGACGACTATATTCGGACTTCGAAAAGGTTCCGAGTGATTCGGATATTTTTCGGAGTACCCGAGAGTTACGGGAATTCGTATTGGGCCTTAATGGGCCATACGGGAAAGGAGAGAAAGACCCCAAAGGGAGGCCGCACCCCTCCCCATGGACTAGTCCGAATTGGACTAGGGAGGGGGGCGCCCCCTTCCTTCTTTCTCCTTCTCCCTTCCCTTTTCCTACTCCAACAAGGAAAGGAGGAGTCCTACTCCCGGTGGGAGTAGGACTCCCCCCTTGGCGCGCCCTCCTCCTTGGCCGGCGGCCTCCCCCTTGCTCCTTTATATACGGGGGAAGGGGGCACCCCATGGACACAACAATTGATCTATTGATCTCTTAGCCGTGTGTGGTGCCCCCCTCCACCATATTACACCTCGATAATATCGTGGCGGTGCTTAGGCGAAGCCCTGCGTCGGTAGAACATCATCATCATCACCACGCCGTCGTGCTGACGAAACTCTCCCTCAACACTCGGCTGGATCGGAGTTCGAGGGACGTCATCGAGCTGAACGTGTGCTGAACTCGGAGGTGTCGTGCGTTCGGTACTTGATCGGTCGGATCGTGAAGACGTACGACTACATCAACCGCGTTGTGTTAATGCTTCCGCTTTCGGTCTACGAGGGTACATGGACAACACTCTCCCCTCTCGTTGCTATGCATCACCATGATCTTGCGTGTGCGTAGGAAAATTTTGAAATTACTGCATTCCCCAACAGTGGCATCCGAGCCTGGTTTTATGCGTTGATGCTATGCACGAGTAGAACACAAGTGAGTTGTGGGCGATATAAGTCATACTGCTTACCAGCATGTCATACTTTGGTTCAGCGGTATTGTGAGATGAAGCGGCCCAGACCGACATTACGCGTATGCTTACACGAGACTGGTTTCATCGTTGCGAGCACTCGTTGCTTAAAGGTGACTGGCGGGTGTCTGTCTCTCTCACTTTAGTTGAACCGAGTGTGGCTACGCCCGGTCCTTCCGAAGGTTAAAACAGCACCAACTTGACAAACTATCGTTGTGGTTTTGATGCGTAGGTAAGAACGGTTCTTGCTAAGCCCGTAGCAGCCACGTAAAACTTGCAACAACAAAGTAGAGGACGTCTAACTTGTTTTTGCAGGGCATGTTGTGATGTGATATGGTCAAGACATGATGCTATATTTTATTGTATGAGATGATCATGTTTTGTAACCGAGTTATCGGCAACTGGCAGGAGCCATATGGTTGTCGCTTTATTGTATGAAATGCAATCGCCATGTAATTGTTTTACTTTATCACTAAGCGGTAGCGATAGTCGTAAAAGCAATAGTTGGCGAGACGACAACGATGCTACGATGGATATCAAGGTGTCGCGCCGGTGACGATGGTGATCATGACGGTGCTTCGGAGATGGAGATCACAAGCACAAGATGATGATGGCCATATCATATCACTTATATTGATTGCATGTGATGTTAATCTTTTATGCATCTTATCTTGCTTTGATTGACGGTAGCATTATAAGATGATCTCTCACTAAAATTTCAAGATAAAAGTGTTCTTCCTGAGTATGCACCGTTGCGAAAGTTCTTCGTGCTGAGACACCACGTGATGATCGGGTGTGATAGGCTCTACGTTCAAATACAACGGGTGGAAAACAGTTGCACACGCGGAATACTCAGGTTAAACTTGACGAGCCTAGCATATGCAGATATGGCCTCAGAACACGGAGACCGAAAGGTCGAGCGTGAATCATATAGTACATATGATCAACATAGTGATGTTCACCATTGAAACTACTCCATCTCACGTGATGATCGGACATGGTTTAGTTGATATGGATCACGTGATCACTTAGAGGATTAGAGGGATGTCTATCTAAGTGGGAGTTCTTAAGTAATATGATCAATTGAACTTAAAATTATCATGAACTTAGTCCTGATAGTATTTTGCAAATTATGTTGTAGATCAATAGCTCGCGTTGTTGCTTCCCTATGTTTATTTTGATATGTTCCTAGAGAAAAATTATGTTGAAAGATGTTAGTAGCAAAGATGCGGATTGGATCCGTGATCTGAGGATTATCCTCATTGCTGCACAGAAAAATCATGTCCTTGATGCACCGCTAGGTGACAGACCTATTGCAGGAGCAGATGCAGGCGTTATGAATGTTTGGCTAGCTCAATATGATGACTACTTGATAGTTTAGTGCACCATGCTTAACGGCTTAGAATCGGGACTTCAAAGACGTTTTTGAACGTCATGGACCATATGAGATGTTCCAGGAGTTGAAGTTAATATTTCAAGAAAATACCCGAGTTGAGAGATATGAAGTCTCCAACAAGTTCTATAGCTAAGAGATGGAGGAGAATAGCTCAAGCAGTGAGCATGTGCTCAGATTGTCTGGGTACTACAATCGCTTGAATCAAGTGGGAGTTAATCTTCCAGATAAAATAGTGATTGACAGAATTTCTAGTCACCATCACCAAGTTAGTAGAACTTTGTGATGAACTATAGTATGCAAGGGATGACGAAAGTAATTCCCGAGCTCTTCGTGATGCTGAAATCGACGAAGGTAGAAATCAAGAAAACATCAAGTGTTGATGGTTGACGAGACCACTAGTTTCAAGAAAAGGGCAAAGGGAAGAAAGGAAACTTCAAGAAGAACGGCAAGCAAGTTGCTACTCAAGTGAAGAAGCCTAAGTCTGGTCCTAAGCCTGAGACTAAGTGCTTCTACTTCAAAGGGACTGGTCACTGGAAGCGGAACTACCCCAACTATTTGGTGGATAAGAAGGATGGCAAAGTGAACAAAGGTATATTGGATATACATGTTATTGATGTGTACTTTACTAGTGTTTATAACAACCCCTCGGTATTTGATACTGGTTCAGTTGCTAAGAGTAGTAACTCGAAACGGGAGTTGCAGAATAAACAGAGACTAGTAAAAGGCGAGGTGACGATGTGTGTTGGAAGTAGTTCCAAGATTGATATGATCATCATCGCACACTCCCTATACTTTCGGGATTAGTGTTGAAACTAAATAAGTGTTATTTGGTGATTGCGTTGAGCATGAATATGATTTGATCATGTTTGTTGCAATACGGTTATTCATTTAAATTAGAGAATAATTGGTGTTCTGTTTACATGAATAAAACCTTCTATGGTGATACACCCAATAAAATGGTTTGTTGGATCTCGATCGTAGTGATACACATATTCATAATAATGAAGCCAAAAGATGCAAAGTTAATAATGATAGTGCAACTTATTTGTGGCACTGCCGTTTAGGTCATATTGGTGTAAAGCGCATGAAGAAACTCCATACTGATGGGATTTTGGAATCACTTGATTATGAATCACTTGATGCTTGCGAACCGTGCCTCATGGGCAAGATGACTAAAACGCCGTTCTCCGGAACTATGGAGAGAGCAACAGATTTGTTGGAAATCATACATACAGATGTATGTGGTCCGATGAATATTGAGGCTCGTAGCAGGTATCATTATTTTTTGACCTTCACAGATGATTTGAGCAGATATGGGTATATCTACTTAATGAAACAGAAGTCTGAAACATTTGAAAAGTTCATATAATTTCAGCGTGAAGCGGAAAATCATGGTAACAAGAAAATAAAGTTTCTACGATCTGATCATGGAGAAGAGTATTTGAGTTACGAGTTTGGCCTTCAGTTAAAACAATGTGAAATAGTTTCACTACTCACGCCACCTGGAACACCACGGTGTAATGGTGTGTCCGAACATCGTAACCGTACTTTATTAGATATGGTGCGATATATGATGTCTCTTACCGATCTACCACTATCGTTTTGGGGTTATGCATTAGAGACAGCTGCATTCACGTTAAATAGGTACCATCTAAATCCGTTGAGACGACATCTTATGAACTGTGGTTTAGCAAGAAACCAAAGTTGTCGTTTCTTAAAGTTTGGGGTTGCGATGCTTATGTGAAAAGGTTTCATCCTGATAAGCTCAAACCCAAATCGGAAAAATGTGTGTTCATAGGATACCCAAAGGAGAAAGTTGGGTACACCTTCTATCACAGATCCGAAGGCAAGACATTCGTTGCTAAGAATGGATCCTTTCTAGAGAAGGAGTTTCTCTCGAAAGAAGTGAGTGGGAGGAAAGTACAACTTGATGAGGTAACTGTACCTGCTCCCTTATTGGAAAGTATTTCATCACAGAAATCTGTTCCTGTGACTCCTACACCAATTAGTGAGGAAGTTAATGATGATGATCATGTAACTTCAGATCAAGTTACTACCAGACCTCATAGGTAAACCAGAGTGAGATCCACACCAGAGTGGTACGGTAATCCTGTTCTGGAGGTCATGTTATTTGACCATGACGAACCTACGAACTATGAGGAAGCGATGATGAGCCCAGATTCCGCGAAATGGCTTGAGGCCATGAAATCTGAGATGAGATCCATATATGAGAACAAAGTATGGACTTTGATTGACTTGCCCAATGATCGGCGAGCCATTGAGATTAAATGGATCTTCAAGAGGAAGACAGACAGTGATAGTAGTGTTACTGTCTACAAAGCTAGAATTGTCGCAAAAAGGTTTTCGACAAGTTCAAGGTGTTGACTACGATGAGAGTTTCTCACTCGTATCTATGCTTAAGTCTGTCTGAATCACGTTAACAATTGCCGCATTTTATGAAATATGGCAAATGGATAAACAAAACTGCATTCCTTAATGGATTTATTAAAGAAGAGTTGTATGTGATGCAACCAGGAGGTTTTGTCAATCCTAAAACTGCTAACAAAATATGCAAGCTCCAGCGATCCATCTATGGACTGGTGCAAGCATCTCGGAGTTGGAATATACGCTTTGATAAGTTGATCAAAGGATATAGTTTTATACAGACTTGCGGTGAAGCCTGTATTTACAAGAAAGTGAGTGGGAGCACTACAGCATTTCTGATAAGTATATGTGAATGACATATTTTTGATCGGAAATAATATAGAATTATTCTGCAAAGCATAAAGGAGTGTTTGAAATGAGTTTTTCAAAGAATGACCTCGGTGAAGCTGCTTACATATTGAGCATCAAGATCTATAGAGATAGATCAAGACGCTTGATAAGTTTTTTCAATGAGTACATACCTTAACAAGATTTTGAAGTAGTTCAAAATAGAACAGTCAAAGAAAGAGTTCTTGCCTGTGTTACAAGGTGTGAAATTGAGTAAGACTCAAAGCCCGACCACGGCAGAAGATAGAAAGAGAATGAAAGTCATTCCCTATGCCTTGGCCATAGGTTCTATAAAGTATGCCATGCTGTGTACCAGATCTATTGTATACCCTACACTGATTTTAGCAAGGGAGTACAATAGTGATCTAGGAGTAGATCACTGCACAGCGGTCAAAATTATCCTTAGGAATAAGGATATGTTTCTCGATTATGGAAGTGACAAAAGGTTCGTCGTAATGGGTTACGTCGATGCAAGTTTTGACACTAATCTAGATGACTCTGAGTCTCGGTCTAGATACATATTGAAAGTGGGAGCAATTAGCTAGAGTAGCTCCGTGCAGAGCATTGTAGACATAGAAATTTGCAAAATACTTACGGATCTGAATGTGACAGACCCGTTGACTAAAATTATCTCACAAGCAAAACATGATCACACCTTAGTACTCTTTGGGTGTCAATCACATAGCCATGTGAACTAGATTACTGACTCTAGTAAACCCTTTGGGTGTTGGTCACATGACGATGTGAACTATGGGTATTAATCACATTGTGATGTGAACTATCGATGTTAAATCACATGGCGATGTGAACTAGATTATTGACTCTAGTGCAAGTGGGAGACTGAAGGAAATATGCCCTAGAGGCAATAATAAAGTTATTATTTATTTCCTTATATCATGATAAATGTTTATTATTCATGCTAGAATTGTATTAACCGGAAACATAATACATGTGTGAATACATAGACAAACAGAGTGTCACTAGTATGCCTCTACTTGACTAGCTCGTTAATCAAAGATGGTTATGTTTCCTAGCCATAGACATGAGTTGTCATTTGATTAACGGGATCACCTCATTAGGAGAATGACGTGATTGACTTGACCCATTCCGTTAGCTTAGCACTCGATCGTTTAGTATGTTGCTATTGCTTTCTTCATGACTTATACATGTTCCTATGACTATGAGATTATGCAACTCCCATTTACCGGAGGAACACTTTGTGTGCTACCAAACGTCACAACGTAACTGGGTGATTATAAAGGTGCTCTCCAGGTGTCTCCAAAGGTACTTGTTGGGTTGGCGTATTTCGAGATTAGGATTTGTCACTCCGATTGTCGGAGAGGTATCTCTGGGCCCTCTCGGTAATGCACATCACTTAAGCCTTGCAAGCATTGGAACTAATGAGTTTGTTGCGAGATGATGTATTACGGAACGAGTAAAGAGACTTGCCGGTAACGAGATTGAACTAGGTATTGAGATACCGACGATCGAATCTCGGGCAAGTAATATACCGATGACAAAGGGAACAACGTATGTTGTTATGCTGTCTGACCGATAAAGATCTTCGTAGAATATGTGGGAGCCAATATGAGCATCCAGGTTCCGCTATTGGTTATTGACCGGAGAGGTGTCTCGGTCATGTCTACATAGTTCTCGAACCCGTAGGGTCCGCACGCTTAACGTTACGATGACGGTTATATTATGAGTTTATGTATTTTGATGTACCGAAGGAGTTCGGAGTCCCGGATGAGATCGGGGACATGACGAGGAGTCTCGAAATGGCCGAGACGTAAAGATCGATATATTGGACGACTATATTCGGACTTCGGAAAGGTTCCGAGTGATTCGGATATTTTTCGGAGTACCGGAGAGTTACGGGAATTCGTATTGGGCCTTAATGGGCCATACGGGAAAGGAGAGAAAGACCCCAAAGGGAGGCCGCACCCCTCCCCATGGACTAGTCCGAATTGGACTAGGGAGGGGGGCGCCCCCTTCCTTCTTTCTCCTTCTCCCTTCCCTTTTCCTACTCCAACAAGGAAAGGAGGAGTCCTACTCCCGGTGGGAGTAGGACTCCCCCCTTGGCGCGCCCTCCTCCTTGGCCGGCGGCCTCCCCCTTGCTCCTTTATATACGGGGGAAGGGGGCACCCCATGGACATAACAATTGATCTATTGATCTCTTAGCCGTGTGTGGTGCCCCCCTCAACCATATTACACCTCGATAATATCGTAGCGGTGCTTAGGCGAAGCCCTGCGTCGGTAGAACATCATCATCGTCACCACGCCGTCGTGCTGACGAAACTCTCCCTCAACACTCGGCTGGATCGGAGTTCGAGGGACGTCATCGAGCTGAACGTGTGCTGAACTCGGAGGTGCCGTGCGTTCGGTACTTGATCGGTCGGATCGTGAAGACGTACGACTACATCAACCGCGTTGTGTTAACGCTTCCGCTTTCGGTCTACGAGGGTACGTGGACAACACTCTCCCCTCTCGTTGCTATGCATCACCATGATCTTGCGTGTGCGTAGGAAAATTTTGAAATTACTACGTTCCCCAACAGACCCCTCTCAAACCAGTGGTTCTCCTCGTAGATCTCCTGATTCCTTGCCTCTGAGGCGGCGTGTGCTGTGGCCACAGCGGCGGTAAGGCTCTTCGCATGCTTGACGAGGCGCTCCTCCTCGTCCCGCAGGAACTCGGCGTAGCGCACAAGGTCGCTGACGCACGTGTGGGTATCCACCTCCCGCCATCGGGCGTTGGTGGCGGAGCGGGTGATGACCCCAGCGGTCGACGGTGGGCTGGTGGCCACGGCGGCCGACGATGGGGTGGCGGCCACGACCACCACCTCCCGCCTTCGGGCCGCGGTGGCGGAGCAGGTGATGGCCACGGTGGCTGGCAGTGGGGTGGCGGCCACGACAGCCACCTCCCACCTTCGGGCCGCGGCGGCGGAGCGAGCGATGGCCCTGGCTTTTGACAGTGGTGTGGCGGCAACGGCGGACGGCAACAGCTGCCGACGGGAACCGACAGCGGAGCATGTGGTGGGTGTTCCCCGCATACCCAACAGGGACGCCACGCGCACTACACTACGCTGGGGACTGCGCCACCGTCGCGGTGTAGCCTCCCAGCTGGAGCTGTCCTCTGATGACCGCGGAGTGGCTGAGCGACGATGACGGACCGGTGCCATTGGCGATTGTGGGAGAAGCAGACGAGATAAGCTACAGGGTGGGAGGGGAAATGCGACGCAGGACTCGCCGGTCGTGAGGGTTTTTATAGCAGGCCGGTAAGCATTGGGATTTTGGGGGATTTCACGGAGTCGGGTAGGAAGCTTGCGCGGCAACCTGCGAGGTTGCGCGGGAACGGGCTCACCGACGATTCATTGGTGCCACCGTTTGGTCAAAAGAACGCCCCCCGCGCTGCGCAAGCTTGCGCTGTAAGCCGTCTGCGACAGCGGGGTGACAAGACGTGCGAGAGGAGGACGAAAGGCCACGTACACATACAGTTAATAAAAAAATTGCGATTTAATTACCTACTATACCCCCGTTCTGGTTTATAAGTATGATTTAACTAATAAAATATGAATGCATGTCGCCAAAGATTATATAGTTGGATTCGCAGTTGAACATAGTTTCCAATTATATAATTTTTATAACATGCATTAACATTTTGTTGGTTAAATTTGAGGGCAAAGTATGGCACAAAATATAAAGGGGACTATAGACTAGACGAAGGTGGTAGCACACGGTCGCTCTCTACGCAGCGACGCAACTGTCGGCCGGCTTGTAGGCGACCATTTCCTGCGTGTTCAACTGCTCTATGCGTGTGGTTGCATGCGGTCCAGGCGGCCGCGGCGCCCTCTGCTCGCATCCCGCCGCGCGCGCTCTGCTCTCGCGTCCCTCCGAGTGCTCTGCCCTTGTCCCTCCACGCGCGCTGGCAGTTTTTGGGGCCGGCGCATGATCACGCACGTTCGTGTGCATGCGGTTGCGCCGGGCGCGGCGCGACGATGGAGTTACCCGCTGCAAAAAACTGCCATGTGGACGCGCAGAGAATCCAGGCCGCCCGGCCCCCATTTATTCCTGCGGCCATTTACCTTATATCTCTCACATCACACGACACAATAAGCACACCCATGACGACACATACAGAGAGGACATCCAGCGGTTCCAATGGCGCTCCCCGTGGATCCAATGGCGCTCCCACCGGCCGACGACGACAACGGCGGGCAGTTCACCACGCATCACATAGTGGACACCCACGTGAGGGGGAAGGCCCTCTTGGTGGTGTACATGAACGATCCAGTCTTGGTGGAGAGCTCCATCCAAACTATGGAGCAGTTCCTTGACGAGGACAAGTACCGAGTGGTCGGCTTTTGCCTCGTGTACACCATCGGTCGTGCCGGGCACGATCAGAAGGTTGTCGTCGCCCAGTTGTGCGTGCGACATGACGTCCTCGTCTACCACTACCACCTTGCCACAAGGCCTTGCGAGTGTTTCTCCAGGTTTATCAACAACTCCGACTACAGTTTCACTTCGGTGGACACCACCAACGATCTAAAAGCGCTCAAGGTTTCGTACTTGAAATGCCCGAACCTTGTCAACATCCAGCACCACTCCAAGGTCTGGGGCAGTGACAAAAACAAACTGAACTCCCTGGTTGACCTCGCCTCGGCCATCATCGACCCCTAGTACATGAAGATGAAGAATGAGAGCAATAAGGACAAGAACACCTGGCACAGTGTGTGGCATGAGAGACTGGATGAATAACATGTCAAGTACACGGCCATGGACGCGTACACAAGCTACGAGATGTACAGGCGGATCGTTGACATGAGGAAGTGTCTTCTTCCTACCCCAGACGAGGGATCGAGCCACAGAGCAGTGGCGGGAGCGTCCCAAGAAGTAGATGACTAGATGATCATTTCTCCTACTTTAGAATGCATGCAATTGTTTATTGAGGTGTGTGTGAATGATCTATATCGTAACTTATGTAATTGGATGTTTATTTCAGTTATATATATACATGTTATTCTACTGTAGACAGAGCAAATCACACGGCTTATTAGCAGCAATCGTCTCTGTTATTATTGGTCTTCGCACACATTTCTGATTACGGACATGTTTGCCACGTATCACACACATCTTGTTCAGTTGAACCGTTTACACTGTGTTGCCTAATCAGACACATTTCATCCTAGTGAACCGTGTGATGTATATCGCACACACCTTCATCTGGCTGCCTGTTTCTTTTGTTCCTCCTCATCCCAAACAGTTAATTGAACTGAACCGTATGCCCTGCATTGAACACACAACTAAAATCTGAACCATGTTTGATGCATCCGTAATCGCAAACGTTTTGCACCTTTTTTGACGGGTTTTTTACACCGCCGTTTGTGATTATGGCATCGCACACAGTTTCGTCGAAGGGTCTCTGATTGTAGTGTCGCGTTTTGACCATCCTACAGTCGTGCATGTCTTATACACCATCTATTCCTAAATATAAGTATTTTTAGAGATTCCAATATAGACTACATAAGGAGCAAAATGAGTGAATCTAGATTCTAATCTAAACTATATCTATAGTTCTATATACATCTGTATGTAGTTCATATTGAAATCTCTAAGAAAATACTTGTACTTAGGAACATAGGTAGTTGTATTTTACATCATTTGTGCAATCTCAGTTTAGCTTCTAATATTTACTGGTTGCTTGTAGGTGCATATATGAGTGGTACTGATCCACGCTTCGATCCCTTTTGCGTATGGGGCAATGAGATATTCATGAACAAGCGTCAAGTGAGGAAACTAAGAAAGATTGTTAGGCGAAAGAAACGGGTGATTGGAATTAAGCTCTTTATTTACACTTTGTCCAAGACAACAGTGAACTTTAGTGTGGTAAGTAATGTCTTGCCTTTTCCCCCTGCCCACAACAAGTTACTCTATTAGACCTCAGTATCTGATATTTTTCTCTTTACAGTGGTTTCTGAAGCTATTTACTGATGATTACCTTGCAAACTACATGACCGGAGTGGAGGCAGCCAAGGTTAAAGTATATAATTCATGCTACCATGATAATGCTCTAGAAGTCTTCCTGAAGGTGGTGAAGGATGGGCGGGCGATTGTCATAGGGGGTTGGACAAAAGTGGTTCGTGCCTATGGCATGCAGGAAGGCACATTATGGGCATTCTGCTTCTTCAACACCATCGGCAGTCAAAATGATTTACACTTGTCTCTTCACCTTTACCTCCTTTAAATATTGTGGTTCATCATAGTTAATTGTTGTCTAATCCTGTAATCATGTAATTACTGAACATATTGTACTGACAATTTTATTTATGGATTCGTTGTTAAACCATTGTGCTCAGAATTTGAATTGCACGTTTCATATTTCAAAATTTCCAATTTGAATAATAAATTACAAGCAAAAATAAAAATATACAGGAGCTAATAAAATAATGTGCACGCGGTTAGAAAGAAAACAACGTGTGCGATGTAAAAAGAGAACAGGCAGTCATGGAACTTTGCAAACGGTTCTAGCAGTAAAAGCACTTGTGATGGATAGCCCAATGCCACACACTTTTCTTCATCAAATCGTGTGTGATGTAGTTGATAAAAGCAAACTGTTAACCGAGGCAGAGCGTGTGTGATAGTTACACCTTTCACACACGAGCCTATACATAAAATTGTGTGGGATGTACATACGAACAGAAACGTTTTCCCTGGATTGACTGTGCGGGATGTACATAAGAACAGAAACGTATTCATTGGATTGACTATGTGTGATATACATACGAACAGAAACGTTTTCCCTGGATTGACTGTGTGGGATGTACATAAGAACGGAAACGTATTCCTTGGATTGATTGTGTGTGATATACATAAGAATGGAAATGTTTTTCTGGGATTCACCGTGTGGGATGTACATACGAATGAAAACGATTGGGTTTCGATGCCTCGCCCGATCGCACGGCTCATTTTGTGTGCTAGGAGGGGTCGTGTGGGAAGGACCCCCTATCGCCCACACTCACTTGGCGACGGTTCCAAATGTCGTCACGGAAAGGGGTTAAAAACCGTTTGTATAGCACCGACGCGTACCAGTGATCGCCATACCTAGTTCAATCTCGTTACCAGCAAGTCTCTTTACTTTTTCTGTAATACAATATCCCCGTGACTAAACTCACGGGTCACATGCTTGCAAGCTATTCATGATGTTGTATTACCAAGAGGGCCCAGAGACATCTCTATGTCACACGAAGTGACAAATCCCAGCCTCGATCCATGCAACCCGACAAACACTTTCCGAGATACCTGTAGAGCACATTTATGATCACCCAGTTATGAAGTGATGTTTGATAAAGTTATTAGGGAGTGGCACATATCATGGTCTAAGGAATAGATACTTGACATGAAGAAAGTTGTAGAAATTAAACTAAGTGATACGATCAGATGCTAAGCTTACAATTGGGTCTGTCCATCACATCATTCACCTAATGATGTGATCCCATTATTAAATGACAACTCACTCTATGTTTAGGAAACCTTAACCATCTTTAATGAACGAGCTATTCTAGTAGAGTCTCACTAGCGACTCCGCGTCCGTTTATATATCCAGACATGTATTTAAATTTTGGTTCAATACAATTCAAGAAAAGTCCACATTTCAACCTCGTACTAACCACTTGGTTTAAAACTCATCCCCCAATTTCAAAATTGGTTATCCTACACCCTAAACTTCTTGCTTGGTTCAGAAATCAACCCTTGCTTGGCCTTGACTGGCTTTGACCATGTTGACCATTTTTGACTGCTGACTATGCAATGCCACATCAACTTTGTGTTGGAAATATGCCCTAGAGGCAATAATAAAGTGGTTATTATTATATTTCCTTAATCATGATAAAGGTTTATTATTAATGCTATAATTGTATTGATTGGAAAGTTATATACATGTGTGGATACATAAACAAATACCATGTCCCTAGTGAGCCTCTACTAGACTAGCTCGTTGATCAAAAGATGGTTAAGGTTTCCTGACCATAGACATGAGTTGTCATTTGATAATGGGGTCGCATAATTAGGAGAATGATGTGATGCACAAGACCCATCCGTTAGCATAGCATATGATCGTTCAGTTCACTAGTGGAAAAAAGCCTAGCCATGGCGTGGCAAATAGTGCCTTGCTGGGGTAGACACCCAACGCCACCAATATGGCGCCATTGTTAAGAAATAGTGGTGGTGTTGCCACCTACGCCATCAGTATTTTGGACCGTAATGGCGTGCCGCATGGTTAACGCTAGTAGTATTAGTCCTCGCCTACCGACGCCCAATTTGACTGGCACGCCAGCAATAGTTTTTGCAGCGAAAAAAAATTATGTATGCACCTGCATATAGCAGGTGACGATCAAGTAGGTAATTATATAGACCAACAACGGTACAACAAGGTTACTTAAGAATTAGTCATTTGTCAACATGCATCCAATAGAACGAGGTTACTTAAGACTTAGTAATTTATCAACATGTGCCTTGCCACACACATTCTTTTAAATGTTGTCGATTACGATCATCATCCTCAAGTCATGGTGTGTGGTGTTCCTGATAGTACCTATGATAGCTTGTCCATCATGCAGATTCTTGCCAACGAGGAAGTCCCTCCAACCCATCGCACTTAAGAAAATGTGACTGTCCGTGTTCGCTACATACGCACAAGTGGAGATGGAGCCCATTGTTGTAAGGCATACTCCAGCATAGCCTGCTTCATCAGCCTCAATGCCACAACTCATAGCTAGCCTCTTAGGCAATTTCTGAGAACAAACATATATCAATTGGATTCTACACTAATTAAGCATGAATTGGATTCTTTACACTAAGCATATATATCAATCAGAATGTACACAACTAATTAAGCACATCAACAAATTCCACAATAAACACATACCATGATATGGCCACTGGATACATTGGTCCTTCTCAGACGGGTCACGAATGGCACTCTGACATAGTGATCACGGGATGGAAGTTTGTCCAACAGGTTGTTGGTCTCATCGTCGTTCAACTGCATTCTTTGGTCAAAGACGGCATCATAAACAACGGTCATCCTGGGTCTTTGTCCTCTTAAGGAGAAGGTGATAAATTCACCCCTATTGAGATGGTTGTGGGCGAGGAAATGATCCCATTCATCTCCTCCCAGTTGGGTCATCGTTCATCCTTTTTTGACCTCCAAAGTGTAGGGGCCCTGGGGGCCTCGAAGACCACAATGTCTTTGGTCAGCTCATTGAATTCCAACCTCACGTTGCATGGAACAATCTATGTATCAAAAAATAGAAACAAGCACAACATTAATGGTTATAGAAAAAAACAGAAATATATCATGTCATATATATAGAAGGTTTGTTGTTACCGCCGAAGGAACATAGCACCGCTGGAAGTAGATGCCGAAAAGATCGCTAATTGCAAGGCAGAGGGCGCACTTTGACTTGCATATTTCACATGGTGGTCGATGGGCCATTCTACAAGAAACATACCATTTGCACATTACAACAACCGGATTCTACGTTTGTTTGGGCTACAGATTCTACAAGAAACATACCATTTTTCATAACATTTCTTTGATAATTTTTAAAAACGGAAAGGCGATTCCACAGATTCTACGGATTCTACAACGAACAATACATCCATACAAACTGGAAGGCGATTTCTCTTATCGAACTACAGATTCCACACAAACAAGTATAGCATATTGTAGCAAACTAGTATAGTATATGCATACATAGAAGAAAAAGGGAGGGGATATCACCTCTTAAGGAGGAGGTGGCGGCAGCGTCGACGGCGAGGTCCGGATGTGGTGGTGGCAGCGACGACGACGAGCGGCGATGACGAGCGAGGTCCAGAGGGTGGCAGCGGCGACGACCGGCGATGCAGGGCGAGGTCCCGAGGGTGGCGGTAGCGATGTCAGGCGAGGTCCAGAGGTGGCGGCGGCGCCGATGGCTAGGGGGGAGTAAAAAGTAGTGCCTATGGGTAAATAGGATTCACTCGACCAGGCCTCGGGGTGAGATGGAAGATGTTCTCTTCCTAGTGTTGGCCCTAGTGTTCCACGTCATTGCTATTATTTATTTTTATAATATTATCCTTTATTTACTTTATTTGTTGCACACATTGTTTTATTTTGTTGTAGAAGTTAAGCTTATAATTTTAATATGTCATTATTCATTTTGTGGAGAATGGAAGTGAATGTATTTTGTGGAGTACAATTTTCTATATATATAGGCAAAACTTAGTGCTGACATTGCCAAAATGGACACGACAGGACTAGATACTTTATCTATGGCATGTATATAAATCCTACGCCAGCACAATCTCCCAACCGCACAGCTGGACCCACATAGTAGCGACGACGGGCAAAATAGCCACGCCAACACTACTCATGTATAGTTGACGTAACAGTTACGGCAACGCCAGCACTATTTGAAAAAATTAGTGCTGGCATTGATGAAAACTGGCGCGCCACCAACGGAAGTTGTGGCTAGCACTTTTTCCACTAGTGGTTTATTGCAACTGCTTTCTTAATGTCGAATACATATTCCTTCGACCATGAGATCATGCAACTCCCGGATACCGGAGGAATACCTTGTGTGCTATCAAACGTCACAACGTAACTGGGTGATCATAAAGATGCTCTATAGGTATCTCCGAAGGATTCTGTTGAGTTGGCATGAATCGGGATTGGGATTTCTCACTCCGTATGACTGAGAGTATCTCTGGGCCCTCTCGGTAATACAGCATCACAAGAAACTTGCAAGCAAAGTGACTAAGGAGTTAGTTACGAGATGATGTATTACGGAACGAGTAAAGAGACTTGCCGGTAACGAGATTGAACTAGGTATGGAGATACCGATGACCGAATCTCAGGCAAGTAACATACCGACAGACAAAGGGAACTACTGAAAGCACAAGTGCTCCCTGGGTGATTTTGGTAATTAATGTCAACATATCTCTTGTTGGACTAATACTTTTATCTAGTATATTTCAGATGAGTTCAACAGTGGAGTGGCATGGACAAGAGGATGTGGAACTCCTTCATGATGCTAAGGACAAGCATTGGCAAAAGCTCAAGACTCTTCATTTTCATTTTAGTGATCCAAGATCACATTGAGTCCATAGGAAAGCCAATACAATTAAAAGGGGATGAGGTGTTGCTTAATGGCTTGCTTGCTCAAAGTGCTTAGTGATATGCTCCAAAGCCCTCAACCACTTTCTCATGTCCACATATGTCCTAAACCTAAAGTCAAACTCGTCCCCACCGATTTGATCTATCCGGCGCCACTGAGTTCACTTGACATAGCCACTGCCAGAAACCCTAATCAGTTCGGTCTCACCGATGGGACCTCGGTCTCACTGAGATGGGCTTGCAAACTCTCTGTTGCATGTTGCAACTATTTCGGACTCACCGAGATATGCAATCTGTCCCACCAAGTTTGCTTGACCAACTCTCTGTTTTGCTTATTACCAAAATCGGTCTCACTGAGTTTGCGTAATCGGTCGAACCGAGTTGAGGTTTTACCCTAACCCTAGCACATCGGTCCCACCGAGTTGATCATATCGGTCCCACGGAAATGCCTAACGTTCACATTTTGAACTGAATCGGTCTGACCGAGTTTCAGGATTCGGTCCCACCGAGTTTGGTAAATTGTGTGTAATGGCTAGATTTCGTGTGGAGGCTATATATACCCCTCCACCCTTCCTTCATTAGTGGAGAGAGTCATGAGAACGTGCCTACACTTCCAGCATTCATTTTCTGAGAGAGAACCACCTACTCATGTGTTGAGACCAAGATATTCCAATCCAACCACAAGAATCTTGATCTCTAGCCTTACCCAAGTTGCTTTCCACTCAAATCATCTTTCCACCAAATCCAAATCTATGAGAGAGAGTTGAGTGTTGGGGAGACTATCATTTGAAGCACAAGAGCAAGGACTTCATCATCAACACACCATCTATTACCTTTTGGAGAGTGGTGTCTCCTAGATTGGTTAGGTGTCACTTTGGAGCCTTCGTCAAAGATTGTGGAGTTGAACCAAGGAGTTTGTAAGGGTAAGGAGATCGCCTACTTCGTGAAGATCTACCCTAGTGAGGCAAGTCATTCGTGGGCGATGGCCATGGTGGGATAGACAAGGTTGCTTCTTCGTGGACCCTTCGTGGGTGGAGCCCTTCGTGGACTCGCGCAACCGTTACCCTTTGTGGGTTGAAGTCTCCATCAACGTGGATGTACGATAGCACCACCTATCGGAACCACGCCAAAAATATCTGTGTCTCCAATTGTGTTTGCATACTCCAATCCCATCCCTTTACATTCTTGCAACTTGCATGCTTTACTTTACGCTGCTCATATACTCTTGTCATGCTTGCTTGAAATGTATTGTGAATGTTTAAACTTGTGCTAAAACTCCACCTTAACTTGAAGAAATTAAAAACTGCTACTTTTCTTTGTTGAGGGTCTAATCACCCCCCCCCTCTAGACACCTCTTCTTGATCCTTTCAATTGGTATCAGAGCTTTGGTCTCCATTGCTTTGGTTTAACCACCATTGGAGGAAGACGGATGAGTCTACGTTGGGGAGTCTTAGACGTAGAGTGACTATACTTGATGGAGAGTTCTTTCATGATTGAAAAAATGAGATGCTTGAGATTTCTAATGAATATCATTTGAACAAGTACATTACTAGCCCTTGTGCACCTCATGTTGATCCTATGCATCCTACCCTTGATGAGTCCATTGACATGATTCGCAACCTTAGAACCGTCAATCTTATTACTAGAGGTTTTCCTAGAAATTTGCTTGGTTGCTTGCCTACTCTTGATTGTGCCTACACTATATGGAGATTTCTTGTGGAACGATTTCCAAACTATTCCTTGCAAAACTTAGATGAGATTCTTCACAAGTCTATTGCTTTGAGTAAGATGAATTCCAATGATCCTAATTTTGGTGATTGTCTATTTGAGCTTACTAACCTCATGCGTGCCAAAGGAGATGTAGGAATCATTAGCAATATCATCTCCGAAGCCATTAGAATTCATAAAGATGAACATTGTGATGATCATTTATCTAATGAATCACTCCCTCTAGGAATTTATCCATCACAAGACAATGTTGAACATGGATACTATGATGAGGATGATGATAGTGACTTTGATCTCGATGAGCCTATGAGACACTTTGGTCTTATGGCTAATTTTCGCGGCTACATGGCTGGAGGAAAGGAATGGGTTCTTGATAGTGGATGTACCGATCACATGACCGGAGACAAGGATATGTTTCGTGAGCTTGCTGAAAACGACGGCCCTCGAAAGTATGTCACATTTGGTGATAACTCAAAGGGTAAGGTGGTTGGACTTGGTAAGGTGGCCATCTCACATGATATCTCCATACAAAATGTTATGCTCGTTGAATCTCTTGGCTACAATTTACTTTCCGTATCTAGACTTGCTGACTTTGGTTTCATTGTTCTATTCACCGAAGTAGATTGCCAAGTGTTTCGTAGAGATAATCATAATATGGTCTTTACCGGTATACGTAGAGGTGATCTTTACATTGTTGATTTCACTAAAAAGGCTCAACCTAAAACTTGCTTAATTGCTAAATCCTTTAAAGGGTGGTTGTGGCATAGAAGGTTAGGTCATGTGGGCATGCGAAATCTTGACAAGCTTATTAAAGGTGATCATATCCTTGGAGTGAAAGATGTTATTTTTGACAAGGATAGATTGTGCAGTGCTTTTCAGGCAGGAAAACAAGTTGGAGGAAGCCACCCCGTGAAGAACATCATGACCACGAGAAGACCGCTCGAGCTACTTCATATGGATCTCCTTGGCCCCAATGCCTATAAAAGTCTTGGTTGAAACTCATTTGGTCTAGTCATAGTCGATGATTTTTTAGGATTTACGTGGGTGTTCTTTCTTGATGATAAATCGCAGGTCCAAAAGATCTTCAAGAACTTCGCTAGGAAGGCCCAAAATCAATTTGAAGTGAAGATCAAGAAGGTTCGCAGTGACAACGGAACAGAGTTCAAGAATGCAAATGTGGATACCTTTCTTGACGAAGAAGGGATTTCACACGAGTTCTCGGCTACGTACACACCTCAACAAAATGGAGTTGTTGAGAGGAAGAACTGGACTCTTATTGAGATGGTGAGAACGATGCTTGATGAGTACAAGACGCCAAAACACTTTTGGGCGAAAGCGGTTGAGACAGCTTGTCATGCAACAAATCGCTTGTATCTTCACAAGCTACTCGGCAAGACGGCATACGAGCTTCTCACCGGTAACAAACCCCAAGTTGGATACTTTCGAGTATTCGGCTCAAAGTGCTATATTCTAGATAAGCATTGTCGTTCTAAATTTTCTCCTAAATCTCATGAGGGTTTCCTACTTGGTTATGGCTCAAACTCTCACACTTACCGTGTCTACAACAATTTCACCCGAAAGGCGGCTCGCAAGTAGAGCAATTGCCAATTGATGTAGGAGACAAAGACCCTTCGGCAGCAATCCAAGACTTGTCTATTGGCAAAATTCGTCCAATGGAGGTGAAGGAGAGTACCTCGTCCGTCCAAGTGGAAGCTTCTACCTCACAACAAGGTGAACCTAGAGTTGACATGGAAGCATCCACAAGTGGGACATGCCAAGATGAAGAAAATGAGGAAGTACACCAAGATTAACCTCATCAACCTCCTTATCCACCCAGACAAGAAAACGACAACGTCAACAACGAAGAAGGCCAAGAAGAAGAACAAGATGATGAAGAAGATGTTCCACCCCGACCCAAGCAAAAGCTCTCATGAGTTCGAGCAAGAGTCTCAAGAGACCATCCCGTCGAATGAATCTTCAATGATATTCAAACCGGGAGAATCATTCGCTCTAAAACTCATTTGGCTAATTTTTGTGAACATTATTCATTTATCTCTAGCATTGAACCTATGAAGGTTGAAGAAGCATTGGAAGATCTGGATTGGATAAATGCCATGCATGAAGAGCAACAAAACTTTGAGAGGAATCAAGTGTGGACATTGGTCGAGAAGCCCGACAACAACTACAACATCATTGGTACCAAATGGGTGTTTCGCAACAAGCAAGACATAGATGGACAAGTCGTTCGCAATAAAGCATGTCTCGTCGCCCAAGGCTACTGTAGCGACCAGACCTCAAACAGTCTGTGCTGCTGTGCACTAGTGTCATCCCTGGATCAGTAATGCTGACACGCACAGTACAAATGGAGGATTTATAACAGAGTAGCAATCACACACTTATTACAACGAGTATCTTAAAAGAGAATAAGTATGATAAATATGGCTTAAGGCCATCTAAATACGATAACAGCGGAAGACTTGGAAGATAAGTGAGTCCATCAACTCCAACGGCATCACTAAGTATAAGACCACGACCTAAGGCACCTTACTCGTCATCTGAAAAGTCTGCAACATGAAACGTTGCAGCCCGGAACGGGTCAGCACATGGAATATGCTGGCAAAATAACACATAGAGAGTAATGAACAGAATGATGCTATCACTACATGCATATTTGGCTGGTAGAATGCTCTATGGTTACTGTTTTGCAAAAAGCCAATTTTTCCCTACTGCAAAGGAATAAATTTTATTTAACTATCATGGTGGTTGTTAAACATTGAGAATGGTTGACAGCATTCTCAATCCCAATTAAGTATCATCATTAACCCAACAAAATTAATTAAAGTAACATGAGGAGATTCACATGATAATCCAAGTACTAGATACTCAAGATCTCCATAACCGGGGACACGGCTAATCATGATTAGTTTGTACACTCTGCAGAGGTTTGTGCACTTTTCTCCACAAGACTCGATCGCCTCCGCTTGATTCTCGCACTACATGATGTTTGAGAAACGGATGACCGAGACACAGTCTTTCAGAAGCGTTAGCACCTTACGAATGGGTAGACCGGTACACCTACATCCCCTACATCTGCTAGTCTACCACTGTAAGAGTTCACACAACTTAATCAACTATGCTAGAGCCCATAATAGCTTGTGGCTGCACACGTAAGTTTCTAGCATGAATAATCTCATGATCCCTTAGAACCTGGGTGGCGGTCCAAAAGAAATAGGCAATCCTGGAATACCCAGGTACCTCAATCCACCCAGATGTGAGTTTTAGTTGCCACCTTAAGTTTAACCATAATTAACAATCTCACATCTGTCATGGATATACTCAAACCCAATCCACGTCTACTAGCATAGCATAGCAATATAAGCAAACGTAGAAGTAACTCCCAAGGGTTTGATAATAAAACAGGTAATAGGTACTACCTCAACTACTTCCCGATACCCACAATTTAATTAGATCCTAACCATGCAATGTTTGAGGATTTGTCTAATGCAATAAAACTGGGTAGTAAAATAGGTATGATCAAAGTGTTACTTGCCTTGCTGATGATCCGTGAAACCTAGAGATTCGAAGTAGCAAGCGGCGCACTCCGGGTACTCTATCGCAAACAAACAAGCAAACAATAAGCACTCATCTAATGCACAGCTAAAACTCAAATAAAGATCTAACCAGAAAGTTCAACTTAAGAACTCCGGTTTGCAAAAAGAATCAAATCAAACGAAGCAACGAAAGTCAAACGGCGAAAGAAACAACCTTCATGTACTAATCTGGATCTAAGTCAAATTTTACAGTAGCAAAAACTTGTTTGAGTTGGTTAAACGGAAAGAGAATTTCGAGACGAAACTCTAGGCACTTGAATCGCCTGATTCTGATAAACGAGCGAAAAGTTAAACCAGAACGAAAATCTGATCAGAAATCGCGATCTGGAATAATCACGGAAAAACCGACGAAAAAGAAAACTGACGAACAGTTAAACAAACGGACGTTCGTTAATAGCGACTAACCGACGAACACGTTCGTTAAAACGAATGGATCGGTGAACGTTCACTAATTAATTAAACCAAAAAAATAAACCGATCTAAAAAAATAAACCTAGGGTTTTGAAAAAAATAAACCGAGCGGTTTTAAAAAAAACGGGCGGTTCGAGCGGCAGCTCGGCTACCTCGTCGGGCAACTCCGGCGGGGCTCGGGGCGGGCTCCGGCGGGGCTCGGGGGGTGCGGCGAGGGTGAGGCGGGGCCTGGGCGTCGTCGGGGGCGGCGAGGGGCGGTGTCGGCGGCGGCGTACGGGCTCCGGCGCTGCGGCTCCTTCGGCGGCGGGGTCGGGCGGCTCCGGCGGCTTCCTTCGGCGGTGGCGGCTTCGGGAACGGGGTGGGGTGAGGCGGCGGGGTGGGGGAGTATATATAGTAGGGGGTGCCGTGGGGGAGGGGGCAAGGCGGCGGCGGTGACGTGTCCTGGAGGGACACGGGCGGTGGCGGGAGTCCGTCTCCAGGTCGGGAACGACTCGGGGTGGGCTGCTGGGCCGCGCGGCTGGGCTTCGGCCCAGTCGGCGCTCGGGCGATTTCCTCTTTTTTCTTTTTTTTAATAATTTCGCCGAACCTAAGAAAAATCATAGAAAAATAAATAAAAATCCAAAAATGCCAAAACAAATTTTCACCGTTAATTAAAATAATTAGAACGACATGAACATTTTCTTGGCCCAAAAATGCAGTTTTGAAAACATGCAATTTTTCTAATGCAATTAAAATTGCAAATAAACTCCGAAATAAAATCAAATATTTGATTTTAATATTTTTCCTCCAATATTTCAATTATTTTGGAGAAGTCATATTTTCTCTTCTCATTTATTTTAATATGAAATATTTTTCGGAGAGAAAAACAATTAAAACCAAAAATCCTCGTTTTATTATTTGATAAAAATCAAATATGAAAACCGGGAAAAATCCCCAACTCTCTCCGAGGGTCCTTGAGTTGCTTAGGATTTTCGAGGATTTTGCCAAAATGCAATAAAATATGCTATGCAATGATGATCTAATATATAACATTCCAAATTGAAAATTTGGGATGTTACAAACCTACCCCCTTAAGATGAATCTCGCCCTCGAGATTCGGGTTGGCTAGAAAATAGGTGAGAGTGGTTCTTCCGTAGATCTTCCTCTCGCTCCCAGGTGGCTTCATCTTCAGTGTGGTGACTCCACTGAACTTTGCAAAACTTGATAACCTTGCTGCAGGTGACTCGGCTGGCATACTCGAGAATCTTGACTGGTTTCTCCTCATAGGTCAAATCACTTTCCAACTGAATCGCTTCCAACGGCACTGTAACGCCCGGACAATTAGGCTACAGTAAACCTCTGTTAAAGATGCCACGTCACCACGGTTACTGTTGATAAACTCGCGTTAGTTCAAAACGATTCAAATTCAAATTTAAAATATTGGCAAACAGTAAATGTTTTCAAACATAAAAACTAAAATGTTCTTACTGTGGCAAATAATTCATAGAATATATTGGTGGAGAGACTAAACTTTGATAAAACGTTTTAGGGCTCTAAAGTAATTAAAACAGCAGCAAAAACAATTAACTTAATTCCTTTTATAAAGTTATAACAATATAACTAATTTAATAATGTGCCAAAATAATTGTGGCAGTGGACTAATTAGTAATACTAATTTAGGTGCTCATTTGGCATTTTATAAAACTAAAATAAAATACGAAAGAATAAATAAAAATAAAGGAAATAAAACAAAGTCAAAAAAAACCTGGCCCACTGGGCCACGGCCCGGCAGGCCACCAGACCACCAGGCCAGCCCACCAGCTGCGCCTATACACCCACTACCCCGAAACCCTAGCCGGTCAACCCACTTCCTCCCGATCCCCACTCCCCCACTCGCTCCCCGCACGCCCCTCTCCCCTTTCCCCGCCTGGAACGGGGCAGAGGACCCCGACCCCTTCGCCACGCTGCCGCCGCCCGGTGCCTCCGGCCACCCCCTCGCCGGCGCCTGCCTCCCCGACTCCCCCCGCATGGCGCCCGCCCCACCTCGACCCGAGCTAGATCGGGATCGACCCCGCTGCGCCCCGACGACCGTGCCTCGCCGCCCGGTGCCGCTCGACGCCATCGTCCACGACGGCGCCATCGCTAGCCCCCGCCGGACCGCCTCCTCGACCCCGCCCCGCCTCTCCATCGACGGTCTGCATCGAGCCTCGCCGTCGCCCCTCGCCACCTCACAGGCGCCCGCCTCCCCGTCTCCTCCCGCACGACGCGCCCCGACCCTGCGCCTGCCCCTGACGTCGCCGCCTCCCCGATGCCGTCGCCAGACTGCCCCGCCCCGCCTCTCCATCGTCGGTCGTCGCCTCGTCCTCGCCCCGCCATTGCCGGTCCACCCCAAGCCGCCTCGAGCCCACTGCCCCCTCCCTACAGCTTCGCGGTGAGCCGCCGCGCCGGTTGCGCCTCCCCTCTCCTCCCCCCTCTCTGCTCCCGTACTCCGCCGTCGCACCGCGCGACCCGGCCACGCTCGATGCGCACGCCCGCGCAACGCCGTCCCTGCCCTGGTGTCGTGCCACTCCTGCGCCGCTCGCCCGAGACCCCCTGCTGCTGCTCTGCACAGCCCCCTGGCCGCGCCCACGCCCCCTCTGCTCCGCCCGCCACGGATCCGTTCGCCCCGTCGGTGCCCTCGCCCGCCCCGCGCGCCGTACCCCACTCGCCGGAGCTCCCTTGCCGCCCCGCAGCGCCCGGTCGGGTGCGCCTCTATTCGGGCTGGCGCCCGTGCGCCCGCTGTCCGGCACCCGTGCACCCAGCACCCGTTAAGGCCATGCGCCTATGACAAGTAGGCCCCGCCCCCCAGAACGTTAAAAGAAAAAAAGGATAAAATTAATTAAGTTAATTAATCATGTTTAATTAATCTAATTAACTAGTTAGTTTAATTAAATAGTAGTTAGATTAGTTAAATCTAATTAGACTATATAGTCAATGACGAGCGGGACCCACACGTCTGTTGACCGAGTCAACAGACGGTTGACTGATGACATCATGCTGACATCATAATTACACTTTATAATTAATTTAATTCTGTTAATTACTGGAAATGAATTAAATCTTTAAAAATTAATATAAAATAATCTATAAGTCGGATGAAAATACTTTGTACATGAAAGTTGCTCAGAACGACGAGACGAATCCGAATACACAGCCCGTTCGCCCGCACACATCCGTAGCATAGCAAACCTGTAACATTTCACCTCCGGTTCATCTGTCCGAAAACGCGAAACACCGGGGATACTTTCCCGGATGCTTCCCCTTTCGTCGGTATCACCTATCCCTATGTTAGGTCACCCCTAGCACAACGTATCGCCGTGTCTTGCTTTGTGTTACATTTGATTGCTCTGTTATTTATTGTGTTCCCCCTCCGTTACTTCTTTCCGGTAGACTCCGAGACCGCTGCCGATGTTCGTGTGTTCGACTACATCGAAGACGACCCCTCCTTCTTGCCAGGGCAACCAGGCAAGCCCCCCCTTGATCACCAGATATCGCCTATTCTTCTCTATACTGCTTGCATTAGAAGAGTGTAGCATGTTACTGCTTTCGGTTAATCCTAATCTGCTGCATAGCCTATCATTGTTGCTACAGTTGTTACCCTTACCTGCTATCCTACTGCTTAGAATAGGATGCTAGTTTTTTCCATCAATGGCCCTACATTCTTGTCCATCTTCCATGCTACTACTGGGCCGTGATCACTGCGGGAGGTGATCACGGGTATATACTATATACTTTATATACATGACACATGTGGTGACTAAAGTCGGGTCGGCTCGTTGAGTACCCGCAAGTGATTCTGATGAGGGGGCTGAAAGGACAGGTGGCTCCATCCCGGTAGAGGTGGGCCTGGGTTCCTGACGGCCCCCGACTGTTGCTTTATGGCGGAGCGATAGGGCAGGTTGAGACCACCTAGGAGAGAGGTGGGCCTGGCCCTGGTCGGCGTTCGCGGATACTTAACACGCTTAACGAGATCTTGGTATTTGATTTGAGTCTGGCCATTTGGTCTATACGCACTAACCAACTACGCGGGAACAGTTATGGGCACTCGACGTCGTGGTATCAGCCGAAGCTCTTTTTGACGTCAGCGACTGAGTGGCGCGCGCCGCATTGGACCGTAAGCTCGCGCTTGTATTAAGGGGGCTAGGTCTGCTTCCGGCCGCGTACGCAACGTGCAGGTGTGCAATGGGCGATGGGCCCAGACCCCTGCACGCATAGGGTTTAGTTCGGCGTGCTGACCTCTCTGTTGAGCCTAGGTGGGGCTGCGACGTGTTGATCTTACGAGGCCGGGCATGACCCAGGAAAGTGTGTCCGGCCAAATGGGATCGAGCGTGTTGGGTTATGTGGTGCACCCCTGCAGGGAAGTTTATCTATTCGAATAGCCGTGTCCCTCGGTAAAAGGACGACCCGGAGTTGTACCTTGACCTTATGACAACTAGAACTGGATACTTAATAAAACACACCCTTCCAAGTGCCAGATACAACCCGGTGATCGCTCTCTAACAGGGCGACGAGGAGGGGATCGCCGGGTAGGATTATGCTATGCGATGCTACTTGGTGAACTTACCATCTACTCTCTTCTACATGCTGCAAGATGGAGGTGGCCAGAAGCGTAGTCTTCGACAGGACTAGCTATCCCCCCTTATTCTGGCATTCTGCAGTTCAGTCCACTGATATGGCCCTTTACACATATACCCATGCATATGTAGTGTAGCTCCTTGCTTGCGAGTACTTTGGATGAGTACTCACGGTTGCTTTTCTCCCTCTTTTCCCCTTTCTATACCTGGTTGTCGCAACCAGATGCTGGAGTCCAGGAGCTAGAGATCCCGAGGATGATTCTACATGGAGTTCGGCTTCGAGGAGTAGTTAGGAGGTCCCAGGCAGGAGGCCTTGCCTTTTCGATCGTTGCTACTTTTGTGCTAGCCTTCTTAAGGCAAACTTGTTTAACTTATGTCTGTACTCAGATATTGTTGCTTCCGCTGACTCGTCTATGATCGAGCACTTGTATTCGAGCCCTCGAGGCCCCTGGCTTGTATTATAATGCTTGTATGACTTATTTATGTTTTAGAGTTGTGTTGTGATATCTTCCCGTGAGTCCCTGATCTTGATCGTACACATTTGCGTGCATGATTAGTGTACGGTCGAATCGGGGGCGTCACAAGTTGGTATCAGAGCCGACTGCCTGTAGGAATCCCCCTTTCCAACTCCTTGGCCGAAGTCGAGTCTAGTCATTGAAAAACTTTTACTAACATGATTGTGTGGCTTACGGGCCCACGTCACCATTGGGTGGTAGTAGGATCTTTTATTCCTCAACCTATACTCTGGGACTCTGACATCTCTTCTATTCGGGTTAAATGAATTTTGCTAAATCTAACATTAGGATCTCGTTATCACTTTCACCCGGAGAGCCCCTTATTGCTGATGATCGTCTGCTGCACGTGAAGACCCTGCAGATACTCTCCGCTGTTAACCCGAGAACTTGTGTTCATCGCGTTTGCAATTCCCCTTCCACCGTCAACCCTTATGGATAACTACTTGTAGTTTTTGTTCTTACATTCATCCCCAATTGGTCTTGTTATTGCAAGATACCCCGAAATACTCGTCGTTGTTTCGATAATCCTTTGAGCTTACTGCCTTGCTGTTCTTTGACACCTGAATACCCCTACGGATAATTCTCGCACTTATCGAGTATCCGCTCATCCCCCCAGTTGTTCATGTGTTTCACAATGGTCTTCGAAATACTATTCGATCCTCCAAAAATCCTTAGTAGCTTATTGCTCTGCAATACTTGTCTGCTTGCATGATGGATGCTTTCCATATGTCTGGCAATATTTTAATATCCTTAGGCGCCGTCATTTTGAGTCCGTTGATTCAATTTGTTGCGAATGCTCGCAATCCTCAATCAGATCCTAGAATTCATTCTTCCAGCTCAGACGTTATTTGGATATGAGCTGGTTCTTGACCAATCAATGTCTTGATCGGTTGTATCCCTAAGTCTATTCAGCTTATCCATCCCTAATCAGAGCATTGCTTCTGATCCCTTGTCTTGGAATTCATAATTCCTTGCATTTAAGCTTTGAGTTAGTCAGTTGTTTCTATAATCCGATGCACTTGCATTCCTTCTTCCTTTGATAGAGTACCGATACTCACATCAGCTCCGTTGTAGACCACCGGACCTCTTGTTGGATTATTATCCGACAGTGTCCTTCATATTCAAATAACCTTGTGAGTCTTTCCACGGATATATAAAGCCTTGGGTAAATTGTATCCTCTGTTTTCTCAACCATGCTCTGATTTCGAGCTGGTGGTATTTACTATTGAAGCTGGTGGTATATGTTTCCACGATACCCTGACGGGTTGAACCTATGCCTTCCTTAATATGTGTGAACTCAGAAGTTTTCACGAGTCATACTCATCTGGTATTTCACCAGGTAAAACTTTCAACACTAATGCCTTTATCAAAGCGAGGAGTGAATGGAAGGTTATACATTGAAGAAGTGGGAGTCGACCTTGAACCTTGCGTTCATGCCCATGGACACGATGTATAACTTATCATGGAAGCTGCTTGTAAAAATAATTACCCCCCTTGTTATAAGTTCATCTTGTATCCGTGGTTTGATCATTTATGATCGTGGTTTCTGACCATGTTCTCCTTTAAATACCATTTCTCGTGCAAGTTTAAGCACTTGTCTTCTGCAGAGTAATACCCCAGTCCAACCTCTACTTTGATTTGTCGTCGACTATTACCCCCCTGGTATCTCAAGATTATCACGGGACTGCATAACTTCTTATGAGTTCTTCATCAAGTGCTACATTCTCATTGATTCCAATTTTTCACGGGCTCTGAGTTATTAAACACTCAAATACACCGATAACTGACTCGAGTCCGCATCACGATTAAGCAACTCTTGGTAACCTTCATTACTTACGAGTTTGAACTCAATCACGTCATTCCTAGCATGTTTGGCTATATCCTTGTCGTGCCGATTTTAACTGTGCTACCTGGTCCTTCCCAGAGCACAATTTTTGACGATGAGCTAAGCTTACGTCGATCTTTCCTCATCGTATCATTTCGCTTTGGACAGCAAGCTTGCTTTGGAGTTTGTGTCGTACCCTTGGTTCCATTAACCTTTCGCTTCATCATTCCTTTGACTTGATGTCATCGCCGATCTATTACATCTTCGTGGAGCCTCTCGACAAAATTTGTCGTGATCATCATCAACATGTTGACTCCTTCCTGGATATCAATTGAATTCATGATGAGAAATACCATCCTTGCCCTCGATGAATTTTATTATCATCGACCACTTTATTGCCTTCCCACCAACACAGCTTGTTCGTGTTTGGTGTTATACCTTGAGTTCCCTGCCATCCAGCAATTGTTCTTCTTTACTCGGAACATTACCATCTCTTATGTCATCAATGTTGTGAGAATTACACCACCTCTTAAGAATTTGTGATACAGTGATGCTTCTCACCATCACCATTCTTTTCTTGGTCCCCGTGTTGAGTGAACTCTGTTGTGCAAATTTAATATCTCTAGCAACCCTATTGCTTCAGAGTTAATGGACAATTATTCCAATTTAGTGTGTTGGTTGCTCAATCGCCATTCCGACGTTGGGCGTGCAACCCAACCCTTATTTCGAATGCACCTTTCAAACCATGTTTAATTGTCTATGTTTTCCTCCAGCATACATCATTAAGTCATTTGATCTGGCTAATGTTATCTCCTTGTTCACATAGTTGTGGAAATCCATCCTTTTTGGAAATGTCAATGGATTGTCGCTGAGTCAATCAGTCACCTCCTCACCTCTCCTTGATTTAATGATGAACTCTTGTTTCGGAACTCGCTTCCATGGTTTAATTCCCGAGAATCATACAATGTCACCTCGACAATTTGTGTTGCACCTTTCTTCTCAGGCATCCTGAGTCTAAGGTATTTTGACACCAATCAGATCTGAATCTCGGTCAGATATGATGGTTGGAACATATTTTCAAGAGTTATAACATTGGTCCCTATATGCCCCGGTAAGGTGATGTCATGCCTAGCACGCCTGACCAGAGGACCTAGTGTTATAGTTTCCTTCTTAACAGGGTTAATCATTTTTCCATGAGGAAATTGAATGCCTTGTTTAATAAGTTTATCCTGATGGATCCTTTGTGTATCCAAAGTCGATTTTTGCTTGAAGACCATGACAATGCTATCCCGAAGCATGTCTGTGGTAATCCAATTTTCAACAAGAACATTTGAAGCCCAATGCTAAATGTTTCTCGCTCAATTATCCAAACACCATTGTATGGGTAATGTCATGAAATTTCTCTCACCTTACCTAAAGAGTTTTCTACATTATATCCTGTCCTGGATATCATGCTCTGCTTGTCCTTGGGAAGGATATACCCTTGAAATATGTGTTTAAATACATTTTCCTTTCCATTGTTCTGTTTAATCTGATGATGATATTTTCCTTTCCATTGTTTTGTTTAACCCTTCTTGAGTTCTATATGATCTAAGCAGTAATATTCTCCTGCTTATGTAAACACCTCGGTGTACAATTCTGTCAGCAAGACCCTGCTACTATTGTTGATGACATCCCGGTAGCCACCGATGGACGAGAACTTTGCCTAATGGTCCGCCTCGTTTCAACGAGCAGGAAAATGGTTCTCTTCGTCCCTCGCCCTTGGTACCAACGATGCTGCCAACATAACTGACCGGTTATTCTCTGGCATGCCTTGCTTACATGATCGTGCAAGATGTCACCTTCCTTCCTACCTTAACCCACATGGTGGGCCCATAACCCACAGTTCCACAGGATCGAAACCTGACTCTCCTGTACACCCTGTTGTCAAAGTTATTCATCGCGCTTGACTTTGTATGTAATTCACGCCCACCTGCCTGGTGATCTATTCTGATATCAGATGCAATGCTTATTCACATTGCTCTAAACCCCTTCAACACTTCGTTTCAGGCAACGAACGATTTCCTATGCGCTTGAAAACTTCTATTTTGCACCTTCTTACTTTGCTCTCGATATTTTCTTAAGTTTCAATTCGAGAGTTACTTTCCACCACCTTCCCCGATGTTATTGACCAGATAGTCAACCTTGCAGAGGTCCGTTATCCCGGTATACCCACCCTTTATTCTTTCGTAAGTACGATGGAATTCCTGAAGGAAGAATGCCTACTTCATCACGATGACCTGAAGCAGAGAATTGAAGACATCAACATAATGGATCGACCTCTTCAAAAAGAGCAAGCCAGAATGAAAAGACCCGCTAGATTCGTTACCAAACCTTCCCCCTTGCTCTACCCCTTAAATCTCGGGACGAGATTTCTTGTAGTGGAGGAGAATTGTAACGCCCGGACAATTAGGCTACAGTAAACCTCTGTTAAAGATGCCACGTCACCACGTTACTGTTGATAAACTCGCGTTAGTTCAAAACGATTCAAATTCAAATTTAAAATATTGGCAAACAGTAAATGTTTTCAAACATAAAAACTAAAATGTTCTTATTGTGGCAAATAATTCATAGGATATATTGGTGGAGAGACCAAACTTTGATAAAATGTTTTAGGGCTCTAAAGTAATTAAAACAGCAGCAAAAACAATTAACTTAATGCCTTTTATAAAGTTATAATAATATAACTAATTTAATAATGTGCCAAAATAATTGTGGCAGTGGACTAATTAGTAATACTAATTTAGGTGCTCATTTGGCATTTTATAAAACTAAAATAAAATGTAACTAAAATAAAATACGAAAGAATAAATAAAAATAAAGGAAATAAAACAAAGTCAAAAAAACCCCTGGCCCACTGGGCCACGGCCCAGCAGGCCACCAGACCACCAGGCCAGCCCACCAGCTGCGCCTATACACCCACTACCCCGAAACCCTAGCCGGTCAACCCACTTCCTCCCGATCCCCACTCCCCCACTCGCTCCCCGCACGCCCCTCTCCCCTTTCCCCGCCTGGATCGGGGCAGAGGGCCCCGACCCCTTCGCCAAGCTGCCGCCGCCCGGCGCCTCCGGCCACCCCCTCGCCGGCGCCTGCCTCCCCGACTCCCCCCGCATGGCGCCCGCCCCACCTCGACCCGAGCTAGATCGGGATCGACCCCGCTGCGCCCCGACGACCGTGCCTCGCCGCCCGGTGCCGCTCGACGCCATCGTCCACGACGGCGCCATCGCTAGCCCCCGCCGGACCGCCTCCTCGACCCCGCCCCGCCTCTCCATCGACGGCCTGCATCGAGCCTCGCCGTCGCCCCTCGCCACCTCACAGGCGCCCGCCTCCCCGTCTCCTCCCGCACGACGCGCCCCGACCCTGCGCCTGCCCCTGACGTCGCCGCCTCCCCGATGCCGTCGCCAGACTGCCCCGCCCCGCCTCTCCATCGTCGGTCGTCGCCTCGTCCTCGCCCCGCCATTGCCGGTCCACCCCAAGCCGCCTCGAGCCCACTGCCCCCTCCCTACAGCTTCGCGGTGAGCCGCCGCGCCGGTTGCGCCTCCCCTCTCCTCCCCCCTCTCTGCTCCCGTACTCCGCCGTCGCCCGCGCGACCCGGCCACGCTCGATGCGCACGCCCGCGCAACGCCGTCCCCGCCCTGGTGCCGTGCCACTCCTGCGCCGCTCGCCCGAGACCCCCTTGCTGCTGCTCTGCACAGCCCCCTGGCCGCGCCCACGCCCCCTCTGCTCCGCCCGCCACGGATCCGTTCGCCCCGTCGGTGCCCTCGCCCGCCCCGCGCGCCGTACCCCCCTCGCCGGAGCTCCCCTGCCGCCCCGCAGCGCCCGGTCGGGTGCGCCTCTGTTCGGGCTGGCGCCCGTGCGCCCGCTGTCCGGCACCCGTGCACCCAGCGCCCGTTAAGGCCATGCGCCTATGACAAGTAGGCCCCGCCCCCCCCCCCCAGAACGTTAAAAGAAAAAAAGGATAAAAAATAAAAATAATAAATAATTAATTAATTAATTTAATTAATTAAGTTAATTAATCATGTTTAATTAATCTAATTAACTAGTTAGTTTAATTAAATAGTAATTAGATTAGTTAAATCCTAATTAGACTATACAGTCAATGACGAGCGGGACCCACACGTCTGTTGACCCAGTCAACAGACGGTTGACTGATGACATCATGCTGACATCACGCTGACATCATAATTACACTTTATAATTAATTTAATTCTGTTAATTACTGGAAATGAATTAAATCTTTAAAAATTAATATAAAATAATCTATAAGTCGGATGAAAATACTTTGTACATGAAAGTTGCTCAGAACGACGAGACGAATCCGAATACACAGCCCGTTCGCCCGCCACACATCCGTAGCATAGCAAACCTGTAACATTTCACCTCCGGTTCATCTGTCCGAAAACGCGAAACACCGGGGATACTTTCCCGGATGTTTCCCCTTTCGCCGGTATCACCTATCCCTATGTTAGGTCACCCCTAGCACAACGTATCGCCGTGTCTTGCTTTGTGTTACATTTGATTGCTCTGTTATTTATTGTGTTCCCCCTCCGTTACTTCTTTCCGGTAGACTCCGAGACCGCTGCCGATGTTCGTGTGTTCGACTACATCGAAGACGACCCCTCCTTCTTGCCAGGGCAACCAGGCAAGCCCCCCCCTTGATCACCAGATATCGCCTATTCTTCTCTATACTGCTTGCATTAGAAGAGTGTAGCATGTTACTGCTTTCGGTTAATCCTATTCTGCTGCATAGCCTATCATTGTTGCTACAGTTGTTACCCTTACCTGCTATCCTACTGCTTAGAATAGGATGCTAGTTTTTTCCATCAGTGGCCCTACATTCTTGTCCGTCTGCCATGCTACTACTAGGCCGTGATCACTGCGGGAGGTGATCACGGGTATATACTATATACTTTATATACATGACACATGTGGTGACTAAAGTCGAGTCGGCTCGTTGAGTACCCGCAAGTGATTCTGATGAGGGGGCTGAAAGGACAGGTGGCTCCATCCCGGTAGAAGTGGGCCTGGGTTCCTGACGGCCCCCGACTGTTGCTTTATGGCGGAGCGATAGGGCAGGTTGAGACCACCTAGGAGAGAGGTGGGCCTGGCCCTGGTCGGCGTTCGCGGATACTTAACACGCTTAACGAGATCTTGGTATTTGATCTGAGTCTGGCCATTTGGTCTATACGCACTAACCAACTACGTGGGAACAATTATGGGCACTCGACGTCGTGGTATCAGCCGGAGCACTTTTTGACGTCAGCGACTGAGTGGCGCGCGCCGCATTGGACCGTAAGCTCGCGCTTGTATTAAGGGGGCTAGGTCTGCTTCCGGCCGCGTACGCAACGTGCAGGTGTGCAATGGGCGATGGGCCCAGACCCCTGCGCGCATAGGGTTTAGACCGGCGTGCTGACCTCTCTGTTGAGCCTAGGTGGGGCTGCGACGTGTTGATCTTACGAGGCCGGGCATGACCCAGGAAAGTGTGTCCGGCCAAATGGGATCGAGCGTGTTGGGTTATGTGGTGCACCCCTGCAGGGAAGTTTATCTATTCGAATAGCCGTGTCCCTCGGTAAAAGGACGACCCGGAGTTGTACCTTGACCTTATGACAACTAGAACTGGATACTTAATAAAACACACCCTTCCAAGTGCCAGATACAACCCGGTGATCGCTCTCTAACAGGGCGACGAGGAGGGGATCGCCGGGTAGGATTATGCTATGCGATGCTACTTGGTGAACTTACCATCTACTCTCTTCTACATGCTGCAAGATGGAGGTGGCCAGAAGCGTAGTCTTCGACAGGACTAGCTATCCCCCTCTTATTCTGGCATTCTGCAGTTCAGTCCACTGATATGGCCCTTTACACATATACCCATGCATATGTAGTGTAGCTCCTTGCTTGCGAGTACTTTGGATGAGTACTCACGGTTGCTTTTCTCCCTCTTTTCCCCTTTCTATACCTGGTTGTCGCAACCAGATGCTGGAGTCCAGGAGCTAGAGATCCTGAGGATGATTCTACATGGAGTTCGGCTTCGAGGAGTAGTTAGGAGGTCCCAGGCAGGAGGCCTTGCCTTTTCGATCGTTGCTACTTTTGTGCTAGCCTTCTTAAGGCAAACTTGTTTAACTTATGTCTGTACTCAGATATTGTTGCTTCCGCTGACTCGTCTATGATCGAGCACTTGTATTCGAGCCCTCGAGGCCCCTGGCTTGTATTATAATGCTTGTATGACTTATTTATGTTTTAGAGTTGTGATGTGATATCTTCCCGTGAGTCCCTGATCTTGATCGTACACATTTGCGTTTATGATTAGTGTACGGTCGAATCGGGGGCGTCACAGGCACTGTATCTCTCAGTGGTATATCGGCCATATCTGCGTGGCACTTCTTCAACTAGGAAACGTGAAATACATCATGAACTCCTGACAATCCTTCAGGCAATTCCAGTTTGTAAGCAACTTCTCCCATACGCTCCAAAATTTTGTATGGTCCGACAAAACGTGGCGCTAACTTTCCTTTAACTCCAAAGCGCTTCACTCCTCGAAGTGGTGATACTCATAGGTAAACTCTGTCTCCGACTTCGTGAACTATCTCCTTGCGTTTAGAATCCACATAACTCTTCTGCCTGAACTGGGCTACCTTGAGCCTATCGCGAATCAATTTCACCTTCTGTTCTGATTCCTTAATCAAATCTGGTCCAAACAACTGGCGGTCTCCAACTTCGTTCCACAACAATGGTGTTCTGCACCTCCTTCCGTACAAAGCTTCGAAAGGGGCCATCTTCAAACTGGATTCGTAACTGTTGTTGTAAGAAAACTCTGCATACGGCAAATTGTCGTCCCAACTAGATCCATAATCTAGCGCACAAGCTCTCAACATATCTTCCAAAATCTGATTGACTCTCTCGGTCTGTCCGTCTGTCTGTGGATGAAAGACTGTACTGAATTCTAACCTGTTTCCCAAAGTTTCATGTAACTGATTCCAAAACTTTGAGGTAAACTGGGTTCCTCTATCTGATACGATGGTCCTCGGAACTCCATGCAGACATATGATCCTGGTCATGTATATCTTTGCCAACTTAGCACCGGTGTAAATGGTCTTCACTGGGATGAAATGAGCTACTTTCGTCAAATGATCGACTACAACCCATATTGAGTCATAGCCTGAACGAGTCCTGGGCAATCCCGTGATAAAATCCATGCCTAGTTTATCCCACTTCCATTCGGGTATCGGCAATGGCTGTAGCAATCCTGCTGGCTTCTGATGCTCCGCCTTTACTCTCTGACATACATCACAAACAGCTACATACTCCGCAATATCCTTCTTCATTCCGGTCCACCAGAAAGTGTCCTTCAAATCCACATACATCTTAATATTTCCTGGGTGAATCGAATATGGCGAATCATGGCCTCTTGCAAGATCAACTTCCTGATCTCCGGATCATTAGGCACATAAACGCGGTCCTCAAACCATAAGGTATCGTGCTCATCCTCACGAAATCCCTTGGCTTTTCCTTTACTCATCCTTTTCTTTATTTCTGCAATCTCCTTATCTGTCTTTTGAGCTTCCCTGATCTTTTCCATTAAGGTAGACTGAATCTCCAACGTTGCTACGTAACCTCTCGGTACTATCTCCAAACATAGCTCACGAAGATCCTCGGCTAATACTTTCGGTAACTCTCCGGTCATGAGTGTGTTGACATGGCTCTTGCGGCTCAACGCGTCTGCTACTACGTTAGCCTTTCCGGGGTGATAATGCAATCTCATATCATAATCCTTTATGAGTTCCAACCATCTCCTCTGCCTGAGATTCAACTCCTTTTGCGTGAAAATGTACTTCAAACTCTTGTGATCCGTGTACACCTCACAGTGATTTCCGATGAGAAAATGTCTCCATGTCTTCAACGCATGCACTACGGCTGCTAACTCCAAATCATGGGTGGCATAATTCTTCTCATGGGGTTTAAGTTGTCGTGAAGCATATGAAACAACTCTTCCTTCCTGCATAAGCACTGCTCCAAGTCCTCGACGAGAAGCGTCGCAATAAACTTCATAATCCTTGCGTTGGTCTGGCAGAATCAACACTGGTGATGTAACCAAACGTTTCTTCAACTCCTGAAAACTAGCTTCACAATCCTCAGTCCAATTGAAATTGGTGTCCTTCTTTAACAGCTCTGTCATGGGCTTAGCAATCTTCAAGAAATTCTCAATGAACCTCCGGTAGTATCCTGCAAGTCCAAGAAAACTCCGGATCTCTCCAACTGACGTGGGTGATTCCCAGCTTGTTACTGTGTCAACTTTGGCGGGGTCTACTGCTATTCCTTCTCCGGATATAACATGTCCGAGGAATCCAACTTCCTTTAGCCAAAACTCACATTTGCTGAACTTGGTGTATAACTGATGTTCTCTGAGCTTCTCAAGTACCAAACGCAAATGCTCCTTATGCTCCTCTTCGTTCTTTGAGTAGACCAAAATATCATCAATGAACACCACGACGAACTTATCCAAAAACTCCATAAACACTTTGTTCATCAGGTTCATGAAATAGGCAGGTGCATTAGTCAGACCAAAGGACATAACGGTATACTCATACAGCCCATACCTGGTGGTAAAAGCCGTCTTAGGTATATCCTACTCTCGAATCTTCAACTGATGGTATCCTGATCGTAGATCGATCTTGGAAAATACCTTAGCTCCTTGTAAGCGGTCAAGCAAATCATTGATCATCGGCAGTGGGTACTTGTTCTTGATGGTCACTTCGTTCAATCCTCGATAATCAACAACCATCCTCAACGATCCATCTTTCTTCTCCACTAGAAGTACGGGTGATCCCCAAGGTGACGAACTTGGGCGAATATAGCCTTTATCCAGTAACTCCTTAATCTGCTTCTTAATTTCTTCCAAATCCTTTGCGGGCATCCTGTACGGTCTCTTAGATATTGGCCCTGTGCCTGGCAAAAGCTCGATCAAAAACTCAATGTCTCTATCCGGTGGCATGCCTGGCAACTCTTCTGGAAATACATCGGGGTAATCCTTCACCACTGGTACTTCCTCCTATACAACTCCTGATAAGGAATTCACTTGAGTCCTCTTCGGCACATGCCGGGATACATACTTAATCCTTCTTCCTTCTGGGGTGGTAAGCAAAATCGCCTTACTGACGCAATCGATGTTTCCTCCGTACATCGATAGCCAATCCATACCCAAAATTACATCCAAACCTTGCGACTCTAAGATTATCAAGTCTAAGGGGAAAATATGCCTACCTAGGGCCAATGGCATCTGAAAACATCCTTGGCTTGCCATATACTCTGCTCCTGGTGAACTTACTAACATAGGTGTTTTAAGAACCTTGGTGGGTAGTTTATACTTATCCACCAATCCCCTTGATATGTATGAATGTGATGCACCAGTATCAAAAAGAACGAGTGCAGTAAATGACTTAACCAAAAACTTACCTATTACTGCATCAGGCTGTGCTTCAACCTCCTCCACGTAAAAGTGGTTCACTTGTCCTTTGTTAAAAGGGTTCGGCTTCTTCCCAGAGCTTCCATTGACATTTCCATTCTGGGCTTCAGGACATTCATTGGCATAATGTCCAGTCTTCTGGCACTTAAAGCAAGTGACTTGGCTCAGGTCTCTCTTAGCTGGGGTTGAAGGGTTGGTACGGTTCTGGCCGTTGCTTCCTCCATTCCCATTACCATTCTTGGGGCCATTATGGTTGTGCGAACTACCTCCTCCATGGGTATGCTGAAACTGTCCTCCCGATTTCGGGGTAAAACGTGGCTTCTGCTGAGCTCCAGAATTGTACTTCCCTTGTCCATACTTCCTCTTACGGTTTTCAATCTGCTGCTGCTTCCCTTCAATCATGAGAGCTTTATCTACCAACTCCTGGTAGTTGTTGAAGGTTGCTACCATCAACTGCATGCTCAGCTCATCATTCAGTCCTTCGAGAAACTTCTCCTGCTTGGCTGCATCTGTAGCAACGTCATCTGGAGCATAACGTGCTAACTTACTAAAGTCCTCCACATACTGGCCTACGGTGCGTCCTCCTTGGCGTAGGTTGCGAAACTCACGCTTCTTCATAGCCATGGCTCCTGCTGAAACATGGGCAGTACGGAAAGCTTGCTGAAACTGGTCCCATGTGACAGTGTCAATAGGGTGTGTGGCTGTGTAATTCTCCCACCATGATGCTGCGGGTCCATCAAGCTGATGTGCGGCAAAACGCACTCTCTCCGCATCTGTGCATCCTGCAGTGGTCAACTCCCTTCCAACCTTGCGGAGCCAATCATCTGCAACAATCGGCTCGGTGCTGCTGGAAAACACCGGCGGATTTAGCCTCAAGAAACGGGCTAAGTGATCAACAGGTGGTGGTGGCTTGTTGTTGTTGTTGTTGCCTTGGTTCTGTACTAACACTTGCATCAGGGCATTCTGCTACTGAATCAACTGAGTGATCTCCGGTGGGAAAACAAATCCGGTGTCGCGTCTTGGAGGCATCTGATAGGTTTAGAAAGGATGAGAATTTAGAATAGAATGAGGTCTAGAGAGGAAAACACTACCCATATGCTCATGAGACAAACACAATCAATATCACTCAATAAATTCAAACAAGGCATACAATCGATCTAACTATCATTACAAAAGTGCTCGGACTATACTATTTACATGGGGAAAATACTACTACTGATTATGGGGGTCTACTAGAAATTTTGATCGGTCGAAGACTCCATGATATCTGCTCCAGCTTCATCAACAAAGTCATCCTCACTGGGGTCTGAGTCGGTGTCGTCGATGATGATGTAGTTATCCGCACAAGTAGAATCGTCATCTTCTCCTCCTGGAGCTGGGTCTCCCATGAATACTCCGATCTTCTGTATCAGGTCGTCATTCTTTCTCACTAGCGCGACGATTTCCTCCATATAATCCTCGCGCGTAGACTTGAGTTCTTCCTCCAACTCCGTGATCTTGGTCAATGCCTTCTTCAGTTCTATCATGTCTGCGCACATCTGGTTCTCCTGGCGACGAATGTGTTGGTTTTGCTCCTGGATGAAAGCTGCAATTGATCCATCCTTCTTGGTGCTGATCATCTCCCATTGCTCATCTCGGCGTCCACAAATCTGATAAATAGTATCCTTAAGCTCCCTGTGGTAGACTTCTCCAATGCGTCCCATAGAGATGTGGGCTGCCATGCTCTTCCCTAAACTCCAGGTTGGTGCATCAAAGGAAAACTCTATAGGCTCCGTGACTGGCGTAAATGTCCTTCTTGGAACTTGAACTTGAATCTTCCAACGCTCCTCTTCTGGTAGTGTGGCGTTGTAGGTTCCGGTGAAGCTTGGTATTCCGATGTTCAGGTACTTAGTGACTTCCTTCAAGTGTCGTCCAAAAGGTGTCTCTTCATCCGGTTGCATGAACTTGTTCCTTGCATCCGCCATTCCTAAAAGAGTAGAAAGTGGAGAGGAGTCAGAAATGAGAAGAGAGTAGTGTTCTAGGGTTTAAGCTTAGTGGTCGTGTCCTACAGTCAGCGTGTGCTCTGATACCACCTTTGTAGCGACCAGACCTCAAACAGTCTGTGCTGCTGTGCACCAGTGTCATCCCTGGATCAGTAATGCTGACACGCACAGTACAAATGGAGGATTTATAACAGAGTAGCAATCACACACTTATTACAACGAGTATCTCAAAAGAGAATAAGTATGATAAATATGGCTTAAGGCCATCTAAATACGATAACAGCGGAAGACTTGGAAGATAAGTGAGTCCATCAACTCCAACGGCATCACTGAGTATAAGACCACGACCTAAGGCACCTTACTCGTCGTCTGAAAAGTCTGCAACATGAAACGTTGCAGCCCGAAACGGGTCAGCACATGGAATATGCTGGCAAAATAACACATAGAGAGTAATGAACAGAATGATGCTATCACTACATGCATATTTGGCTGGTAGAAGGCTCTATGGTTACTGTTTTGCAAAAAGCCAATTTTTCCCTACTGCAAAGGAATAAATTTTATTTAACTATCATGGTGGTTGTTAAACATTGAGAATGGTTGACAGCATTCTCAATCCCAATTAAGTATCATCATTAACCCAACAAAATTAATTAAAGTAACATGATGAGATTCACATGATAATCCAAGTACTAGATACTCAAGATGTCCATAACCGGGGACACGGCTAATCATGATTAGTTGTACACTCTGCAGAGGTTTGTGCACTTTTCCCCACAAGACTCGATCGCCTCCGCTTGATTCTCGCACTACATGATGTTTGAGAAACGGATGACCGAGACACAGTCTTTCAGAAGCGTTAGCACCTTACGAATGGGTAGACCGGTACACCTACATCCCCTACATCTGCTAGTCTACCACTGTAAGAGTTCACACAACTTAATCAACTATGCTAGAGCCCATAATAGCTTGTGGCTGCACACGGAAGTTTCTAGCATGAATAATCTCATGATCCCTTAGAACCTGGGTGGCGGTCCAAAAGAAATAGGCAATCCTGGAATACCCAGGTACCTCAATCCACCCAGATGTGAGTTTTAGTTGCCACCTTAAGTTTAACCATATATTAACAATCTCACATCTGTCATGGATACACTCAAACCCAATCCACGTCTACTAGCATAGCATAGCAATATAAGCAAACGTAGAAGTAACTCCCAAGGGTTTGATAATAAAACAGGTAATAGGTACTACCTTAACTACTTCCCGATACCCACAATTTAATTAGATCCTAACCATGCAATGTTTGAGGATTTGTCTAATGCAATAAAACTGGGTAGTAAAAGAGGTATGATCAAAGTGTTACTTGCCTTGCTGATGATCCGTGAAACCTAAAGATTCGAAGTAGCAAGCGGCGCACTCCGGGTACTCTATCGCAAACAAACAAGCAAACAATAAGCACTCATCTAATGCACAGGTAAAACTCAAATAAAGATCTAACCAGAAAGTTCAACTTAAGAACTCCGATTTGCAAAAAGAATCGAATCAAACAAAGCAACGAAAGTCAAACGGCGAAAGAAACAAGCTTCGTGTACTAATCTGGATCTAAGTCAAATTTTACAGTAGCAAAAACTTGTTTGAGTTGGTTAAACGGAAAGAGAATTTCGAGACGAAACTCTAGGCGCTTGAATCGCCTGATTCGGATCAACGAGCGAAAAGTTAAACCAGAACGAAAATCTGATCAGAAATCGCGATCTGGAATAATCACGGAAAAACCGACGAAAAAGAAAACTGACGAATAGTTAAACGAACGGACGTTCGTTAACAGCGACTAACCGACGAACACGTTCGTTAAAACAAACGGATCGGTGAACGTTCACTAATTAATTAAACCAAAAAAAATAAACCGATCTAAAAAAATAAACCTAGGGTTTCGAAAAAAAATAAACCGAGCGGTTTTAAAAAAACCGGGCGGTTCGAGCGGCGGCTCGGCTACCTCGTCGGGCAACTCCGGCGGGGCTCGGGACGGGCTCTGGCGGGGCTCGGGGGGTGCGGCGAGGGTGCGGCGGGGCTCGGGCGTCGTCGGGGGCGGCGAGGGGCGGCGTCGGCGGCGGCGTACGGGCTCCGGCGCGGCGGCTCCTTCGGCGGCGGGGTCGGGCGGCGGCGGCGGCTTTGGAACGGGGTGGGGTGAGGCGGCGGGGTGGGGGAGTATATATAGTAGGGGGGCGCCGTGGGGGAGGGGGCAAGGCGGCGGCGGCGACGTGTCCTGGAGGGACACGGGCGGCGGCGGGAGTCCGTCTCTAGGTCGGGGACGACTCGGGGTGGGCTGCTGGGCCGCGCGGCTGGGCTTCGTCCCAGTCGGTGCTCGGGCGATTTCCTCTTTTTTTTATTTTTTATTTATTTTTAAATAATTTCGCCGAACCTAAGAAAAATCGTAGAAAAATAAATAAAAATCCAAAAATGCCAAAACAAATTTTCACTGTCTAATTAAAATAATTAGAACGAGATGAACATTTTCTTGGCCCAAAAATGCAGTTTTGAAAACGTGCAATTTTTCTAATGCAATTAAAATTGCAAATAAACTCTGAAATAAAATCAAATATTTGATTTTAATATTTTTCCTCCAATAGTTCAATTATTTTGGAGAAGTCATATTTTCTCCTCTCATTTATTTTAATATGAAATATTTTTCGGAGAGAAAAATAATTAAAACCAAAAATCCTCGTTTTATTATTTGATAAAAATCAAATATGAAAACCGGGAAAAATCCCCAACTCTCTCCGAGAGTCCTTGAGTTGCTTAGGATTTTCGAGGATTTTGCCAAAATGCAATAAAATATGCTATGCAATGATGATCTAATATATAACATTCCAAATTAAAAATTTGGGATGTTACAGCTACACTCAAGTCGAAGGTATGGACTATGGTGATACATATGCCCCCATTGCTAGACTTGATTCCATCCGCATCTTACTTGCCTATGCTAATCACCATGATATCACCTTGTACCAAATGGACATTAAAAGTGCTTTTCTAAATGGTGAAATTGAGGAGGAAGCTTATGTTAAACAACCTCCCGGCTTTGTTTATCCTGAGAAACCCGACCAGGTTTACAAACTTCACAAAGCTCTTTATGGTCTTAAACAAGCTCCTAGAGCGTGGTATAAATGCTTGACCAAGTTTCTTATTGAAAAACGCTTTGAGATTGGAAAGATAGATTCTAATATTTTTACTAAAAGGGTTAATGGTGAATTATTTGTGTGCCAAATTTATGTTGATGATATCATATTTGGTTCGACTAACCCTCATTTTAGTGAAAAGTTTGGGAAGCTAATGTCGAAGAAGTTTGAGATGTCTATGATCTGTGAACTCAAGTTCTTTCTTGGTTTGCAAATCAAGCAAACTAAGGAGGGCACCTTTGTCTCTCAAACAAAGTACACCAAGGACTTATTCAAGAAGTTCAACATGCAAGAAAGCAAAGGTATGAAAATGCCCATGCCTACTAGTGGACATCTTGATTGACTAAGGATGGCAAATCAATTGACCAAAAGGTTTACCACTCTATGATTGGTTCATTGTTATATCTATGTGCCTCCCGTCCCGATATTATGCTAAGTGTGTGCATGTGTGCACGATATCAAGCGGCCCCCAAAGAATGTCATCTTCAGGCTGTGAAAAGGATAGTGAGATACTTAATTCATACACCAAATTTTGGCATTTGGTATCCTAAGAGGTCTTCTTTTGATCTTTTTGGCTACTCCGACCCTGACTATGTCGGTGACAAGGTTAATAGAAAGTCCACTTCGGGTACTTGTCAATTTCTTGGTAGATCTCTTATGTCTTGGTCTTCTAAGAAACAAAACTCGGTATCCTTATCCACCGCCGAAGCGGAATACATTGCCGCCGGTTCATGTTGTGCTCAATTACTTTGGATGAGCCAAACTCTTAAAGATCATGACATCTATGTGAAACAAGTTTCATTGCTTTGTGACAATGAAAGTGCTATTAAGATTGCTCATAATCCCGTGCAACATTCTCGAACTAAGCATATTGAAGTTCGTCATCATTTCATCCGAGATCATGTTGCTAAAGGAGACATTGATCTTAAGCATGTTCGTACCGATAAGAAATCGGCGGATATATTCACCAAACCGCTTGATGAGAAAGTATTTTGCCATTTGAGAGGTGAATTGAACATCATTGATGCTTCAAACTTGGAGTAGAAACTCCATTTGGATACATGCAAGGCATGAGCCTTTGGGTAATCCTTGATATTTCTCTTATGATGATGATCATATGTCTTGGATATATTTGCACCCTTGCATGCTATCTAACCCTTGTAAGTACTTGGTTGAATCAAAATCTATGAGATTGCAAATCGCTCACATCTTGAGTGATCTCAACATCACCAAGTCTCTACAATATGGTGGTTGAAGACAATGAAGCGTGGATTCTTTCAACATATCCTTTGACAATTTAATTTGATATCAAATCTTCATGATTGTCATTTTGGATACACAAGTGCTCTTCCTTGCAAAACTAACCCATGTAGGTAGATGAACTCAAACTACAAGAGGTGCTCCCAACTCTTGATGTACTACATCAACCTTGAGCATCCCACACAAGTTCAACTACATGATCAAGTTCAACACCACCACCCAAGGTATGTTACTCCATCTTAGAGAAGCTTTACCCCAGGTCATGGGTCAAAGCAGCTCAACAAGATGAGAACGAAAAATGGTAACCCCATTTTGAGCTTAAACGATGAGTATGACCTACGATCAAGTGTTCTCACTTGACTCCTCGGTCAATATACTCTAACATGCGTGACTTTGTCGCGGGCCCTTTCTAGATGAAGTTCTCTAGTGTTTTTCTGAGTTCTTGCATTTGTCTCTTGCATATTTTTTCCCTTCCTTAATAAAAAAACTTCATCTAGATTTCTTTTTCTTTTCTCTTTTATGTTCTGCATTCCCTGCATCCAATTCATTGCAAATCCTTCAGTTAATTCCTTGCAAATCTTTGAGAGATCTTACTTGCCTAGTGAGCTGAGATGACAATTGTCCTCTCTCTGTGTTGAACTCGGACACACCGGTTTGTCTCTTTCGGTCAAACCGAATCATTTCGGTGCCACCGAAGAAAACAACTCAGTGTTTCCGATTTCAATGCTGAGAAGACACTTTGCCATTTGCATTCTGCATATTTGTTCCAGCTCCACTCAATGATTCTTGTCCTCTACCTGCATCACATTCTACATGCTGCTTTGTCATGTGAACTCAAGGACCAAACCTATTCGACTCACACTCCAGAAGACCCCTTCTTGGAAATTGATGTCAAAGGGGGAGAGAGAGAGATCACATCAAAGCCTAATCACATCAAAGGGGGAGAGTGCTTAATCACATCAAAAGGGAGAGAGACCCCAGATGCTTGGTATTCAAGAGGAGAGAAGTCACATGTCTTCAAGAGGGGAAAAGACATGTTAATATGTGTTATGATTGTTGTGATGAGTTCTTGTTTTGCTCTAATTTCCTTTTCCCTACCTTCTCCCATTATCCCATATAAGATTCATGGGGAGAAAGACATCTAAGGGAAGGAAATCTTCGAATTCATTGCATATCTTTACCTTTTGGGGACATGTCTATATCCAATAGAGTACCTAGTACTCACTCTCTACATGTCATCCTAATCTTGGTACTCTTGTGGTTTGTTGTTTGCTCCGTTTAGTAGATGTTTCTGTGTTATCTAACCTTGTTTACTCAGGTTCATCTCTTCCAAAGCCAGCTCAAGATAACAAGGTAAGTATATGCATCACATTCATGTGCATGATGATCTCTTGCTGATGTACATATTGTTTGCAAGGAGGACTCATGAACATGAAGGTACATTTCCCATATTCACATCATTTACTCTAATTCATATAGCCAAGATACATGTAAATCATTGCTTGCTCTGTCATGCTTATGCATTCACATGCTCTTATATTCCATATTGACATCATTGCATACATGTAGGGGGAGCATATGCATGTTACATGTCCTTCCAAAGCTTTACTTGTTATTCTTTATATCTTTATCTAAATCTTTGATGTATGTTGTCATCAATTACCAAAAAGGGGGAGATAGAAAGCACAAGTGCTCCCAGGGTGATTTTGGTAATTAATGTCAACATATCTCTTGTTGGACTAATATTTTTATCTAGTATATTTCAGATGAGTTCAACAGTGGAGTGGCATGGACAAGAGGATGTGGAACTCCTTCAACATGCTAAGGACAAACACTGGCAAAAGCTCAAGACTCTTCATTTTCATTTTAGTGATCCAAGATCACATTGAGTCCATAGGAAAGCCAATACTATTGAAAGGGGATGAGGTGTTGCTTAATGGCTTGCTTGCTCAAAGTGCTTAGTGATATGCTCCAAAGCCCTCAACCACATTCTCGTGTCCACATATGTCCTAAACCTAAAGTCAAACTCGGCCCCACCGATTTGATTTATCCGGCGCCACCGAGTTCACTTGACATAGCCACTGCCAGAAACCCTAATCAGTTCGGTCTCACCGATGGGACCTCGGTCTCACCGAGATCGGCTTGCAAACTCTCTGTTGCCTGTTGCAACTATTTGGTCTCACTGAGATATGCAATCAGTCCCACCGAGTTTGCTTGACCAACTCTCTGTTTTGCTTATTACCAAAATCGGTCTCATCGAGTTTGCGTAATCAGTCAAACCGATTTGAGGTTTTACCCTAACCCTAGCACATCGGTCCCACCGAGTTGATCATATCGGTCCCACTGAAATGCCTAACATTCACATTTTGAACTGAATCGGTCTGACCGAGTTTCAGGATTCGGTCCCATCGAGTTTGGTAAATTGTGCGTAACGGCTAGATTTCGTGTGGAGGCTATATATACCCCTCCACCCTTCCTTCATTAGCGGAGAGAGCCATGAGAACGTTCCTACACTTCCAGCATTCATTTTCTGAGAGAGAATCACCTACTCATGTGTTGAGACCAAGATATTCCAATCCAACCACAAGAATCTTGATCTCTAGCCTTCCCCAAGTTGCTTTCCACTCAAATCATCTTTCCACCAAATCCAAATCTGTGAGAGAGAGTTGAGTGTTTAGGAGACTATCATTTGAAGCACAAGAGCAAGGACTTCATCATCAACACACCATCTATTACATTTTGGAGAGTGGTGTCTCCTAGATTGGTTAGGTGTCACTTGGGAGCCTCCGTGAAGATTGTGGAGTTGAACCAAGGAGTTTGTAAGGGCAAGGAGATCGCCTACTTTGTGAAGATCTACCCTAGTGAGGCAAGTCCTTCGTGGGCGATGGCCGTCGTGGGATAGACAAGGTTGCTTCTTCGTGGACCCTTCGTGGGTGGAGCCCTCCGTGGACTCGTGCAACCGTTACCCTTTGTGGGTTGAAGTCTCCATCAATGTGGATGTACAATAGCACCACCTATCGGAACCACGCCAAAAGTCTCTGTGTCTCCAATTACGTTTGCTTACTCCAACCCCATCCCTTTACATTCTTGCAACTTGCATGCTTTACTTTTCGCTGCTCATATACTCTTGTCATGCTTGCTTGAAATGTATTGTGAATGTTTAAAATTTTGCTAAAACTCCACCTTAGCTTGAAGAAATTAAAAACTGCTACTTTTTTTTGTTGAGGGTCTAATCACCCCCCTCTAGACACCTCTTCTCGATCCTTTCAACTATGCATGTTGTCATAAAAGTTCGACCGATAAAGATCTTCGTAGAATATGTGGGAACCAGTAAGGGCATCCAGGTCCCGCTATTGGTTGTTGATCAGAGAAGCATCTCGGTCATGTCTACATCATTCTTGAACCCGTAGGGTCCGCACGCTTAACGTCCGTTGACGATATAGTATTATATAAGTTATGTGAGTTGGTGACCGAATGTTGTTCGGAGTCCCGGATGAGATCACGGACATGATGAGGAGCTCCATAATGGTCCGAAGGTAAATATTGATATATAGGATGATGGTATTTGGTCTCCGAAAAGGTTTCAGAATGCACCGGTATTTATAGGATCACCGGAAGGGGTTCCTTGAGGCCACGGGAGCATATTGGGCCAAATGGGCCAAGGAGGGAGAGCACGCCAGCCCAGATGGGGCTGGTGCGCCCCCACCTCATCGCGCCGCTGATAACGCACAAGTATAGGGGATCGCAATAGTTTTCGAGGGTAGAGTTGTAACATCCCAAATTTTCAATTTGGAATGTTATACATTAGATCATCATGCATATCATATTTTATTGCATTTTGATTTGCGATCCTAGAAATTTCACGCAACTCAAGGACCCACGGAGAGAGTTGGGATTTCGTTATTTTCATATTTGGGTTTTCTCAAATTTTGAAAATAGGATCATTTGTTTTAATTATTTTTCTCTCCGAAAATATTTCATATCAAAATATATGAGAGGGGATAAAATGACTTCTCCACAAATAATGAAATATTGGAGGAAAAGAATTAAAAACAAATATTTGATTTTATTTGGATTTTATTTGATTTTATTCGAATTAGGAAAAATATGCGTTTTTCAAAATTGCATTTGAGGCCCAAATAAATGTTCATCTTATCCGGCTTATTTTTAGACGACGGGGAAAATTTATTTCAGGATTTTTGGAGTCCGCTTAGTATTTCTTTTCCTATTTTTTCTGCACGTCCGAATTATTATTATTATTTTTAAAGTCAACCGCCTTAGGGGCCGTGTCCGACCCGGACACCTCAACCCGGCCGGCCTTTAAAGCCGCGGCCCGAGCCCCGCCTCAGCCCAAGTCGCCGCCGCCCCGAAACCCTAGCCGCCACCGCCCCCGCGCCGCCCGCGTCGTTCCCGCCGCCGTCCGCCGCCGCCCGCCGGAGCCCCGCCACCTCTCGCCCGACACCGCCACCCGCCGTCACGCGAACCGAGGTAGCCGCCGGTTTTTCTCGAAAAACTGTTCGGTTTTATTTCCAAACCGAGATGCGTTTATATATATATATATATTAGATCGGTTTATTTTTTCCGGTCTAGTTAAATAGCGAATGCCCGTTCATTCGTTCGTTTTAACGAACGGTTTTCGTTTTTTTTTACAGACAGCGAACGTTCGATCGTTAGCCTGTTCGTTAGTTTTTCTTTTCTCGGATTTTTCGCGATTATTCCTGATCACGATTTCTGATCTGTTTTTCGTTTTAGTATAACTTTTCGTTCGTTTATCGGAATCAGTCGATTCAAGCACCTAGAGTTTTGTCTCGAAATTTTCTTTCCGTTTAACAAACTCAAACAAGTTTTTGCTACTGTAAAATTTGACTTAGATCCAGATTAGTAAACGAAGCTTGTTTCTTTCGCCGTTTGACCTTCGTTGCTTCGTTTGAATTGATTCTTTTTGCAAACCGGAGTTCTTAAGTTGAACTTTCTGGTTAGATCTCTTATTTTGAGTTTTATTTCGTGCACCCTTGCTTGATTGCTTATGTATGTATTGTTTGTTTGCGATAGAGTACCCGGAGTGCGAAGCGTGCTACTACGAGTCTCTAGGTTTCACGGATCATCAGCAAGGCAAGTAACACTTTGATCATACTTTTCATCACCCAGTTTTATTGCATTAGATCAATCCTCAAACAGTTGCATGATTAGGATCTGATTAATAGGTGGGTTTTGGGAAGTAGATGAGGTAGTACCTATTGTCCTGTTTACTATCAAACCTTTGGGAGTTACTTCTACGTTTGCTTATATTGCTATGCTATGCTCGTAGACGTGGATTGGGTTTGAGTGAATTCTTCATGACAGATGTGAGATTATTAATTTATGGTTCAACTTAAGGTGGCTACTTTAATTTTCATCTGGGTGGATTGAGGCACCTGGAGAAACCAGTGTTGCCTGTATTTTTGGATATCCCGGAGTACCCGTGTGATCATCCTATGGACCGCCACCGAGACTCAAAGGGATCATGAGATTATTCATGCTAGAAACTTCCGTGTGCAGCCACAAGCTATTATGGGCTCTAGCATAGTTGAGTAGGTTACATGACCTCTTGTAGAGGTGGGCTAGCAGATGTAGGGGAAAGTAGGTGTAACTGTCCACCCGGAGTAAAGAGTAGTGTTTCTGAAAGACTGCGTCTCGGTCATCCGTTTCTCAAACACCATGTAGTGCGAGAAATCAAGCGGAGGCAATCGAGTCTTGTGGGGAAAAGTGCACAAACCTCTGCAGAGTGTACAAACTAATCATGATTAGCCGTGTCCCCGGTTATGGACATCTTGAGTATCTAGTTCTTGGATTATCATGTGAATCTCATCATCATGTTACTTAATTTAATTTGATTAGGTTAATCACGTTCTTAATTGGGATTGAGTTGGAGGTACCTTCTCAATGTTTAACAACCACCACGATAGTTAAATAAAATTTATTCCTTTGTGGTAGGGAAAAATTGGCTTTTCGCAAAACTGTAACCATAGAGCTTTCCACCAGCCAAAATTGCATGTAGTGACAGCATTATTCTGTTCATTACTCTCTATGTGTTACTTTGCCAGCATATTCCATGTGCTGACCCGTTTTTGGGCTGCAACGTATCATGTTGCAGACTTTTCAAACGATGAGTAACGAGCCTTAGGTCGTGGTCTTATACTCAGTGATGCCGTTGGAGTTGATGGACTCACTTTATCTTCCAAGCCTTCCGCTGTTATCGTATTTTAGATGGCCTTAAGCCATATTTATTGTATTGAGTTCTCTTGAACTATTCGATGTAATAAGTGTGTGATTGCTACTCTGTTATAAATCCTTCAAAGTACTGTGCGTGTCAGCATTACCGATCCAGGGATGACACTGATGCACAGAGACTAGACTGTTTGAGGTCTGGTCGCTAGAGAGATAGTATCAGAGCACACGCTGACTGTAGGACATGACCACTAAGCTAAAGCCCTAGATCACTACTCTCTTCTCATTTCTGACTCCTCTCCTTTCTTCCACTCTTTTAGGATGGCGGATGCAAGGAACAAGTTCGCGCAACCAGATGAGGATACACCTTTTGGACGACACTTGAAGGAAGTTACTAAGTACCTGAACATCGGAATACCAAGCTTCACCGGAACCTACAATGCCACACTACCAGAAGAGGAGCGCTGGATGATTCAAGTTCAAGTTCCAGGAAGGACGTTCACGCCAATCACTGAGCCCATTGAGTTTTCCTTTGATGCACCAACCTGGAGTCTAGGAAAGAGCATGGCAGCCCACATCACCATGGGACGCATTGGAGAAGTGTACCACAATGATCTCAAGGATACTATCTATCAGATTTGTGGGCGCCGAGACGAGCAATGGGAGATGATCAGTACCAGGAAGGATAGATCTATTGCAGCTTTCATCCAGGAGTTAAACCAGCACATTCGTCGCCAGGAGAATCAGATGTGCGCAGACATGATAGAACTGAAGAAGGCAAAGACTAGGATCATGGAACTGGAGGAAGAACTCAAGGCTACATGCGAGGATTATATGGAGGAAATCATCGTACTAGTGGAGAAGAATGACGACCTGACAAAGAAGCTAGGAGTTTTCATGGGAGACCCAGCACCAGGAGGAGATGATGACGATTATACTTGCCCGTAGAATTACATCATCATTGACGACACCGACTCGGACCACTGCAGGATGCACAGATGCGGAGAGAGAGTGTTTTGCCGCACATCAGCTTGATGGACCCGCAGCATCATGGTGGGAGAATTACACAGCCACTCACCCCATTGACACTGTCACATGGGACCAGTTTCAGCAAGCTTTCTGTACTGCCCATGTTTCAGCAGGAGCTATGGCCATGAAGAAGCGTGAGTTTTGCAACTTACGCCAAGGAGGACGTACCATTGGCCAGTACGTGGAGGATTTTAGTAAGTTAGCACGTTATGCCCCAGATGACGTTGCTACGGATGCAGCTAAGCTGGAGAAGTTTCTGGAAGGACTGTGATGAGCTGAGCATACAGTTGATGGTGGCAACTTTTAACAACTACCGGGAGTTGGTAGATAGAGCTCTCATGATTGAAGGGAAGCAACAGCAGATTGAGAGTCGTAAGAGGAAGTATGGACAAGGAAAGTACAGTATAGGAGCTCACCAAAGCCTCGTTTTACCCCGAACTCGGGAGGACACCTTCAGCATAACCATGGAGGTCACAATCACAATGGAGGAAGTTTGCACAATCATAGTGGCCCCAAGAATGGCAATGGGAACGGAGGAAGCAACGGACAGAACCGTACCAACCCATCAACCACAGCCAAGAGGGATCTAAGCCACGTTACCTGTTTCAAGTGCCAGAAGACTAGACATTATGCCACTGATTGTCCAGAAGCAAAGAATGGAAATGGCAATGGAAGCTCGGGGAAGAAGCCGAACCCTTTCAATAGGGGACATGTGAACCACGTTAATGTGGAGGAGGTTGAAGCACAGCCTGATGCAGTAATAGGTAAGTTCTTGGTTAAGTCATTTACTGCAATCGTTCTTTTTGATACTGGTGCATCACATTCATACATATCAAGGGGATTTGTGGATAAGTTTAAGTTGCCCACCAAAGTTCTTAGAACACCTATGTTAGTAACCTCGCCAGGAGCAGAGTATGTGGCAAGCCAAGGATGTTTTCAGTTGCCATTGGCCATAGGTAGGCATGTTTTCCCCTCAGACCTAATAGTTTTGGAGTCACAAGGTTTGGATGTGATTTTGGGAATGGATTGGCTATCGATGTATGGAGGAAACATCGATTGCGCTAGTAAGACAATTTTGCTTACTACCCCAGAAGGAAGAAGGATTAAGTATGTATCCCGACATGTGCCGAAGAGGACTCAAGTGAATTCCTTATCAGGAGTTGTACAGGAGGAAGTACCAGTGGTGAAGGAATTCCCTGACGTATTTCCAGAGGAGTTGCCAGGCATGCCGCCGGATAGAGACATCGAGTTTTTGATTGAGCTTTTGCCAGGCACTGGGCCAATATCTAAGAGACCGTATAGGATGCCCGCTAAGGATTTGGAAGAAATTAAGAAGCAGATTAAGGAGTTACTGGATAAAGGATATATTCGCCCAAGTTCGTCACCTTGGGGATCACCCGTACTTCTAGTGGAGAAGAAAGATGGATCGTTGAGGATGGTTGTTGATTATCGTGGATTGAATGAAGTAACAATCAAGAACAAGTACCCACTGCCGATGATCAATGATCTGTTTGACCGACTACAAGGAGCTAAAGTATTTTCCAAGATTGATTTGCGATCAGGATACCACCAGTTGAAGATTCGAGAGCAGGATATACCCAAGACAGCTTTTACCACAAGGTATGGGCTATATGAGTACACCGTTATGTCATTTGGCCTGACTAACGCACCTGCCTATTTCATGAACATGATGAACAAAGTGTTTATGGATTTTTTGGATAAGTTCGTCATAGTGTTCATTGATGATATTCTGGTCTATTCAAAGAATGAAGAAGAGCATAAGGAGCATTTGCGTTTGGTACTTGGAAAGCTCAGAGAACATCAGTTATATGCCAAGTTCAGCAAGTGCGAGTTCTGGTTAAAGGAAGTTGGATTTCTTGGACATGTTATATCCGGAGAAGGAATAGCAGTAGATCCCACCAAGGTTAACACTGTGACAAATTGGGAAGCACCCACGACAGTTGGAGAAATCCAGAGTTTTCTTGGACTCACAGGATATTACCGGAGATTCATCGAGAATTTCTCAAAGATTGCAAAGCCTATGACGGAGTTGTTGAAGAAGGACACCAAATTCATTTGGACTGAGGAATGTGAGGCTAGTTTCCAGGAATTGAAGAAACGTTTGGTTACAGCGCCAGTGTTGATTCTGCCAGATCAACGCAAGGATTATGAAGTATATTGCGACGCTTCTCGTCGAGGACTTGGAGCAGTGCTAATGCAGGAGGGAAGAGTTGTTTCATATGCCTCACGATAGCTTAAACCCCATGAGTTGAATTATGCTACACATGATTTGGAGTTAGCAGCCGTAGTGCATGCGTTGAAGACATGGAGACATTTTCTCATCGGAAACCATTGTGAGGTGTACACGGATCACAAGAGTTTGAAGTACATTTTCACGCAGAAGGAGTTGAATCTCAGGCAAAGGAGATGGTTGGATCTCATTAAGGATTATGATATGAGATTGCATTATCACCCAGGGAAGGCTAACGTAGTAGCCGATGCGTTGAGCCGCAAGAGCCATGTCAACACGCTCATGACCGGAGAGTTACCCAAGAAGTTAGCAGAGGATCTTCGTGAACTATGTTTGGTAATAGTTCCAAGAGGTTTTGTAGCAGCATTGGAGATTCAGTCTAATTTGATGGATAAGATCAGAGAAGCTCAGAAAACAGACAAGGAAATTGCTGAGATAAAGGAAAAGATGAGTAAAGGAAAAGCCAAGGGATTTCGTGAGGATGAACATGATACCTTATGGTTTGAGGACCGCGTTTATGTGCCCAATGATCCGAAGATCAGGAAGTTGATTCTGCAAGAGGCCCATGATTCACCATATTCGATTCACCCAGGAAATACCAAGATGTATTTGGATTTGAAGGATACTTTCTGGTGGACCGGAATGAAGAAGGATATTGCGGAGTATGTAGCAGTTTGTGATGTATGTCAGAGAGTAAAGGCAGAGAATCAGAAGCCAGCAGGATTGCTACAACCATTGCCGATACCCGAATGGAAGTGGGATAAGCTAGGCATGGATTTTATCACAGGATTGCCCAGGACTCGTTCAGGATATGACTCGATATGGGTTGTAGTCGATCGTTTGACGAAGGTAGCTCATTTCATCCCAGTAAAGACCACTTATACAAGTGCTAAGTTGGCAAAGATAAACATGACCAGGATCGTATGTCTGCATGGAGTTCTGAGGACCATTGTACAAGATAGAGGAACCCAGTTTACTTCAAAGTTTTGGAATCAGTTGCACGAGACTTTGGGTACCAGGCTAGAGTTCAGTACAGCCTTTCATCCACAGACAGACGGACAGACCGAGAGAGTCAATCAGATTTTGGAGGACATGCTGAGAGCTTGTGCGCTAGACTATGGATCTAGTTTGGACGAAAATTTGCCATATGCAGAGTTCTCTTACAACAACAGTTATCAATCTAGTTTGAAGATGGCCCCTTTCGAAGCTCTATACGGAAGGAGGTGCAGGACACCGTTGTTGTGGGACGAAGTTGGAGACCGCCAGTTGTTTGGACCAGATTTGATTAAAGAGTCTGAACAGAAAGTGAAGTTGATTTGCGATAGGCTCAAGGTAGCCCAGTCCAGGCAGAAGAGTTATGCGGATTCTAAACGCAAGGAGACAGTTTACGAAGTCGGAGACAGAGTTTATCTTCGAGTATCACCACTTCGAGGAGTAAAGCGCTTTGGAGTTAAGGGAAAGTTAGCGCCACGTTTTGTAGGACCATACAAAGTTTTGGAGCGTATGGGGGAAGTTTCTTACAAGTTGGAATTGCCCGAAGGATTGTCGGGAGTTCACGATGTGTTCCATGTTTCTCAGCTGAAGAAGTGCCACGCAGAGATGGCTGAGATACCACTGAGAGCTACAGTGCCATTGCAAGCGATTCAGCTGGATAGTGACTTGACCTATGAGGAGAAACCGGTTAAGATTCTTGAGTATGCCAGCCGAGTCACCCGCAGCAAGGTTATCAAGTTTTGCAAAGTTCAGTGGAGTCACCATACCGAGGATGAAGCCACCTGGGAGCGAGAGGAAGATCTACGGAAGGACCACTCTCACCTATTTTCTAGCCAACCCGAATCTCGAGGGCGAGATTCATCTTAAGGGGGGTAGGTTTGTAACATCCCAAATTTTCAATTAGGAATGTTATATATTAGATCATCATGCATATCATATTTTATTGCATTTTATTTTGCGATCCCAGAAATTTCACGCAACTCAAGGACCAACGGAGAGAGTTGGGGATTTCGTTATTTTCATATTTGGGCTTTCTCAAATTTTGAAAATAGGATCATTTGTTTTAATTATTTTTCTCTCTGAAAATATTTCATATCAAAATATATGAGAGGGGATAAAATGACTTCTCCACAAATAATGAAATATTGGAGGAAAATATTAAAAACAAATATTTGATTTTATTTGATTTTATTCGAATTAGGAAAAATACGCATTTTTCAAAATTTCATTTTAGGCCCAAATAAATGTTCATCTTGTCCGATTTATTTTTAGAGGACGGGGAAAATTTATTTCGGGATTTTTGGAGTCCGTTTAGTATTTCTTTTCTTACGTTTTCTGCACGTCCGAATTATTATTTTTTAAGTCAACCGCCTTACGGGCCGTGTCCGAACCGGACACCTCAACCCGGCCGGCCTTTAAAGCCGCGGCCCGAGCCCCGCCTCAGCCCAAGTCGCCGCCGCCCCGAAACCCTAGCCACCGCCGCCGCCCAGCGTCGCCGCCCGCGTCGCCCCACCGCCCGACCCGCCACCCGCCGGAGCCCCGCCGCCGTTCGCCGCCTCTCGCCCGATGCCGCCACCCGCCAGAGCCGCTCGCCGCCGCCGCCGTCATGTGAACCGAGGTAGCCGCCGTTCGGTTTTATTTCGAAACCGAGATGCATTTATATATATATATATATATATATATATATATATATATATATATATATATATTAGATCGGTTTATTTTTTTCCGGTTTAGTTAAATAGCGAACGCCCGTTCGTTCGTTCGTTTTAACGAACGGTTTTCTTTTTTTACAAACAGCGAACATTCGATCATTAGCCTGTTTGACAGTTTTTCTTTTTCTAGGATTTTCCGCGATTATTCCTGATCGCGATTTCCGATCTGTTTTTCGTTTTAGTATAACTTTTCGCTCGTTTATCGGAATCAAGCGATTCAAGCGCCTAGAGTTTCGTCTCGAAATTCTCTTTCCGTTTAACCAACCCAAAAAAGTTTTTGATACTGTAAAATTTGACTTAGATCCAGATTAGTAAATGAAGCTTGTTTCTTTCGCCGTTTGACCTTCGTTGCTTCGTTTGAATTGATTCTTTTTGCAAACCGGAGTTCTTAAGTTGAACTTTCTGGTTAGATCCCTTATATTGAGTTTTATTTCATGCACCCTTGCTTGATTGCTTATGTATGTATTGTTTGTTTGCGATAGAGTACCCGGAGTGCGAAGCGTCCTACTACGAGTCTCTAGGTTTCACGGATCATCAGCAAGGCAAGTAATACTTTGATCATACTTTTCATCACCCAGTTTTATTGCATTAGATCAATCCTCAAACAGTTGCATGATTAGGATCTGATTAATATGTGGGTTTTGGAAAGTAGATGAGGTAGTACCTATTGTCCTGTTTACTATCAAACCTTTGCGAGTTACTTCTACGTTTGCTTATATTGCTATGCTATGCTCGTAGACGTGGATTGGGTTTGAGTGAATTCTTCATGACAGATGTGAGATTATTAATTCATGGTTCAACTTAAGGTGGTTACTTTAATTTACATCTGGGTGGATTGAGGCACCTGGAGAAACCAGTGTTGCCTGTATTTTTGGATATCCCGGAGTACCCGTGTGATCATCCTATGGACCGCCACCGAGACTCAAAGGGATCATGAGATTATTCATGCTAGAAACTTCCGTGTGCAGCCATAAGCTATTATGGGCTCTAGCATAGTTGAGTAGGTTACATGACCTCTTGAAGAGGTGGGCTAGCAGATGTAGGGGAAAGTAGGTGTAACTGTCCACCCGGAGTAAAGAGTAGTGTTTCTGAAAGACTGTTTCTCGGTCATCCGTTTCTCAAACACCATGTAGTGCGAGAAATCAAGCGGAGGTGATCGAGTCTTGTGGGGAAAAGTGCACAAACCTCTGCAGAGTGTACAAACTAATCATGATTAGCCGTGTCCCCGGTTATGGACATCTTGAGTATCTAGTTCTTGGATTATCATGTGAATCTCATCATCATGTTACTTAATTTAATTTGATTGGGTTAATCACGTTCTTAATTGGGATTGAGTTGGAGGTGCCTTCTCAATGTTTAACAACCACCATGATAGTTAAATAAAATTTATTCCTTTGTGGTAGGGAAAAATTGGTTTTTCGCAAAACTGTAACCATAGAGCTTTCCACCAGCCAAAATTGCATGTAGTGATAGCATTATTCTGTTCATTACTCTCTATGTGTTACTTTGCCAGCATATTCCATGTGCTGACCCGTTTTCGGACTGCAACGTATCATGTTGCAGACTTTTCAGACGACGAGTAAGGAGCCTTAGGTCGTGGTCTTATACTCAGTGATGCCGTTGGAGTTGATGGACTCACTTTATCTTCCAAGCCTTCCGTTGTTATCGTATTTTAGATGGCCTTAAGCCATATTTATTGTATTGAGTTCTCTTGAACTATTCGATGTAATAAGTGTGTGATTGCTACTCTGTTATAAATCCTTCAAAGTACTATGCGTGTCAGCATTACCGATCCAGGGATGACACTAATGCACAGAGACTAGACTGTTTGAGGTCTGGTCGCTACAAGAGTATTCAACCCAAATTTATTGATTCGACACAAGGGGAGCCAAAGAATATTCTCAAGTATTAGCAGCTGAGTTGCCAATTCAACCACACCTGAAAGACTTAATATCTGCAGCAAAGTAATGAGTAGCAAAGTAGTATGGAAGTAACGGTAACAGTGGAAAAAGTAATAGTAGCAGTTTTGTAGCAATCGTAACAGTGGCAACGGAAAAGTAACTAGGCAAAAATCAATATGTGAAAAGCTCGTAGGCAATGGATCAACGATGGATAATTATGTCGGATGGCATTCATCTTGCAACGGTTATAACATAGGGTGACACAGAACCAGCTCCAATTCATCAATATAATGTAGGCATGTATTCTGAATATAGTCATACGTGCTTATGGAAAAGAACTTGCATGACATCTTTTGTCCTACCCTCCCGTGGCAGTGGGATCCTATTGGAAACTAAGGGATATTAAGGCCTCCTTTTAATAGAGTACCATACCAAAGCATTAGCAGTTAGTGAATACATGAACTCCTCAAACTACGATCATCACCGGGAGTGGTCCAGACTATTGTCACTCTAGGGTTGTCGGATCATAACACGTAGTAGGTCACTATAACTTGCAAGATAGGATCAAGAACACAAATATATTATGAAAAAATAAAGGGTTCAGATCTGAAATCATGGAACTCGGACACTAGTGACAAGCATTAAGCATAGCAAAGTCATAGCAACATCAATCTTAGAACATAGTGGATACTAGGGATCAAACCCTAACAAAACTAACTCGATTACATGGTAAATCTCATCCAACCCATCACTGTCCAGCAAGCCTACGATGGAATTACTCACGCACGGCGGTGAGCATCATGAAATTGGTGATGGAGGATGGTTGATGATGACGATGGCGACGGATTCCCCTCTCCGGAGCCCTGAACGGACTCCAGATCTGCCCTCCCGAGGAAGAACAGGGCTTGGCGGCAGCTCCCTATAGTAAAACGTGATGAATCCTTCTCTCTGATTTTTCTGCCCCGAACGTGAATATATGGAGTTGGAGTTGAGGTCAGTGGAGGTCCAGGGGGCCCACAAGGTCGGGTGGTGCGCCCCAGGGGGGTGGGCGCGCCCCCCACCCTTGTGGCCAGGGTGTGGGCACCCTTCACAAGATTCTTTCATCAATATTTTTACTAATTCCAAAACTTATCTCCGTGAAGTTTTAGGTCAATCCGAGAACTTTTTATTCTGCACAAAAATAACACCATGGCAATTCTGCTGAAAACAGCGTCAGTCCGGGTTAGTTCCATTTAGATCATGCAAGTTAGAGTCCAAAACAAGGGCAAAAGAGTTTGGAAAAGTAGATACGTCGGAGATGTATCAACTCCCCCAAGCTTAACCCATTGCTTGTCCTCAAGTAATTCAGTACAAACTGAAAGTGATAAAGAAAAACTTTTACAAACTCTGTTTGATCTTGTTGTTGCAAATATGTAAAGCCAGCATTCAAGTTTTTAGCAAATATTATGAACTAACCATATTCACAATAACATTTTGGTCTCATAGTTAATCATATCAATGGCATAATCAACTAGCGAGCAATAATAATAAATCTCGGATGACAACACTTTTTCAAAACAATCATGATGTGATATAACAAGATGGTATCTCGCTTGCCCTTTCTGAGACCGAAAAACATAAATGCAGAGCACCCCTGAAGATCAAGGACTGACTAGACATTGTAATTCATGGTAAAAGAGATCCAGTCACAGTCATACTCAATATAAATTAATAACAATGCATACAAATGACAATGGTGCTCTCTAACTGGTGCTTTTTATAAGAGGATGATGACTCAGCAATAGAAGTAAATAGATAGGCCCTTCGCAGAGGGAAGCAGGGATTTGCAGAGGTGCCAGAGCTCGAGCTTTAAAATAGAGATTGAATAATATTTTGAGTGGTATGCTTTCACTGTCAACATAACAACCAAGAGATCTCGGTATCTTCCATGCTACATACATTATAGGTGGTTCGCAAACAGAATGGTAAAGTTATACTCCCCCACCACCAACAAGCACACTCCACGGCTGGTCCGAAACAATGGGTACCGTCCAACTAACAACAGTCCCGGGGGAGTTTTGTTTGCAATTATTTTGATTTGATTTGAGCATGGGATTGGGCATCCCGGTTACCAGCCATTTTCTCGTGGATGATGAGCGGAGTCCACTCATCGTGAGAATAACCCACCTAGCATGGAAGATATGGACAGCCCTAGTTGGTACATGAGTGATTCGAGCATACAAAACAGATTATTATTTGAAGGTTTGGAGTTTGGCACATGGAAATTTACTTGGGACGGCAGGTAAATACCGCATATAGGAACGTATGGTGGATTCATATGGAACAACTTTGGGGTTTATGGAAGTGGATGCACAAGCAGTATTCCTGCTTAGTACAAGTGAAGGCTAGAAAGAGACTGGGAAGCGACCAACTAGAGAGCGACAACAGTCATAAACATGCATTGAGATTAACCAACATTGAGTGCAAGCATGAGTAGGATATAAATCACCCTGAACATAAATATCGTAGCGGCTATGTTGATTTTGTTCAACTACATGCGTGAACATGTGCCAAGTCAAGCCACTCAAATCATTCAAAGGAGGATACCATCCTATCATACTACATCACAACCATTTTAGTTTTCATGTTCACACGCAAGGTAAACCATTATAAACTCCTAGCAAATTAAGCATGGATGAGTAACTATAATCTCTAATTGTCATTGCAAACATGTTTCATTCATAATAGGCTGAATCAGGAACGATGAACTAATCATATTTACAAAAACAAGATAGGTCGAGTCCATACCAGCTTTTCCTCATCTCAATCATTTCATCATATATTGTCATTATTGGCTTTCACTTGCACGACCGAACGGTGTGGAAAATAATAATAGTGCACGTGCATTGGACTAAGCTGGAATTTGAAAGCATTTATTCAAAGGAGAAGACAAGGTAATATGGGCTCTCTGTTAGATCAAAAATAATGCATATGAGAGCCACTCAACATTTTCATCGTGGTCTTCTCCTCTCGACCCGCAAAGAAAAGAAAAGAATTTCAAAGAAACACACTAAAATGTTTTTGGAGTTTTTGTTTTCTCTGAAGAAGGTAAACAAGAATGAGAAAAAGTATTTACACGGGAAAGCTCCCAACAAGCAAAAGAAGAACAGGAAATCTTTTTGGGTTTTCTTTTTTAATTTTACTACTACTAAGCATGCATAGAAAGTAAACTAACTACAACTAATTTTTTTTTCTCTTAAGGTTTTCAAACACGCAGGAAGAAAGCTGGAAAAAGAAAATAAACTACATGGATAATACAATGAAAAAGTATGACCACCGACAACTAGAATGAGTGTGTGAACATGGATATAATGTCGGTGAGAAATACGTACTCCCCCAAGCTTAGGCTTTTGGCCTAAGTTGGTCTACGCCCATGGGTCAAAGTAGCCCTCTCCGGTCTACTAAGGAGGATCCTGGGGGTTCCACTGGTTAGCGAGCTCCTGTGGATCCCACTGATAAATAGACTCCTCTTATGGGTCAGGTGATGGCTTTGGCTCAGAAGGTGGGGATCGTGTCCCCTCCCAGTATGCATGAATGTTCGCGGGCAAAACGAAGTACCTGACTGAATGAATATGGAACAAAATAGGTGCAGGCAAGGTAATAAACTGAAAGGTGACCTCGCTAAATATCAGGTTATAAATAAGTCTCTTTTCCTCATCATGGCGAATAAACTTATCTGCTATCATGATGTCATAATATAAATGTATATTGGGTAGCAATTTCTCCTCTTTTTCATAGTGCCTAATGGGTATCTCAAAGTGTTTAGCAAGGTGGGAGGCAAAGATACTTCCGAAAATAGGACCCTTTGTATGGTTTAATCTCAACCGTTTAGCGACCATAGCGTCCAAACTGTAAGTTCTATCTCTATGTAAAGCGTGGCGCAAAATGGCGAGGTCAGGGGCACTAAGGCCTCCACTCTCTCCACGACCAATTAAACATCTCCCAACGAACAATGAGTAATAGTGTAAAACAGGGAAAATGTATACTAGCCACTCTTGCTCCCGACACTCCTCTGTTTTCCCCTAAGGTAATTTCATGAATAAAACTTTCCACATCACTAGGACGTGGTTCCTCGACGCTACCTTCATAAGGTAATTTACAAACCTCACAAAAGTCATAAAGCGTCATTTCTTTGTACTCATCATATAAGTGAAAATCTACCATGGGTGATGCTAGCATGAAAATGAAAATTTTGCACAAATGTATTAGTGAGTAGGAGATACTAATCACACTGGTCAAGGAGGAAGTCAGTGATGCCTGCATTCCCAGCCAAATAATAGAAATCATCATAAATTTCGGCTGCTTGTAAGAATGCATCACATGGCCATTCACAGGACCAAATCTCCGTGGCGCGAGGAAGATTATACTTAGGCTTTTCCTTCTCCTCATTTTCTTTTTCCTTCAAACCCCGGCCCGAGGAGCCTCTCAACAATCTCCTCATCATTTTCTTCCTCTGAAAATTTCTAAAAATTTTAGTGACTCAAAATAAAAGTGAACCAAACTCAACAAAATTGATAGCAACTACTCCTACAAGTGCCTAGAGGCTATATCATGCATCAAAACTACTTTGGACCATATAAATTTGACATGCAAGCTCAAGAACAGGGTCACCACAGTAGCAAAAATTTGCAATGAATAAAGCACTAGAACAAAAACTAATTGGACCATTGGAGGAGTCACATACCGATGAACAATCCCCCAAAGCAGTTTTGTGAATGGGGCCTTGAGCAAGGAGATCGAAAATGGTAGCGAGATGAGCAAGAACACGACTTCGAGCTATGGAGTGATTTTTCTGGAGGAAGAAGGAGTGGATGGGTGCTGGAATAAGTGGAGGGGGCCACGTGGGGCCCACAAGGTCAGGGGGGCGCCCAGGGGGTGGGCGTGCCCTCCACCCTTGTGGTCAGCTGGTGAGGCCCCCTGGTGTGTGTTGAGTGCCAAAAATTCTTAAATATTATATAAAAATCATACCGAATTTTCAGGGCATTTGGAGAACTTTTATTTTTGGGACATTTTTTATTGCACGGATAATCAGAAAACAGACAGAAAATACTATTTTTGCTTTATTTAATCTAAATAACAAAAAGTAGAAGATAGGTACAGAGAGTTGTGCCTTCTAAATTCATCCATCTCATGCTCATCAAAAGGAATCCATTAACAAGGTTGATCAAGTCTTATTAACAAACTTTTTTCGAATGACATGAAACCGGAGAACTTTTGAATAACACTAGGTTACCTCAACGAGGATATGCATGTACCCAACAATAAGAATATCATATTTCTTTTTGACAGTAGGAAGAGGGAACTCAAAACCTCCAATAATAATAGTTGAAAATTTTCCAATAGAATTGATACTATGAACTTGAGGTTGTTTCTTCGGCAAGTGTACCGTATGTTCATTACCATTAACATGAAAAGTGACATTGCCTTTGTTGCAATCAATAACAGCCCGTGCAGTATTCAAAAAGGGTCTACCAAGAATAATCGGCATACTGTCTTCCTCAGAATATCAAGAGTAACAAAGTCCGTTAAGATAGTAACGTTTGCAACCACAACAGGCACATCTTCACAAATATCGATGGGTATAGCAGTTGATTTATCAGCCATTTGCAAAGAGGTTTCAATAGGTGTCAACTTATTCAATTCAAGTCTACGATACAAATAGAAAGGCATAACACTAACACCGGCTCCAAGATCACATAAAGCAGTTTTAACATAGTTTCTTTTAATGGAGCATTGTATAGTTGGTACCCCTGGATCTCCAAGTTTCTTTGGTATTCCACCCTTAAAAGTATAATTAGCAAGCATGGTGGAAATTTCAGCTTCCGGTATCTTTCTTTTATTTGTAACAATATCTTTCATGTACTTAGCATAAGGAGGTATTTTAAGCATATCAGTCAAACGCATACGCAAAAAGATAGGTCTAATAATTTCAGCAAAGTGCTCAAAATCCTCTTCATCCTTTCTCTTAGATGGCTTAGGAGGAAAGGGCATGGGTTTCTGAACCCAAGGTTCTCTTTCTTTACCATGCTTACTAGCATCAAAATCTCTCTTATCATAACGTTGATTCTTTGATTGTGGGTTATCAAGATCAACAGCAGGTTCAATCTCTACATCGTTATCATTACTAGGTTGAGCATCAACATGAACATCATCATTAACATTATCACTAGGTTCATGTTCATCACCAGATTGTGTCAGCATCAGAAATAGAAATATCATTGGGATTCTCAGGTGTGTCTACAGCAGGTTTACTAGCATGCAAAGTCCTATCAGTTTTGTTTTTCTTTTTAGTACGAGGACTGGGTGCATCCGTATTAATTCTCTGAGAATCTTGCTCAACTCTCTTAGGATGGCCCTCAGGATACAAAGGTTCCTGAGTCATCTTACCACCTCTAGTCATAACCCTAACAGCATTATCATTATTCTTACTATTCAACTCATTACGCAAATCATCTTGTGCCTTAAGTACTTGTTCTACTTGAGTTGTAACCATGGAAGCATGTTTACTAATAAGCTTAACATCATTAATAGTTCTATTCATATAATCACTCAAGTGGTCAAGCATGTAAGCATTATGTTTCAATTGTCTACTAACATAAGCATTGAAGTTTTCTTGTTTAACAATAAAATTATCAAACTCATCCAAACATTGTCTAGCAGACTTATTATGAGGAATATCACCTTCATCAAATCTATGGAGAGAGTTTACCTCTACTACCTGTGTCGGGTTATCAAGACCATGTATTTCTTCAATAGGTGGTAGATTCTTAACATCTTCAACTTTAATACCTTTTCTTTCATAGATTTCTTTGCCTCTTGCATATCTTCAGGACTGAGAAATAGCATACCCCTTTTCTTGGGAGTTGGTTCAGGAAGTGTCCAATCGTTATCATTACTCAATATATTATTCAATAGCAATTCAGCTTGCTCAACAGTTCTTTCCCTGAAAACACAACCACCACAACTATCCAGGTGGTCTCTGGAAGCATCAGTTAGTCCATTATAAAAGATATCAAGTATTTCATTTTTCTTGAGAGGATGATCAGGCAAAGCATTAAATAATCGGAGAAGCCTCCCCCAAGCTTGTGGGAGACTCTCTTGTTCAATTTGCACAAAGTTAAATATTTCCCTTAAAGCAGCTTGTTTCTTATGAGCGGGGAAATATTTTGTAGAGAAGTAGTAAATCATATCCTGGGGACTACGCATACAACCAGGAGCAAGAGAATTAAACCATAGTTTAGCATCACCCTTTAATGAGAAAGGAAACAATTTAAGAATATAGTAATAGCAAATTTTTTTCCTCCTGAGCAAATAGGGTGGCTATATCATTCAATTTAGTAAGATGTGCCACAACAGTTTCAGATTCATAACCATAGAAAGGATAAGATTCAACCAAAGTAATTAAATCAGGATTGACAGATAATTCATAATCCTTATTAGTAATAAAGATAGGTGAAGTAGCAAAAGTGGGATCATATTTCATTCTAGCATTCAAGGATTTTTCTTTCAGCTTAGCTAACAATTTCTTAAGATCTTCTCTATCATTGCAAGCAAAGAAGTCTCTAGCAGTTTCTTCATCCATAACATAACCCTTAGGTACAACAGGCAATTCATATCTAGGGGAGAATCATAATCATTAGTTTCAATAATATCATCAGTTTCAGTAATTTCATTCTCTCTAACCCTAGCAAGTTGTTCATCAAGAAATTCACCTAGTGGCACGGTATTATCAAGCAGAGAAGTAGTTTCATCATAAGCATCATGCATAGCAGAAGTGGCATCATCAATAACATGTGACATATCAGAATCAATAGCATGTGTAGGTGTCGCAAGTTTACTCAAAACAGAAGGAGAATCAAGTGTAGAGCTAGATGGCAGTTCCTTACCTTCCCTCGTAGTTGAGGGATGGATCTTGGTTTTGTTGTCTTTCAGATTCCTCATAGTGATCAACAGATATAAATCCCAAGTGACTTAGAGAATAGAGTTATGCTCCCCAGCAACGGCGCCAGAAAAAGGTCTTGATAACCCACAAGTATAGGGGATCGCAATAGTTTTCGAGGGTAGAGTATTCAACCCAAATTTATTGATTCGAAACAAGGGGAGCCAAAGAATATTCTCAAGTATTAGCAGCTGAGTTGTCAATGCAACCACACCTGAAAGACTTAATATCTGCAGCAAAGTAGTATGGAAGTAATGGTAACGGTGGCAAAAGTAATAGTAGCAGTTTTGTAGCAATCGTAATAGTGGCAACGGAAAAGTAACTAGGCAAAAATCAATATGTGAAAAGCTCGTAGGCAATGGATCAATGATGGATAATTATGTCGGATGGCATTCATCATGTAACGGTTATAGCATAGGGTGACACAGAACTAGCTCCAATTCATCAATATAATGTAGGCATGTATTCCGAATATAGTCATACGTGCTTATGGAAAAGAACTTGCATGACATCTTTTGTCCTACCCTCCCCTGGCAGCGGGGTCCTATTGGAAACTAAGGGATATTAAGGCCTCCTTTTAATAGAGTACCATACCAAAGCATTAGCACTTAGTGAATACATGAACTCCTCAAACTATGGTCATCATCGGGAGTGGTCCTGACTATTGTCACTCCGAGGTTGCCGGATCATAACACGTAGTAGGTGACTATAACTTGCAAGATAGGATCAATAACACAAATATATTCATGAAAACATAAAGGGTTCAGATCTGAAATCATGGCACTCGGGCACTAGTGACAAGCATTAAGCATAGCAAAGTCATAGCAACATCAATCTTAGAACATAGTGGATACTAGGGATCAAACCCTAACAAAACTAACTTGATTAGATGGTAAATCTCATCCAACCCATCACGGTCCAGCAAGCCTATGATGGAATTACTCACGCATGGCGGTGAGCATCATGAAATTGGTGATGAAGGATGGTTGATGATGACGATGGCGACGGATTCCCCTCTCCGGAGCCCCGAACGGACTCCAGATCTACCCTCCCGAGGAAGAACAGGGCTTGGCAGCGGCTCCGTATCGTAAAACGTGATGAATGCTTCACTCTGATTTTTTCCTCCCCGAACGTGAATATATGGAGTGGGAGTTGAGGTCGGTGGAGGTCCAGGGGGCCCACAAGGTCGGGCGGCGCGCCCCAGGGGGGTGGGCGCGCCCCCCACCCTTGTGGCCAGTGTGTGGGCCCCCTTCACTTGATTCTTTCGCCAATATTTTTTATTAATTCCAAAACTTATCTCCATGAAGTTTCAAGTCATTCTGAGAACTTTTTATTCTCCACAAAAATAACACCATGGCAATTCTGCTGAAACAGCGCCAGTCCGGGTTAGTTCCATTCAAATCATGCAAGTTAGAGTCCAAAACAAGGGCAAAAGAGTTTGGAAAAGTAGATACGACGGAGACGTATCAGCCGCCCTAGGGAAGGAAGGGAGAGGGCCAGCCCCCTCTTTCCATCTCTTCCACATGTAGGGAAAGGAAAAGGGGGCGCCCCCTCTCCTGCCTCCCCCCCATGCGCCTAGGAAGAAAGGTAGGGACGCCTAGGGCAGGCACCCTAGGTCTGGCCGCCGAACACCTTGGGGGCACCCTAGGCAGCCTCCTCTCCTCCCTCCACCTATATATATATGAGAGGAGGGGAGGGGGCAACACACACCATGATTCCCAAGCCGTGTGCGGTGCCCACTCTCCCTCTAGTTCTAGTTCCTCCTCCGTCCATGTCTGTTGTGCTTGGCGAAGCCCTCCGGAATAGTTTCACCACCACCGTTACCATGCCGTCGTGCTGCCGGAACTCGTCTACTAGTTTGCCTCTCTTGCTAGATCGAGAAGGTGAGGACGTTATCGAGCTGAACATGTGCCGAACATGGAGGTGCCGTGCATTCGGTGCTTGTTGATCTGTACGGATCGTGAAGGTGTACGACTACATCAACCGCGTTGATAAACGCTTCCGCTTAGCGATCTACAAGGGTATGTAGATGCTCTCCCCCTCTCATAGCTATGCATCTCATGGATAGATCTTGCGTGTGCGTATAATTTTTTTTGTTTTCCATGCAACGTTCCCCAATAGTGGCATCATGAGCCAGGTCTATGCATAGATGATATGCACGAGTAGAACACAAAGGAGTTGTGGGCTGTGAGGTTCATATTGCTTCCCACCAATGTCTTATTTTGATTCGGCGGCATTGTGGGATGAAGCGGCCCGGACCAACCTTACATGTCCACGCACATGAGACCAGTTCCACCGACTGACATGCAACTTGTTTTGCATAAAGGTGGCTGGCGGGTGTCTGTTTCTCCTACTTTAGTTGAATTAGATTTGACTACAATGGTCCTTGCAGAAGATTAATAGCAACTTGATAATCACCGTTGCGGTTTTGCATAGGTAAGAACAGTTCTTGCTAGTTGCCCGTAGCAGCCACGTAAAACTTGCAACAACAATGTAGAGGACGTCTAACTTGTTTTTGCAGGGGATGTTGTGATGTGATATGGTCAAGATGTGATGTGATATATGTTGATGTATGAGATGATCATGTTCTTAATAAGTTCACGACTTGCATGTCGATGAGTTCGACAACTGATAGGAGCCTTAGGGTTGTCTTTAATTATTGTATGACCAGCGTGTCAATCACTTAAGCGCCATGCAATTGCTTTACTTTATCGCTATGCGTTAGCAACAGTTGTAGAAGCAATAGTTGGCGAGACGACCCCGACGCAATGATGGAGATCAAGGTGTTGTGCCGGTGACGATGGAGATCATGCCGATGCTTTGGAGATGGAGATCAAAAGCACAAGATGATGATGGCCATATCATGTCACATATTTTGATTGCATGTGATGTTTATCCTTTATGCATCTTATTTTGCTTAGAACGATGGTAACATTATAAGATGATCCCTTCACTTACTTTCAAGATAAAAGTGTTCTCCTCAAGTATGCACTGTTGCTAAAGTTTATCGTTTTGAAGCACCTCGTGATGATCGGGTGTGATAGAATCTACGTCCGCATACAACGGGTGTAAGCCAGTTTTGCACATGCAGAATACTTGGGTTTAACTTGACGAGCCTAGCATGTACAAACATGGTCCCGGAACACTAGAGACCGAAAGGTTGAACGCGAGTCATATAATAGATATGATCAACATAGAGATGTTCACCATTGAAGACTACCCCATCTCACGTGATGATCGGACATGGGTTGGTTGATTTGGATCATATATCACTTAGACAACTTGAGGGATGTTGATTTAGGTGGGAGTTCATTAGTAATTTGATTATTTGAACTAAAATTTATCATGAACTTAGTCTTAATAGTTTTTGCATATCTATGTTGTAGATCTATGGCCCGTGCTACCGTTCCCTTGAATTTTAATGCGTTCGTAGAGAAAGCTAAGTTGAAATATGGTGGTAGCAACTACACGGACTGGGTCCGTAACTTGAGGATTATCCTCATTGCTGCACAGAAGAATTATGTCCTTGATGCACCGCTAGGTGACAGACCTCCTGCAGGAGCTAATGCAGATGTTATGAACGTCTGGCAGGCTCAGTCTGATGACTACTCGATAGTTCAGTGTGCCATGCTCTACGACTTAGAATCGGGACTTCAAAGACGTTTTGAACGCCACAGAGCATATGAGATGTTCCAAGAGTTGAAGTTGATATTTCAAGCTAATGCCCGGATTGAGAGATATGAAGTCTCCAACAAGTTCTATAGCTGTAAGATGGAGGAGAACAGTTCTGTCAGTGAACACATACTCAAAATGTTTGGGTATCATAACCACTTGACTCGGCCGGGAATTGATCTTCCAGTTGAGAGTGTTATTGACAGAGTTCTGCAGTCACTACCACCAAGCTACAAAGGCTTTGTGATGAACTATAATATGCAATGGGATGACGAAAACAATTCCCGAGCTATTCATGATGCTGAAATCGGCGGAGGTAGAAATCAAGAAGGAGCATAAAGTGTTGATGGTAAACAAGACCACTAGTTTCAAGAAAAAGGGCAAGGGAAAGAAATGGAACTTCAAGAAGAATGGCAAGCAAGTTGCCACTCCCGTGAAGAAGCCCAAAGCTGGACCCAAGCCTGAAACTGAGTGCTTCTACTACAAAGGAAATGGTCACTAGAAGCGGAACTGGCCCAAATACTTGGCGGATAAGAAGGATGGCAAAGTGAACAAAGATATATTTGATATACATGTTATTGATGTATTCCTTACTAATGCTCGTAGTAGCGCGTGGGTATTTGATACTGGTTTGGTTGCTCATATTTGTAACTCGAAACAGGAGCAGTGGAATAAACAAAGATTGGCTAAGGACAAGGTGACGATGCCCGTCGAGAATGGTTCCAAGATCGATGTGATCGACGTCGGCACGCTACCTCTACATCTACCTTCGGGACTAGTTTTACACCTCAATAATTTTTATTTGGTGTCAGAGTTGAGCATGAACATTATATCTGGATCTTGTTTATTGCGAGACGATTATTCATTTAAGTCAGAGAATAATGGTTTTTCTATTTATATGAGTAACATCTTTTATGGTCATGCACCCTTAGTGAATGGTTTATTCTTGTTGAATCTCGATCTAGTGATACACATATTCATAATATTGATGCCAAAAGATGCAAAGTTGATAATGATAGTGCAACATACTCGTGGAACTGTCGTTTAGGTCATATTGGTGTAAAGCGCATGAAGAAACTCCATGCGGATGGACTTTTGGAATCACTTGATTATGAATCATTTGATAGTTGTGAACCATGCCTCATGGGTAAGATGACTAAAACTCCGTTCTCCGGAACAATGGAGTGGGCTAATGACTTATTGGAAATAATACATACCGATGTATGCGGTCCGATGAGTGTTGAGGCACATGGTGAGTATCGTTATTTTCTAACCTTCACAAATGATTTGAGTAGGTATGGGTATATCTACTTGATGAAACACAAGTCTGAAACATTTGAAAAGTTCAAAGAATTTCAGAGTGAAGTGGAGAATCATCATAACAAGAAAAAAAATCCACGATCTGATCGCGGAGGCGAATATTTGAGTTACGAGTTTGGCCTTCATTTAAGACAATGTGGAATTGTTTCACAACTCACGCCACCTGGAACACCACAACGTAATGGTGTGTCCGAACGTCATAACCGTACTTTATTAGATATGGTGCATTCTATGATGTCTCTTACCGATTTGCCTTTATTGTTTTGGGGTTATGCATTAGAGACAGCCGCATTCACGTTAAATAGGGAACCGTCTAAATCCATTGAGACGACACTGTGTGAACTATGGTTTGGCAAGAAACCTAAGTTGTCGTTCCTTAAAGTTTGGGGATGCGATTCTTATGTCAAAAGGCTTCAGCCTGATAAGCTTGAATCCAAATCGGAGAAGTGCGTCTTCATAGGATACCCTAAAGAAACTATTGGGTATACCTTCTACCACAGATCCAAAGGCAAAATCTTTGTTGCTAAGAATGGGTCATTTCTAGAGAAGGGGTTTCTCTCGAAAGAAGTGAGTGGGAGGAAAGTAGAACTTGATGAAGTAATTGTACCTTCTCTCGAATTGGAAAGTAGCACATAAGAGAAAACCATTCTGTCATGCCTACACCAACTAGAGAGGAAGCTAATGATGATGATCATGAAACTTCATATCAAGTTACTACTGAACCTCGTAGGTCGACAAGAACACGTACTGCACCAGAGTGGTACGGTAATCCTGTCCTAGAAGTCATGTTGTTAGAAAATGGCGAACCTACAAACTATGAAGAAGCTATGATGAGCCCAGATTCCAATAAATGTCTTGATTCCATGAAATTTGAGATAGGATCCATGTATGAGACCAAAGTGTGGACTTTGGTCGGCTTGCTCGATGATCGGCAAGCCATTGAGAATAAATGGATCTTCAAGAGTAAGATGGAGACTGATGGTAATGTCACTGTCTACAAAGCTCGACTTGTCGCAAAATGTTTTCGACAAGTTCAAGGGGTTGACTACGATGAGACTTTCTCACCCATAGCGATGCTTAAGTCTGTCCAAATCATGTTAGCAATTGCCACATTTTATGATTATGAAATCTGGCAAATGGACGTCAAAATTGCATTCCGTAACGGGTTTCTTAAAGAAGAGTTGTATATGATACAACCAGAAGGTTTTGTCGATCCTAAAGGTGCTAACAAAGTGTGCAAGCTCCAGCGATCCATCTATGGACTGGTGCAAGCATCTCGGAGTTGGACTATACGCTTTGATGAGGTGATCAAAGCATATGGTTTTATACAGACCTATGTTGAAGCCTGTATTTACAAGAAAGTGAGTGGGAGCTCTGTAGCATTTCTGATATTATATGTGGAGGACATATTGCTGATTGGAAATGATATAGAATTTCTGGATAACATAAAAGGATACTTGAATAAGAATTTTTCAATGAAAGACCTAGGTGAAGCTGCTTATATATTGGGCATCAAGATCTATAGGGATAGATCGAGATGCTTAATAGGAATTTCACAAAGCACATACCTTGACAAAGTTTTGAAGAAGTTCAAAATGGATCTGTCAAAGAAAGGGTTCTTGCCTGTATTGCAAGGTGTGAAGTTGAGTAAGACTCAAAGCCCGGCCACGACAGAAGATATACAGAGAATGAAAGTCATTCCCTATGCCTCAGCCATAGGTAATATAATGTATGCCATGCTGTGTACCAGACCTGATGTGTGACTTGCCATAAGTTTGGTAGGGAGGTACCAAAGTAATCCAGGAGTGGATCACTGGACAGCGGTCAAGAATATCATAAAGTACCTGAAAAGGACCAAGGATATGTTTCTCATTTATGGAGGTGATGAAGAGCTCGTCGTAAAGGGTTACGTCGATGCTAGCTTCGACACAGATCCGAATGACTCTAAGTCACAAACCGGATACGTATTTATATTAAATGGTGGAGCTATCAGTTGGTGCAGTTCCAAGCAGAGCATCGTGGCGGGGGTCTACGTGTGAAGCGGAGTACATAGCTGCTTCGGAAGCAGCACATGAAGGAGTCTGGATGAAGGAATTCATATCTAATCTGGGTGTAATACCGAGTGCATCGGGTCCAATGACAATCTTTTGTGACAACACTGGAGTAATTGCCTTAGCGAAGGAATCCATGTTTCACAAGAGAACCAACCACATCAAGAGACACTTCAACTCCATTCGTGAAAAGGTCAAGGATGGAGACATAGAAATTTGCAAAATACATACGGATCTGAATGTAGCAGGCACGTTGACTAAACCTCTTCCGCGGGCAAAACATGATTAGCACCAAGACTCCGTGGCTGTTAGATTCATTACTATGTAATCTAGATTATTGACTCTAGTGCAAGTGGGAGACTGTTGTAAATATGCCTTAGAGGCAATAATAAAGTGGTTATTATTATATTTCCTTAATCATGATAAAGGTTTATTATTCATGCTATAATTGTATTGATTGGAAACTTATATACATGTGTGGATACATAAACAAATACCGTGTACCTAGTGAGCCTCGACTAGACTAGCTCATTGATCAAAAGATGGTTAAGGTTTCATGACCATAGACATGAGTTGTCATTTGATAACGGGATCACATCATTAGGAGAATGATGTGATGGACAAGACCCATACGTTAGCATAGCATATGATCATTCAGTTTATTGCTGCTGCTTTCTTAATGTCAAATACATATTCCTTCGACCATGAGATCATGCAACTCCCGGATACCGGAGGAATACCTTGTGTGCTATCAAACATCACAATGTAATTGGGTGATCATAAAGATTCTCTACAGGTATCTCCGTAGGTGTCTATTGAGTTGGCGTGAATCGATATTGGGATTTGTCACTCCGTATGACGGAGAGGTATCTCTGGGCCCTCTTGGTAATACAACATCACAAGAAGCTTGCAAGCAAAGTGACTAAGGACTTAGTTACGAGATGATGTATTATGGAACGAGCAAGGAGACTTGCTGGTAATGAGATTGAACTAGGTATGGAGATACCGACGATCGAATCTTGGGCAAGTAACATACCGACAGACAAAGGGAACTACGCATGTTGTCATAAAGGTTCGACCGATAAAGATCTTCATAGAATATGTGGGAACCAATATGGGCATCCAGGTACCGCTATTGGTTATTGACCGGAGAAGCGTCTCGGCCATGTCTACATCATTCTCGAACCCGTAGGGTCCGCACGCTTAACATTCGTTGACGATATAGTATTATATGAGTTATGTGAGTTGGTGACCGAATGTTTTTCGGAGTCTCGGATGAGATCATGGACATGACAAGGAGCTCCGGAATGGTCCAGAGGTAAAGATTGATATATAGGATGATGGTATTTGGTCTCCAGAAAGGTTTCGGAATGCACCGGGTATTTATCGAATCACCGGAAGGGGTTCCTTGAGGCCACAGGAGCATATTGAGCCAAACGGGCCAACGAGGGAGAGCACACCAACCCACATGGGACTGGTGCGCCCCCACCTCATGGCGCCGGCCCTATGGAAGGAAGGGAGAGGGCCAGCCCCCTCTTTCCTTCTCTTCCACATGTAGGGGAAGGAAAGGGGGGCTCCTCTCCCGCCTTCCCCCCACGCGCCTAGGAAGGAAGGGGAGGGGCGCCTAGGGAAGGCGCCCTAGGGCTGGCCGTCGGCCCCCTTGAGGGCGCCCTAGGCAGCCTCCTCTACCCCTCCACCTATATATATGAGAGGACGGGAGGGGGCAACACACACCACGATTCCCAAGCCGTGTGCGGTGCCCCCTCTCCCTCTAGTTCTAGTTCCTCCTCCGTCCACGTCTGTTGTGCTTGACGAAGCCCTGCGGAATAGTTTCACCACCACCGTCACCACACCGTCATGCTGCCGGAACTCGTCTACTACTTCGCCTTTCTTGCTGGATCGAGAAGGTGAGGACGTCATCGAACTGAATGTGTGCTGAACGCGGAGGTGCTGTGCATTCGGTGCTTGAATGGTACGGATCATGAAGGTGTACGACTACATCAACCGTGTTGATAAATGCTTCTGCTTAGCGATTTACAAGGGTATGTAGATGCTATCCACCTCTCGTAGCTATGCATCTCCATGGATAGATCTTGCGTGTGCGTAGATTTTTTTGTTTTCCATGCAACGTTCCCCGACAGTGGCATCATGAGCCAGATCTATGCGTAGATGATATGCACGAGTAGAGCACAAAGGAGTTATGGGTGGTGAGGTTCATATTTCTTCCCACCAATGTCTTATTTTGATTCGGCGGCATTGTGGGATGAAGCGGCCTGGACCAACCTTACATGTCCACGCACATGAGACCAGTTCCACCGACTGACATGCAACTTGTTTTGCATAAAGGTGGCTGGCGGGTGTCTGTTTCTCCTACTTTAGTTGAATCGGATTTGACTACGACGGTCCTTGCAGAAGGTTAATAGCAACTTGATAATCACCGTTGCGGTTTTGCATAGGTAAGAACGGTTCTTGCTAGTTGCCCGTAGCAGCCACGTAAAACTTGCAACAACAATGTAGAGGACGTCTAACTTGTTTTTGCAGGGCATGTTGTGATGTGATATGGTCAAGATGTGATGTGATATATGTTGATGTATGAGATGATCATGTTTTTAATAAGTTCACGACTTGCATGTCGATGAGTTCGACAACCGGTAGGAGCCTTAGGGTTGTCTTTAATTATTGTATGACATGTGTGTCCTTCACTTAAGCGCCGCCTCCCTGCTCTCTGCTGCTCTGTCCGCTGTTGCTTGCTGATGAAAAAAAAGGTAGCACGAGCACGCATGTACCACACACCAAAGCACGCACACACACACCAACAGAGCAAGAACGAGAGCACGCACACACGCATGCTAGTGGAGCAAGCACGGAAGCTCCTCATGTCCTGATGTCCACTGGCGTGCACGAGCATGCACTATGGCGGCGTCTGCAGCAGATGAGGATGCTGGCGGGTCGGGTCAGGGTCAGGTTCAGGGTGGAGGCGTCCCAGGAGGCAGTGGCACTGGGAATTGAATCGAGAGAGGGGGGTAGGTTTAGATGCATGCCTGCGTGACGTGGCTGACGAGTTGGCATGCACAGTCAACATTGACTCCGATAAAAACCGCTTGATTTGGTCCAAACTAAGACCAGGGTTGATTTTAGACCTCATGGTTAGTTAGGGGTGTATTTCGATCGATTTCAAAGTTGAGGGTTGAGTTTTAAACCATGTGGTTAGTTCAAGGTTGAAATGTGGACTTTTCTCATACAATTCTAGTGTGGATAATAAACATTTATCAATAACAAGGAAATATGATAATAAAAACTTTATTATTGCCTCTAGGGCATATTTCCAACACCCGCACGGCCAAGCAAGCTTGGATATTGAGAATCCCGATAGTCTCATGGCAAGGCTCCTTCGGGCAAAACACTACCCCTCTAGAAATCTGGTGGATACTATTTTTACCGGGCAACACACCAGCAGTGTGGAACGTGTTGGAAATATGCCCTAGAGGCAATAATAAAATGGTTATTATTGTATTTCCTTGTTCATGATAATTGTCTATTGTTCATGCTATAATTGTATTAACTGGAAACCGTAATACATGTGTGAATACGTAGACCACAATATGTCCCTAGTAAGCCTCTAGTTGACTAGCTCGTTGATCAATAGATGGTTACGATTTCCTGACCATGGACATTGGATGTCGTTGATAACGGGATCACATCATTAGGAGAATGATGTGATGGGCAAGACCCAATCCTAAGCATAGCACAAGATCGTGTAGTTCGTCTGCTAAAGCTTTTCTAATGTCAAGTATCATTTCCTTAGACCATGAGATTGTGCAACTCCCGGATACCGTAGGAATGCTTTGGGTGTGCCAAACGTCACAACGTAACTGGGTGGCTATAAAGGCACACTACGGGTATCTCCGAAAGTGTCTGTTGGGTTGGCACGAATCGAGACTGGGATTTGTCACTCCATATGACGGAGAGGTATCTCTGGGCCCACTCGGTAATGCATCCTCATAATGAGCTCAATGTGACTAAGGAGTTAGTCACGGGATCATGCGTTACGGAACGAGTAAAGAGACTTGCCGGTAACGAGATTGAACAAGGTATAGGGATACCGACGATCGAATCTCGGGCAAGTAACATACCGATAGACAAAGGGAATTGTATACGGGATTGACTGAATCCTCGACATCGTGGTTCATCCGATGAGATCATCGTGGAACATGTGGGAGTCAATATGGGTATCCAGATCCTGCTATTGGTTATTGGCCGGAGAGGTGTCTCGGTCATGTCTGCATGGTTCCCGAACCCGTAGGGTCTACACACTTAAGGTTCAGTGACGCTAGAGTTGTTATGGGAAATAGTATGTGGTTACCGAAGATTGTTCAGAGTCCCGGATGAGATCCCGGACATGACGAGGAGCTCTGGAATGGTCCGGAGGTGAAGATCGGTATATTGGACGAAGGGTATTGGAGTCCGGAATTGTTCCGGGGGTACCAGGTGATGACAAGCGTGTCCGAAAGGGGTTTCGGAGGCCCCGACAAGCGTTGGGGGGACTTATGAGCCAAGGGGAGGGGGCACATCAGCCCACTAAGGGGCTGAGCGCCCCTCCCACCCCATCTCATGTAACCTGGAGAGGTGGGGGCGCCACCCCTAGGGCAGCCGCCCCTCCCGGCTTGGGGGGCAAGTTTCCTAGGGGGTGGGGGGCGCCCGAACCCATCTAGGGTTTCCCCTGGCCGCCGCCCCCTCCTCTAGATCCATCTAGAGGGGCCGGGCCCCTCTCCCCTTCCCCCTATATATAGTGAGGGGGTGGGAGGGCAGCCACACCCCTTTCCTGGCGCAGCCCTCTCCTCCTCCAACTCCTCCTCCGTAGTGCTTAGCGAAGCTCTACCAGAGAACCACGAGCTCCATTGCCACCATGCCGTCGTGCTGCTGGAGTTCTTCCTCAACTTCTCCTCTCCCCTTGCTGGATCAAGAAGGAGGAGACGTCACCGGGTTGTACGTGTGTTGAACGCGGAGGCGCCGTCTGTTCGGCGCTAGATCGGATCTTCCGTGATTTGAATCGCCGCGAGTACGACTCCATCAACCGTGTTCTTGTAACGCTTCCGCATCGCGATCTTCAAGGGTATGAAGATGCACTCCCCTCTCTCTCGTTGCTAGTTACTCCATAGATTGATCTTGGTGATGCGTAGAAAATTTTGAATTTCTGCTACGTTCCCCAACAGTGGCATCATGAGCTAGGTCTATGCGTAGATTCCATGCACGAGTAGAACACAAAGTAGTTGTGGGCGATGATTTGGTCAATTTGCTTGCCGTTACTAGTCTTATCTTGATTCAGCGGCATTGTGGGATGAAGCGTTCCGGACCGACCTTACACGTACACTTACGTGAGACAGGTTCCACCGACTGACATGCACTTGATGCATAAGGTGGCTAGCGGGTGTCTGTCTCTCCCACTTTAGTCGGATCGGATTCGATGAAGAGAGTCCTTATGAAGGGTAAATAGAAATTGGCATATCACTGTTGTGGCTTTTGCGTAGGTAAGAAACGTTCTTGCAAGAAACCCATAACAGCCACGTAAAACATGCAACAACAATTAGAGGACGTCTAACTTGTTTTTGCAGGGTATGCTATGTGATGTGATATGGCCAAAAGGATGTGATGAATTATATATATGTGATGTATGAGATTGATCATGTTCTTGTAATAGGAATCACGACTTGCATGTCGATGAGTATGACAACCGGCAGGAGCCATAGGAGTTGTCTTAATTTATTGTATGACCTGCGTGTCAATGAAAAACGCCATGTAATTACTTTACTTTATTGCTAACCGTTAGCCATAGTAGTAGAAGTAATAGTTGGCGAGACAACTTCATGAAGACACGATGATGGAGATCATGATGATGGAGATCATGGTGTCATGCCGGTGACGAAGGTGATCATGCCGCGCCTCGAAGATGGAGATCAAAAGGCGCAAGATGATACTGGCCATATCATGTCACTTTATGATTTGCATGTGATGTTTGTCATGTTTACATCTTATTTGCTTAGAACGACGGTAGCATAAATAAGATGATCCCTCACTAAAATTTCAAGAGATGTGTTCCCCTAACTGTGCACTGTTGCAAAGGTTCGTTGTTTCGAAGCACCACGTGATGATCGGGTGTGATAGATTCTAACGTTCGCATACAACGGGTGTAAGCCAGATTTACACATGCGAAACACTTAGGTTGACTTGACGAGCCTAGCATGTACAGACATGGCCTCGGAACACAAGAGACCGAAAGGTCGAACATGAGTCGTATAGTAGATACGATCAACATGAAGATGTTCACCGGTGATGACTAGTCCGTCTCACGTGATGATCGGACACGACCTAGTTGACTCGGATCATGTATCACTTAGATGACTAGAGGGATGTCTATCTAAGTGGGAGTTCATTAAATAATCAGATGAACTTAATTATCATGAACATAGTCAAAAGGTCTTTGCAAATTATGTCGTAGCTTACGCTTTAGTTCTACTGTTTAAGATATGTTCCTAGAGAAATTTAGTTGAAAGTTGATAGTAGCAATTATGCGGACTGGGTCCGTAAACTGAGGATTGTCCTCATTGCTGCGCAGAAGGATTATGTCCTTAATGCACCACTCGGTGTGCTGAACCTCGAGCGTTGTCTGTGGGTGTTGCGAACATCTAACATACACATTTTGATGACTACGTGATAGTTCAGTGCGTAATGTTAAACGGTTTAGAATTGAGGCACCGAAGACATTTTGAAACGTCGCGGAACATATGAGATGTTCCAATAGCTGAAATTGGGATTTCAGGCTCGTGCCCACGTCAAGAGGTGTGAGACCTCTGACAAGTTTCTTAAGCCTACAAACTAAGTGAGAAAAACTCAATCATTGAGCATGTGCTCAGATTGTCTGAATACTACAATCGCTTGAATCGAGTGGGAGTTGTCTTCCAGATGAGATAGTGATGGTTCTCCAAAGTCACTGCCACCAAGCTACTAGAGCTTCGTGATGAACTATAACATATCAGGGATAGATATGATGATCCTTGAGCTATTCGCGATGTTTGACACCGCGAAAGTAGAAATCAAGTAGGAGCATCAATTGTTGATGGTTAGTAAAACCACTAGTTTCAAGAAGGGCAAGGGCAAGAAGGGATACTTCATGAAACGGCAAATCAGTTGCTGCTCTAGTGAAGAAACCCAAGATTGAACCCAAACCCGAGACTAAGTGCTTCTGAAATGAGGGGAACGGTCACTGAAGCAGAACTACCCTAGATACTTTGTAGATGAGAAGGCTGGCAAGGTCGACAGAAGTATATTGGATATACATTATATTAATGTGTACTTTACTATTACTCCTAGTAGCACCAGGGTATTAGATACCGGTTCGGTTGCTAAGTGTTAGTAACTCGAAATAAAAGCTGCGGAATAAACAGAGACTAGCTAAAGATGAGATGACGATATGTGTTGGAAGTGTTTCCAAGGTTGATGTGATCAAACATCGTACGCTCCCTCTACCATCGGGATTGGTGCTAAACCTAAATAATTGTTATTTGGTGTTTGCGTTGAGCATAGACATGATTGGATTATGTTTATCGCAATACGGCTATTCATTTAAGGAGAATAATGATTACTCTGTTTATTTGAATAATACCTTCAATGGTCTTGCACCTAAAATGAATGGTTTATTGAATCTCGATCGTAGTGATACACATGTTCATGCCAAAAGATATAAGATAGTAATGATAGTACCACCTACTTGTGGCACTGCCGTTTGAGTCATATTGGTATAAAAACGCATGAAGAAGCTCCATGTTGATGGATCTTTGGACTCACTCGTTTTTTAAAAAGTTTGAGACATGCGAACCATGTCTATTGGTATATACGCATGAAGAAACTCCATGCAGATGGATCGTTTGGACTCACTTGATTTTGAATCACTTGAGACATGCAAATCATACCACATGGGCAAGATGACTGAAAGGCCTCGTTTTCAATAAGATGGAACAAGAAAGCAACTTGTTGGAAGTAATACATTTTGATGTGTACAGTCCAATGAGTGCTGAGGCACGCAGTGGATATCGTTATGTTCTTACTTCACAGATGATTTGAGTAGATGCTGACTATATTTACTTGATGAAACACAAGTCTGAATTATTGAAAGGTTTAAGTAATTTTAGAGTGAAGTTGAAGATCGTCGTGACAAGTGAATAAAATGTCTATGATATGATCATAGAGATGAATATCTGAGTTACGAGTTTGGCACACAATTAAGACATTGTGGAAATTGTTTCACAACTAATACCGCCTGGAACACCATAGTGTGATGGTGTGTCCGAACATCATAAACTGCACCCTATTGGATATGGTGCATACCATGATGTCTCTTATCGAATTACCACTATCGTTTATGGGTTAGGCATTAGAGACAACCGCATTCACTTTAAATAGGGCACCACGCAATTCCGTTGAGACGACACCGTATGAACTATGGTTTAGAGAAACCTAAGCTGTCGTTTCTTAAGAGTTTGGGGCTGCGATGCTTATGTGAAAAAGTTTCAGGCTGATAAGCTCGAACCCAAAGCGGATAAATGCATCTTCATAGGACACCCAAAAACAGTTGGGTATACCTCCTGTCTCAGATCCGGAAGCAAAAGAGATTGTTCCTAGAATCGTCCTTTCTCGAGTAAAAGTTTCTCTCGAAAGAATTGAGTGGGAGGATGGTGGAGACTTGATGAGGTTATTGAACCGTCGCTTCAACTAGTGTGCAGCAGGGCACAGGAAGTTGTTCCTGTGGAGCCTACACCAATTGAAGTGGAAGTTGATGATAGTGATCATGAAACTTCGGATCAAGTCACTACCAAACCTCGTAGGTTGACAATGATGCGTACTACGTCATAATGGTACGGTAATCATGTCTTGGAAATCATGTTGCTAGACAACAATGAACCTACGAACTATGGAGAAGCGATGGTGGGCCCGGATTCCGACGAATGGCTCGAGGCCATAAAATCCGAGAGAGGATCCATATATAAAAACAAAGTATAGACTTTGGAAGAACTACTTGATGGTCGTAAGGCTGTTGGGTGCAGATGGATTTTAAAAGGAAGACGGACAATGATGGTAAGTGTCACCATTAAGAAAGCTCGACTTGTCGTTAAGATGTTTTCCGACAAGTTCAAGGAGTTGACTACGATGAGACTTTCTCACTCGTAGCGATGCTAAGAGACTGTTGGAATTATATTAGCAGTTACTGCGTTATTTATGAAATCTTGCAGATAGGATGTCAAAACATTGTTTCCTCGACGATTTTCTTGAGGAAAGGTTGTATGTGATACAACCAGAAGGTTTTGTCAATCCTGAAAGATGCTAACAAGTATGCAAAGCTCCAGCAATCCTTCTAAGGACTGGAGTAAGCATCTCGGAGTTGGAATGTACGCTTTGATGAGATGATCAAAGATTTTGGGTTTATACAAAGTTTATGAGAAACTTGTAATTCCAAAGAAGTGAGTGGGAGCACTATAGAATTTCTGATGAGTATATGTTGTTAACATATTGTTGATCAGACATGATGTAGAATTTCTGGAAAGCATACAGGGTTATTTGAAAAGTGTTTTTCAATGGAAAACCTGGATTAAGCTACTTGAACATTGAGCATCAAGATCTATAAGGATAGATCAAAAAACGCTTCATAGTACTTTCAAATGAATACATACCGTGACAAGATTTTGAAGGAGTTCAAAATAGATCAGCAAGAAGGAGTTCTTGGTTGTGTTACAAGGTGTGAGTATTGAGTAAGACTCAAAACATGACCACAACAGAAGAGAGAGAAAGGACGAAGGTCGCCCCCTATGCTTTAGACGTAGGCTCTACAGTATGCTATGCTGTGTACCGCACCTGAAGTGTGCCTTGCCATAAGTCAGTCAAGGGGTACAAGAGTGATCTAGGAATGGATCACATGACAGCGGTCGAACTTATCCTTAGTAACTAGTGGACTAAGGAATTTTCTCGATTATGGAGGTGATAAAAGAGTTCGTCGTAAAGGGTTACGTCGATGCAAACTTTGACACTAATCCGGATGACTGAGTAGTAAACCGGATTCGTATAGTAGAGCAGTTATTTGGAATAGCTCCAAGTAGCGCGTGGTAGCTGCATCTACAAGATGACATAGAGATTTGTAAAGCACACACGGATCTGAAAGGTTCAGACCCGTTGACTAATAACCTCTCTCACAAGCGAGATATGAACAAACCCCATGGGTGTTGGATTCATTACAATCACATAGTGATGTGAACTAGATTATTGACTCTAGTGCAAGTGGGAGACTGTTGGAAATATGCCCTAGAGGCAATAATAAAATGGTTATTATTGTATTTCCTTGTTCATGATAATTGTCTATTGTTCATGCTATAATTGTATTAACTGGAAACCGTAATACATGTGTGAATACGTAGACCACAATATGTCCCTAGTAAGCCTCTAGTTGACTAGCTCGTTGATCAATAGATGGTTACAGTTTCCTGACCATGGACATTGGATGTCGTTGATAACGGGATCACATCATTAGGAAAATGATGTGATGGGCAAGACCCAATCCTAAGCATAGCACAAGATCGTGTAGTTCGTCTGCTAAAGCTTTTCCAATGTCAAGTATCATTTCCTTAGACCATGAGATTGTGCAACTCCCGGATACCGTAGGAATGCTTTGGGTGTGCCAAACGTCACAACGTAACTGGGTGGCTATAAAGGCACACTACGGGTATCTCCGAAAGTGTCTGTTGGGTTGGCACGAATCGAGACTGGGATTTGTCACTCCATATGACGGAGAGGTATCTCTGGGCCCACTCGGTAATGCATCATCATAATGAGCTCAATGTGACTAAGGAGTTAGTCACGGGATCATGCGTTACGGAACGAGTAAAGAGACTTGCCGGTAACGAGATTGAACAAGGTATAGGGATACCGACGATCGAATCTCGGGCAAGTAACATACCGATAGACAAAGGGAATTGTATACGGGATTGACTGAATCCTCGACATCGTGGTTCATCCGATGAGATCATCGTGGAACATGTGGGAGTCAATATGGGTATCCAGATCCTGCTATTGGTTATTGGCCGGAGAGGTGTCTCGGTCATGTCTGCATGGTTCCCGAACGCGTAGGGTCTACACACTTAAGGTTCGGTGATGCTAGAGTTATTATGGGAAATAATATGTGGTTACCGAAGGTTGTTCAGAGTCCCGGATGAGATCCCGGACATTACGAGGAGCTCCGGAATGGTCCGGAGGTGAAGATCGGTATATTGGACGAAGGGTATTGGAGTCCGGAATTGTTCCGGGGGTACCAGGTGATGACCAGCGTGTCCGAAAGGGGTTTCGGAGGCCCCGATGTCGGTTGGGGGCCTTATGGGCCAAGGGGAGGGGGCACATCAGCCCACTAAGGGGCTGAGTGCCCCTCTCACCCCATCTCACGTAACCTGGAGAGGTGGGGGCGCCACCCCTAGGGCAGCCGCCCCTCCCAGCTTGGGGGGGGGGGGCAAGTTTCCTAGGGGGTGGGGGCGCCCAAACCCATCTAGGGTTTCCCCTGGCCGCCGCCCCCTCCTCTAGATCCATCTAGAGGGACCGGCCCCCTCTCCCCTTCCCCCTATATATAGTGAGGGGGTGGGAGGGCAGCCACACCCCTTTCCTGGCGCAGCCCTCTCCTCCTCCTCCTCCGTAGTGCTTAGCGAAGCTCTGCCAGAGAACCACGAGCTCCATTGCCACCATGCCATCGTGCTGCTGGAGTTCTTCCTCAACTTCTCCTCTCCCCTTGCTGGATCAAGAAGGAGGAGACGTCACCGGGTTGTACGTGTGTTGAACGCGGAGGCGCCGTCTGTTCGGCGCTAGATCGGATCTTCCGTGATTTGAATCGCCGCGAGTACGACTCCATCAACCGTGTTCTTGTAACGCTTCCGCATCGCGATCTTCAAGGGTATGAAGATGCACTCCCCTCTCTCTCGTTGCTACTCCATAGATTGATCTTGGTGATGCGTAGAAAATTTTGAATTTCTGCTACGTTCCCCAACAGTGGCATCATGAGCTAGGTCTATGCGTAGATTCTATGCACGAGTAGAACACAAAGTAGTTGTGGGCGATGATTTGGTCAATTTGCTTGCCGTTACTAGTCTTATCTTGATTCGGCGGCATTGTGGGATGAAGCGGCCCCGACCGACCTTACACGTACACTTACATGAGACAGGTTCCACGGACTGACATGCACTTGATGCATAAGGTGGCTAGCGGGTGTCTGTCTCTCCCACTTTAGTCGGATCGGATTCGATGAAGAGAGTCCTTATGAAGGGTAAATAGAAATTGGCATATCACCGTTGTGGCTTTTGCGTAGGTAAGAAACGTTCTTGCAAGAAACCCATAGCAGCCACGTAAAACATGCAACAACAATTAGAGGACGTCTAACTTGTTTTTGCAGGGTATGCTATGTGATGTGATATGGCCAAAAGGATGTGATGAATTATATATATGTGATGTATGAGATTGATCATGTTCTTGTAATAGGAATCACGACTTGCATGTCGATGAGTATGACAACCGGCAGGAGCCATAGGAATCACGACTTGCCCCCACCATGGCGATAGTACACACATTTGTCTAGTTCGTTTACAACAAAGCCTGCAGCTGTTAAAGTTCTTTCAAACTTCTCATGCCACTATTTGGGTGCTTGCTTAAGTCTGTACAAAGACTTCAGCAACTTGCACACTTTCCCTTCCTGACCATCTATTACAAACCCATCTGGTTGTTCCATATAAATTTCCTCGTCCAACTCTCCACTTAGGAAAGCAGTCTTAACATCCATTTGATGAACGAGAAGACCATGTGAGGCAGCTAGTGAAAGTAGAACTCGAATAGTGGTCAGTCGAGCCACAGGTTAGTAAGTATCAAAGAAGTCTTCACCTTCCTTTTGGGTATAACCCTTAGCCACGAGTCGAGCCTTGTACTTTTCAATAGTACCATCAGGCCTAAGCTTCTTCTTGAATACCCATTTGCATCCTATAGGTTTGCACCCATAAGGACGATCAGTTATCTCCCAAGTTTCATTCGCCAAGATGGAATCCATCTCGCTACGAACCGCTTCCTTCCAGTAGTCAGCATCTTCAGATGCATAGGCCTCTGAAATAGAACTGGGAGTGTCATCTATGAGATACACAAGAAAATCATCACCAAAGGACTTTGCAGTCCTCTGTCTCTTGCTCCTAGTAGGAACTTCATTATTTTCCTCCACAGGACTTTCAAAGTGTTCCATCGAAATGGCAGGTTTGGTAATTGTAACTGATCCTGATTCGATGAACTAGGCATCTCCTGATTAGATGAGGTAGCCATATCCTTCATGGGAAAGATATCTTCAAAGAAAGTCGCATCATTCGACTCCATGATCGTACTGACATGTATGTCAGGTACCTCAGATTTTACAACCAAGAATCTATAGCCAATGCTATGAAAAGCATATCCCAGAAAAACACAATCCATAGTCTTTGGTCCAAGCTTCCGCTTCTTTGGAATTGGAACATTGACTTTCGCCAAACAACCCCATGTTCGCAGATAAGAGAGTTTTAACCTTTTCTTCTCCCATTCCTCGAATGGAGTTATCTCTTTGTTCTTTGTGGGGACTCAGTTTAGGACATGACATGCTGTCAATATCGCCTCCCCCACCATGCCTTGGAGAGACCCGATGTGTCTAACATGGCGTTAACCAAATCAGTTAGAGTACGGTTCTTTCTTTCAGCCACCACTACAGGAAACAACTACTTTGCTGTCTGCCATGGCGGACGGCAAAGGCTCGAAAGGCGGACGGCAAAGACCTTTGCCATCAGCCGCGGACGGCAAAAGGCTCCGGCAAAGAAGGCTACGGTAAACAGCTGCTTTGCCGTCTGCTTCCTGGCGGCGGACGGCAAAGGCTCTTTGCCGTCCGCGGCGGACGGCAAAGAGGGCGGACGGCAATAATTGCGCTGTCAGTCCGTTAAGTGGCTAACGGCAGACCTTTGCCGTCCGCCGCAGACGGCAAAGAGCCTTTGGTCTTTGCCGTCCGCCTTATGATGTCATGTACACGTCACTAGATGGCAGGTTCTTTGCCGTCTGCCACTGATGGCAAAGTGCAGGTTCTTTGCCGTCTGCCACGGACGGCAAAGTCTTTGCCGTCTGCCACTGTAGGCAAATTGACCAAATGGGTCAGCTCCCAGGAAGCACAGTTGGCTGCCACGTGGCTTCTTTGCCGTCCGCGGCAGACGGCAAAGGCTCTTTGCCGTCGGTGGCAGACGGCAAAGAGCCTGCATATTGTCTGTTTTTTCTGTTTTTTATTAAATCCCACAATTTGCAGCACATATCACATATATAAGTTTCATATCCAGCACATATCCAACACATATCTAGCACATATCACATATCACATATCCAACACATATCACATATCACATATCCAGCACATATCACATCAGTTTCATCCATACACATTGTTCATACATAAGGAAGTTCCATCCATACACATTGTTCCATCCATATATATATTACAATGCAAAGTGTCATGAAGATAGCAAGCTAGATACAATGCAAAGTTTCATCAAAGGCACTCCATCATAGCAAGCTAGCTTCCATCAAGTGAATGAAATCTGCAAAATGGTAAATAAGAAAGTTAGAAATAGGTGACTAGAACAAGAAGAAGACTAGAACAAGAAGTATATGTCATTTATGAGCTAACTTAGGTGAAATGGATCATATATGAGCTAACTAAGTTGAAATGGGTTGTTTATGAGCTAACTTAGTTGAAATGGATCATTTATGAGCTAACTTAGTTGAAATGGGTCGTTTATGAGCTAACTAAGGTGAAGGGCATCGTTTTTGAGCTAAGTAAGGTGAAATGGGTCATTTTGGAGCTAACCTAGTTGAAATGGATCGTTTTTGAGCTAACTTAGTTGAAATGGATCGTTTTTGAGGTAACTAAGGTGAAATGGATCTTTTTTAGCTCACTTAGGTCAAATGGATCGTTTTTGAGCTAACTTAGTTGAAATGGATCGTTTTTGAGCTAACTTTGTTGAAATGGATCATTTTTGAGCTAATTTAGTTGAAATGGATCGTTTTTGAGCTAACTTAGGTGAAATGGATCATTTATGAGCTAATTTAGTTGAAATGGATCTTTTTGAGCTAACTTAGGTGAAATGGGTCATTTATGAGCTAACCTAGGTGAAATGGGTCGTTTATGAGCTAACCTAGGTGAAATGGGTCGTTTATGAGCTAACCTAGGTGAAATGGGTCGTTTATGAGTTAACCTAGGTGAAATGGGTCGTTTATGAGCTAATTATGCAATTTTTGACATAAGTAAGCTAAGTACATATCGTTTTAGAGCTAACTTAGGTAAAATGGATGGTTTATGAGGTCAGTAAGCTTATTAAGTCATTTTGGAGGAAAAGAAGCTAACTCTAGGTCATTATGGTAAGCATATTGGAGGAAATAAAGCTAAGTCTAGGTCTTTATGCATTTGTTAAGCAAAACACTAGAGAAACTTACCGTGATCAGGGAGGTGTAGGAGCGGGCTGGCTAGTGCCGGTAGCTGGAGAAGGATCATGCGATGCGTTTCTGGAGTTAAGCTGCACCAAAGATCATTTCCAATGTCTCGTTAGCATTATGACACTCAAATGTTAAGACTAGCAAGTAATGTCCATTCAAATTAAACTCACCGTGGTCCCAGGAGCAATCACTGGCATCGGCGGAGCGGTCTGACCGGTCTTCTCGCACACAGACTGCACATTTGGTTTTGACGACTCAGTCATACTAGTTAGTAATGAGACAAACACTACATGAATGTTTTGGCTAATCTGCAGAAGAAACTTACCACAAGGAGCTCGTACATGGCCCTTGCCTGCATGTCATTCCGTGCCCTCTCCTCCTCCATCATCTTTGTCGTCCTCTCCTCCAACTCCCGCTGCCTCTCCGCCGCCTCCGCCAGAAGTTTCTCCGTTCTATCTCTCTCACTCTGTATAGCAGCCTGCAACACCACTCACATGACCATTTGTAATCATTGATGGAAGCGCACACAATGTAATGGAGAAAGATAGCTGAGTACGTATCACTAACCTTGATGGCGAGTTGCACTGGCCGTTCACGAGGCCTTATCTCAGGAGCGGAGCTCGACTGGCGCGCCTTGATCTCTGGGAGAGTGCTAGGACAACGGATAAGTCCATCTCCAATGGCTATGGAGCCATGGGACCTCCCGCCACCAGATATCATCACCAGCTCTGGATCAATGGGACCCTGGCTCGGGTTAAAGTCCTCCCCTTTCCTCGCCTTCCCCTCATCTCTATATCTCACGAGCTTGTTGTGGGAGGAGATGTTGGTGAAGTTGTTTGCATCATCGAGGTCAGACTGAGAGAAAGCCTTGACTTTCTTGTAAGAGCCAGTGTGGGCCATGGCATACAGGTCGTACACCTCTGGCACCTTATCCGCCTTATTGTGGCGTGCCTGAAAGAGAGAAACAATGAAAATTAGTAACTAAAGGGCTCAAGCTAGCATGATGAATGAATTGCATGAATCATGAAGCAAACCACATACCCAGTTGCGCCCGAACTGATATAAGTTGGAGCTGCCTTGATGGTGTGGCACACCTTCCATTTGGGCACGTTTGTCCTTGGCCTGGTTGTGGAGGGCTAGCCATTCTTGTGAGCACCACTCATCGACCAACACCTCCCAACAATCCATCCGATCCGCACACCATCTCGGAGGCGCCTAAGTTAGCAAATAGAAACTTGAGCGCTACGGCTAAGAATTACTAAATGAAGGAACTTAAGTAGAAGGCCTTAAGAATTACCTTCATGTACTGCTCCTTACTCAGGAACTTATCGCGGCACGCCGGCTTGGTCTTCTTGATACCACGCAAGGCGTAGTAGTCTCGAACAGCCTGCACCCGAGCCTCGTGCCGTAAGTTCTGGAGTAGGCGCTTGCAGACGTTCTCGATAACATTTGCGCACTCCTCCTCGTATCCCTCCTCACACCTGTAGAATGTCTGCAATCAAATGAGACAATATTGATTAGTACAATTAATAACTAGCTAGTTGAAGATTTTGAAATGTGTAAAGGAGAAATTACCCAGAACGTCCTGATCACCATGTCTGCCCTCGTGTCGCACACGACACCGTCGATAATGACATCCGGCGGGGCCGGGGCAGCCACGTAGTGCTCCCAGCTCAACCCAAGCTCTGGAAGCCGACCCTCACCAGGCAACGTGACAAACCCCGGGAAGTTTTGCCGGCAAAGAACTCCAAGGACGGAGTTGGGCCGGCGGACACTATGATGGTGGTCCCAACCCCTGCAGCATGACAAGGCCAACGCATTAGTTATTTGAAGAAACGTGAATGCAGAAGGTACAAAAATATTAAATGCACTTACGTACCTCTCCCCATCAGGGAAGATCAACCACCTCTGCTCGCGAGTCGCCGGCACGGACGGGAGCCGTGTAGCACCACGCTGGTAGACGGTGCCACCCTCCTCCTCAAGATCAGTCGGCTCCCCGCCATCATCAGCATGGCCACTCGGCTCCTCGGGCTGATCCGGCCAGGTACCCCATCCGGACGTGTGCTCCTCCGGGGTCTCGTGGGCCGAACTCTCGTGGGCCGAAGGCCAGTCGACCCGAGGCTCGTGGGCCCAAGACCCGTGGACCGGAGGCTCGTGGACCGGAGTCCGTGTAGCCTCCTCCTCGGACGAGTCCACCCTAGCAGTCACGTGCTCGGGTGAAACAGCTGGGGGTGGCGGCGAGGAAGGCTCCCTAGCAGTCACCCTACCTCCTCTCCCGCGACCACGTGCCCCACCTCCTCTCTTCCTACCTCGTCCCCTGCTGGGCACCGCGGTGGACGAAGAAGGGCCCGGCGGTGTGGACATACTGTCCAGCAACGCTCGGCGAAGAGGTACGTCTGGAATCGAAGACCTCAGACCACGCGCCGAGGAAGAAGGGGCCTTGGCGCGCTCCCGACCAGCGCCCACCATCTTTCAACACCTGCCATGACAAACAGTAAACGAAATTAGTACAACATAAAAAAAAGACCGACATGAATAATAATATGTGTATCACTTAAGTGTATCATCATCAAGTACAACATTAAAAAATTTAATACCTGACACTACTAATAATCTCGATCAGTATCATCAATAAATGCATAATCATCATCATCACTATAATCAATGACGGGCTCATAGGGTTCAGTGGCATCAACATATGCAAGGCCACCTTGACGTAATCGGTCAAGCAATGACAGGTCATCCGCAGCAGTAACCTCTTCTTGTTCCGGCTCTTCTTGTTCCTCCTCTGGGGTGATGTCGGATTCACTGTCACTGTCTACTTCAATGTTTTGGGGTGAAGTATAGCGGTTCTTGAAACGCTTTTTGGAAAGACGTGTCTCTTGGAAGAATTCTCCTTCATATGTGTCTGGGTTAATGTGAGGTTCATAATCCTCTTCCTTTGGGGGAGATAGTCTAGCACGTGGCGGCACTTCATAAACGACTTCCCAACCTTTCAGATTTGGATTAGTTTGGCAGGCCCACGGTAGATAGAATACTTGGGTCGCCTGTTGAGCCGTAATATAGACATCAGGAACATCTAAATGGGTGCTTTGGTTGATTTCAACTAGCCCTATATGTTCATGAGTTCTTCTAGTCTCCTTCGGCTGAAACCAATAACATTTGAAGACTACGACATTCGGTGGGTTTTCACCATAGAATAGAAGTTCATAAATTGCTTCAACTCTCCCATAATACTCGGTACCTCCTTCGCCGATAGCAGATACACAACAATTTGTAGACTTTCGGTCGGCCATAGATAGCTCTTTGCCATAGGTACGAAAGCGATACCCGTTGATGTCGTATTTGTCAAATGAACGGACCTTATAGTCAAAACCATTAGCGACTTGTCTCAATTCGGCGTCCATAGACTCTGAATTAGCCTACAAGTTTAATATGAAAGGATTGTTGCATTACACACAAATTAGCGAATGAAACCGGGATAGCCGCCTACAAATTAGCCTACAAGTCTAATAGAAATTACCGTTTGTTTGAACCAAGAGATGAAACCGGGATAGCCGCCACCTTGCTTTGCGAGAAGCTCATACTCTTCGACAGAATCCTTTTGGATCACCGCTCCATACGAGAATAAGGCGACGTATCGACTGTATGAAATATCCAGGAATAAGAGCAGTTCAAAGGAAATAGAAGTTGCGAAACTATGTACCGAGAACTTACTCGATGTACGGCCGCACTTCTATCAGGTTGTTGAAGATATACAACGAAATGGTCCGCCATTGTTCGTTATCCAAAGATACTGGATTTGAAACACTGGCTGGTGCGAGATTCCCTTTGAATAGGCTGAGGTTGGATCCACCCTTTTTAGGGTCGTCAGCATTGTACCGAGGCTTCGGATTATGCAAATGACGATTTTTGGCTTCGTAGTGTGCTGTCACGAAGTTTGCCGCCTCCTCAGTGATGAATGCCTCAGCCATCGATGCTTCAATTCTACGTTTATTTTTACATTTTTGTCGAAGCGTCTTCTGCATCCTCTCAGTTGGGTAGCACCAACGATTTTGCACGGGCCCCCCCAATCTTGCCTCGGTCGGGAGATGCAAAATCAAATGTTGCATTGGATTAAAGAAGCCCGGTGGAAAGATCTTCTCTAACTTGCAGATCAACTCCGGCGCCAACTCTTCCATTTCTTCTAGCACGCTAGGCGATAGTTCTTTCGCACAAAGAACACGGAAGAAATAGCTGAGTTCTGCCAGTACTAGCCATTCATCCTCAGGGATGAAGCCACGCAACATCACCGGCATTACCCGCTCAATCCATATGTGCCAATCATGACTCTTGAGACCAAATATCTTCAATTTATCAAGACTGGCTCCCCTCTGTAGATTCGCTGCATACCCATCGGGGAACATCAACTGCATTTTCACCCACAAGATAATTTCCCTCATAGCCGGCCTTCCAAGATTGAACCATGCCTTTGGCTTCGTCCAGTTCTGCTTTCCTTTCGGTTCTTTCATGTTTTGTAACGGCCTATCACATAGCGCCTCCAGATCGACTCTAGCCTTAGTATTATCCTTTGACTTCCCATCTATGCCGAACAATGTACCAAAAAGTGCCTCGGCGATATTCTTCTCAGTGTGCATCACGTCGATGTTGTGTGGGCAAAGGAGGTCTTTGAAGTAAGGCAGATCCCATAAGCATGTTTTGTGAGTCCAGGCGTGCTGAGAATTATACCCCTTGAAGTACCCTGGACGCTCGGGATCTGGCTCGAGAGCGTTTAACTGATCCAGGGTCTGTTGGCCTGTCAATGCATGTGGTGCAGAGTTTTTGACAACTCTACCTCTGATGAAGTTCTTCTTGTCTTTCCTGAACTTATGGCGAGGATTCAGGAACTCTCTATGCATGTCGAAGCAAGAAAACTTGCGACCGGCCTGAAGCCAACGAAACTCAAGAGCTCCCTTGCATGTGGGGCACGGGAACCTTCCATGCACACACCAGCCAACGAATAGCGCATACGCCGGCAAGTCATGCGTCGAGTACATGTACCAGACACGCATTATGAAGTTCCGTTTGCTATAGGCATCGTATGTCTTGAACCCATTATCCCAGGCTTCTTGCAATTCGTCCTTAAGCGGTTGCATGTACACATTCATATTTTTCCCCGGATAGTTGGGCCCTGGAATTATCAACGTCAGGAAAATGTTCTTTCTTTGCATAATCTGTCCGGGGGGAGATTGAGTGGAAAGACAAATACGGGCCAACAACTGTATTGGGCTGCCGTCATACCAAACACACTGAACCCATCCGTGCTGATGCCGACTCGAGGATGCCTCGGATCTGCCGCTTTGTCACCATGTAATTCATCAAACTTTTTCCACGCAACACCATCAGATGTGTGTACAATCATCAGATTCCCATCTGCATCTAGTTCGGTTCTTTTGCCCGTTTTGTGCCATGTCATCTGTCTGGCCGTCTCTTCGACCATGAAAAGACGTTGAAGTCTTGGTACGATTGGCATATACCGAAGAACACTAACGGGGATTTTGGTCTGTGTCTTCTCACCCATACCGTTGTCTACCACAACATACCTGGAAGACTTGCAAATGGGACAACAGTTCAAGTCCGCATAGTCAAGCCTAAACAAGACACATCCTTTCTCACAGGCATGTATCTTATCATAGGGCATCTTCAGTGCACGGAGGATTTTGTCCGACTGGTACAGGTTTGCAGGCATTACATGGCCTTTGGGTAGAAAGCGTCCAAATACTGTCATCATTGCATCGTAGCATTCTCTGCCCAAGTTGAACTGAGCCTTCAGAGCCATTACTTGTGAGATGGCATCCAACTGACAAAGCTCAGTGTGCTCATGGAGCGGACGTTTTGAAGACTCCAACATTTCATTGAAGGCCTTTGCAGATTCCTCCATCTCCTCGTCCGAATCCTGAGCATCATCAAAGTCTTGCACCATGTTTTCCATACCGGTACCATGCTCGTCGGTGCGACGACGATCCACCTCAGCTCGGTCACGTTGGGCAGACTCACCATGAAATGTCCACACCGTATAATCGGGCGTAAAACCACTCTTCTGCAGGTGTTTGCCCATTTCAGCCTCTGTCCTCTTTTCCCAATTGCCGCACCGTAAACAGGGGCACCAGGTTTTCCTCTGGCCATTTGCAAATGCGGCTCGCACAAACCCCTTGGTTTTTGTGAACCATTCAGTGCTCCATTTGTTCTGACCAGTGTGACCGGTGTACATCCACGCACGATCACTCATCTTGACTTTCAGAGCTACTAGACACACAACAAATATATATATATAATTCACCATGTATGTATTCATCAGTTGATCTACTTTGTCAATTTTATTACGTCCATGCAACCTACACTCTAATAGGTAATGATAGGTCCTAATCCCACCCGAGTATGTTTAGATTGGGTTCATTTTCCCATGCTATGCCCCGGATCCTACGCAAAATTTCGGCAGCACCTCCCCGCTGTTCTCCTGATACACGTCTCTGCAATAAACAGAGAGGATGTGTACCCGGAGAACAACAGGGGAGGCACTGACGAAATTTATGCGTCGGATCCGGAGCAAAGCATATGGGAAAACGAACCCAATCTAAACATACTCGGGCTGTCCATGGATAGCGTTGGACAATTCGAAAGAATCAAGGTTATAAATATGCAAATGCATGCATATTTATAACTATGACGCTTTCGAACGGGAGACACATATTGGTTACGCATACTGATGATTCAAGACACATATATATCTAGCTATCAAGTTTCATCGGAATAGATCAAATAATTAATGGGGGAGGAGGACATGTCATTTGTGCTCACCCACGAACGAAGGGGCAGAGCTCGTCAAACGCACGGCGAGGTCGTCGAACACCAAACCTCGCAGCGATGAAACAACTGCACATTTAAAACTACCCGATCAACACAATTATATATGATGTTTTTCATAACAAAATCGAAAGATATATGACCTAACTAATAATTCACAAATATATGACCCCGTCGGCTTCTGGAAGGCCAAAGAACACCTTTTCAGGGTCGGGGTCTCGGGGTCGGGGTGTCGGGTCGGGGTGCCGGGTCGGGTCGGGGTGCCGTGTCGGTGTCGGGGTCGGGGTGTCGGGTCAGGCTCGGGGTCGGGGTGTCGGGGTCGAGGTCGGGGTCGGGGTGTCGGGTCAGGCTCGGGGTCGGGGTGTCGGGGTCGGGGTCGGGGTTGGGGTCTCGGGGTCGGGGTGTCGGGGGTGTCGTGTCGGGGGTCGGGGTGTCGTGTCGGTGTCGGGGGTCGGGGTGCCGGGTCGGGGTCGGGGTGCCGTGTCGGTGTCGGGGTCGGGGTGTCGGGTCAGGCTCGGGGTTGGGGTGTCGGGGTCGGGGTCGGGGTCGGGTTCTCGGGGTCGGGGTGTCGGGGGTGTCGTGTCGGGGGTCGGGGTGTCGTGTAGGTGTCGGGGTGCCGTGTCGGTGTCGGGGTGCCGTGTCGGGGTCGGGGTGCTGTTTCGGGGTCGGGGCTTCGGGGTGTCTCCTCCTCCTCCTCTTCTTCTTCTTCTTCTTCTTCTTCTTCTTCTTCTTCTTCTTCTTCTTTCTCCTCCTCCTCCTCCTCCTCCTCCTCCTCCTCTTCTTCTTCTTCTTCTTCTTCTTCTTCTCCTCCTCCTCCTCCTCCTCCTCCTCCTCTTCTTCTTCTTCTTCTTCTTCTTCTTCTTCCCCCTTCTACTTAACCTAAACCTAAACTAACCTAAACTAAAAACCTAAACCTAATTAAAACTAAACTATTTAAACTAATGAAACCTAAACTTAAACAGAAAAAAAACAAAAAAACAGAAAAAAACAAAAAAACAGAAAAAAAGGGAGGAGGGGCTCACTGTGGGGGAGGCCCGGGGCGGGGCCGGCGACGGAGGGCCGGGGCGGGGCCGGCGACGGAGGGCCGGGGCGGGGCGGCGGGGGCCCGGCCGGCGGGGGGCCGGGGCGGGGCGGTGGAGGAGGCGGGGCGGCGGGGGCCCGGCCGGCGGGGGGCCGGGGCGGCGGGGGATGGGGGGCGGGGGGCCGGGGCGGGGCAGTGGAGGAGGCGGCGGGGGGCCGTGGCGGCGCTGGGGCGCGGGGCGGCGGTGGGGCGCGGGGCGGCGGGGGGCAAGGGCGGGGGGGCGACGGGGCGGTGGGGCGGCGGGGAGCCGGGGCGGCGGGGCGACGGGGCGGCGGGGGCGACGGGGCGGCGGCGCGCGGCGGGCGGCGGCGGCGGCGGCGGGGTGGGAGGAGAAGGGCGAGGCGAGGACGAAGTGAGTAACGGGCGGGGGTACCTGCCGTTAGGCAAGTGCCCTCTTTGCCGTCCGCCAGCCTTTGCCGTCCGCCTTTCTGCCTCTTTGCCGTCCGCTAGCGGACGGCAAAGAGGTGGGCCGTTAGGATTTTTTCAAACGAGCGGGGGGTGGGGCCACCAAGATTATTTGCCGTCCGCTGGCAGACGGCAAAGACCAGGCAGATGGCAAAGAGTGTGTTTGCCGTCAGCCTTTTCTTTGCCGTCTGTTTATGTGTAGCTGATGGCAAAGAGCTTCTTTGCCGTCAGCTAGCAGACGGCAAAGATCTGGCAGATGGCAAATTAGCTGATTCCAGTAGTGCACCCCATTTGACTGAGGTGAGTAGGTAGGCGCCCTCTCATGGATTATACCATGTTCCGCACAAAAAGCATCAAATTCATTGGAAAAATACTCTCCACCACGGTCGGACCTAAGCCTCTTGATTTTTCGATCAAGTTGGTTTCCCACTTCAGCTTTATAGATCTTGAAAAAGTTCAAAGCCTCATCCTTAGATTTCAGAAGATACACACTGCAGTATCTAGTGGAGTCGTCAATTAATGTCATGAAATATTTCTTTCCACCTTTTGTCAAAACACCATTCATTTCACATAGATCTGAATGTATGAGCTCTAGTGGTGCAAGATTTCTCGTTTCCGCAGTTGTGTGAGACTTACGAGGTTGCTTAGCTTGCACACAAACTTGACACTTAGATCCCTTGGCAGTGGTGAAACTAGGGATTAAGTTCAACTTTGCTAGTCGCGACATGCAACCAAAGTTAACATAACAAAGACGTGAATGCCACACATTTGATTCACTATTGTTGCAAACATGATTAACAACTTTATTGCAAACATCTGATAAGGATAAACGAAACAGGCCTCCTGACTCATAGCCTTTACCAACAAAGGTTCCATACTTGGATATTACAAATTTATTCGACTCAAAGACAAGCTTATAGCCATCTCTACACAGAAGAGATCCGCTAACAAGATTTTTATTAACGGATGGGACATAATGCACGTTCTTCAGCCGCACGATCTTCCCCGAAGTAAACTTCAGATCGACCGTGCCAACACCACGAACAGAAGCACTTGAACCGTTGCCCATCAGCACGGTTGAAGTCCCTGCGGTCTGATAAGACGAAAACATGGAAATATCACCGCATACATGCACATTAGCACCCGTGTCAATCAACCAATCAGGAGAATGACATACTGAAAGAATAGTGGGAAATATACCATACCCAGCATCCTTCATGTCAGTGTCTCCAATGACAACATTAGCGGTCTTGCCGCCTTTCCCAGGATGACGCTTGTCATAGCGATTAGGGCAACTAGGAGCCCAATGATCAGGATCCCCACACACATGACAAACACCTTTCTTCTTGTCATTCTTCTTCTTGAAGTTCATGCGTTGCACAGCCTTGTTCTTCCCATCAAGATTCTTTGCTTTACCATCAAACTTGCCCTTGTTCTTGAACTTGTGGGGCTGAAAGGTCTTCTTCTGTACGAGATTGGCACTAGATCCTCCCTCAATACCTCGAGCACGTGTGTTCTTTGCTCTCGCATTTTCTTCCACATCAAGAGTGCCAATGAGATCCGGGACGGAAAACTCCTGTCTCTTATGTTTCAGTAAGGTAGCAAAGTTCCTCCACGAAGGAGGAAGCTTAGTGAATACCTCCGGCAACAAACTTGTCCGGTAGCATACAACTGAAGTGCTCAAGAGAGCAGCCTTAAACAGAGTATCCATTTTCCGAAAGGCTTGTGCCTGTTGAGCATCAAGCTCCCCTTCAGGTTTGCCAAGAGTGGCGTCATAGCAACTCATGGTTTTGAAACCATAAGACTGCTCTCACGCATCACCTCTTATAGTGGATACCCTCAAACATAGGAAGCAAAACCACTTGGGGTAAACTGCCTATAATAAGGTTTTTAGATTGTTGGAAATATGAGCAATTTACCAAATGATTTTATTAACAGAAATACTAGATCGTGGCGAGGCGGGCGGCGGAAGAGGAGCGCGCGTGGATGTCCCTCTTGTTCTCATCCTCATACATGTGGAGAAAGAGCCTCCCTTATAAAGAGATCCAACTCCCTCTAAACTAGCAATGTGGGACTAAACTTTTGTTCCACCTCTTGGCTTGCACGAATGGGCTGCGTGGGCCTCTAGAATTTATTAGGAATTTCTGAAACTGCTATTGGGCTAGGCCCAAAATAGACAAAATTCCAGCACTTTCTCCTTACGCATGAGCCTGCCAAGCAGTGCAGACCGAAAGAAAAGAAACGCGGAAACAAAGTTGAAGAGCCCGTCGGATGTAAAATATGCTGTATGAGCAAGGATGAGAGCAAGAGGGAGGGAGCATGCAAGCCCCGCCCTCAGGCTAGTCATACTGGGAGTAACTTAGCTAGTAACATAGCGCACTTCAAGAAATTTGTACTTATGTGGCAAGTAATTAATGAGAGGTGGTAACATAATATGTTAGTGTAACATAGCGCTTTCCAAGACAAGATGAGTCTACAAGCTAATAAATAAAGCCATCTAAAATACTACTATTATATTACTTTGCATTGTGAAGGTAATAACTTAGGCTAGTGTCATATGCATGACACTAGTCTAGGTTACTCTCCACTATGACCAGCCTCATGGCAACCCTGGTTTCTGGAACCTTCTCATCAACGGTGTTTAAATCTCTACCTCACATCTCAGAGGTCAGAAACAGGTGGACCATCTCGGGAGGCTGGAAATTTCTGCAACGGAGAGCGGATGCTGCAACGCAAAGTGCCCACCTGGTCGTGGGTCACCCACAACCATGCACCCACCGGCCCCACATGTCAACCTCCTTGTATGATACACAGACTATCCACACCGGTGCACATAGCATTACTCCGGGCCCCTGCTCCAGAACCTTCTCCCGAAACGCTAACACCACCGAGCAAACCCAAGCCCCCTTCCCCACTCTCTCACCGACAGCCCGGGACCACGGTGCCAGCAAAGCGCACTCCCTCCTTCTTGATCCGCAAGGCGCACCCCATTTATACGCCTCATCCCCTCTGCCTCCGGTCACCCCCACAAAACCCTACCCCTCTTCCAAAACCCTCGCATCGTCGTCTTCCTCGGTCGGCCCACCTGCGCAAGCGCGCCTCCAGCCCACATCTCTCGCCCTCGACTGGGAGGAGAACCAGCAGCGCAGCCGAGATGCTCGGGGCCTCGAGGCGATCCCTCTGCGCCGGCGCCGCCGCCCGCCGCCACGCCGCCGCCTTCGCGGTCTCCGGAGACGCCGCCGCCGCCGCCTCCTCCTCCCCCTCCCTCTCCCCCTCGGCCCCGCCGCGTTCGGTACGTATGTGTGACATTGATTGACTGTACGGTACGTAGTGTACTCCGCTGTTTAGTTGATTGCAAAGTAGGAGCTCGCGGTAAGCTTGAATCGGTGCGACTTTTGACGTTACGTGTTGCGAATCAGTCATTGCCCCCAAATTGGGGCAGTGTTTTGATTAATTGATGGGTTATGTATTAATTTGTGTTTGTGAGTGAGTCGAGGTTTGGCGTTGATCTGATTTCCTGTTCGGTATGTCATTGGTGTACCGATTGTTGATAGTATTTTGTTGCGAGAAGAAATGTGCAATTGGTAGGTCTGGTGTGATTTTGTTCCTCTGATTTATTGGTACATTACTCTACAACGCGGGCGGCTTTGTGATATTTGCTGTGCCCTCTCAATTTCAGGTTACAAACCCAGAGCCTGGTGTTTCTCGGCTTGGAGGGAAGAGGTTGTTCTCTGTGCTTGCGGCTCCCAAGCTTAATGGAGCTGAAAGCTTGTCGTCCCTCAAGCTGAGGGAGAGTGCCCTTGTTGGGAGACGGTATGAATCGAGTGCTGCAGCAGTTGATTCATCTGACGCGCCACCTGCCGAGAAGTTTGAGTATCAGGCTGAGGTACCTATAATTTTCTTTTTGTATGGTTGCGTGCTAATCTTTACCAATGTTCGTATCATGAATATGATGGGGAACAATTTGTGCCCGGCAGGTCAATAGGCTCATGGATTTGATTGTGCACAGCTTGTATAGCAACAAGGAAGTGTTTCTTCGGGAGCTGGTCAGGTGGGCAGCAATTCAGAACATAAATTGTTCATTTTTTAAGATAGCAGTAGTTATCTCTAAATTCACTCTTTATTTGTTGTGTTTATTTATTGACACTTGTTCCTTGCCATGATATTGCATGAACTTCATTTTGGCAATTGTTTGTCCCAGTCAGGGCTTAATGAGTGCCACAGAACTTCAGTCTAGTTGCTCAGCCTAATTTCGCCTTTCTTTTCTTACTTGTACCTGCAGCAATGCAAGTGACGCACTTGACAAATTGCGCTATCTGAGTGTCACTGATCCTGATCTTCTTAAGGATGGCCCTGAACTTGACATTCGCATCCAAACAGACAAGGATAATGGAATAATAACGATTACGTAAGCACATGTTACTTGCTGGTGACCAGCTGTATATTTTCTTATTGGGAAATGATTTGCATCATGACCTGCACTTTCTTTCCAGTGATTCTGGGATTGGTATGACGAGGCAAGAACTTGTTGATTCTCTTGGAACTATCGCAAGCAGTGGAACTGCCAAATTCCTGAAGACATTAAAGGTGTGATCTAATTGCAGATTTCATTCTCCTCCTGTCTATCTTCCAAATCCTTCTATATTTATGATTTATGCTTATTGTACAACAGGAGAGCCAGGAAGCTAATGTTGATAGCAACTTGATTGGCCAATTTGGTGTTGGTTTCTATTCGGCATTTCTTGTTTCAGACAAGGTACTGTTTTATGTTATCATGGTTGTATTTGACACTGGTTGTGAGATAGTGTTTCTTTTTCTTTTGCTGAACGTCTTTTCCTGTATTTTTCTGCTACTCTGTATATTAGGTCGCTGTGTCAACAAAGAGCCCAAAATCAGAAAAACAATATGTTTGGGAAGCAGAAGCAGAATCTAATTCCTACACCATTCGAGAAGAGACAGATCCAGAGAAGCTCATTCCTAGGGGAACTCGTCTTACACTTTACCTGAAGGTTTGTTTGCTTTTATTTTACGATTTAAATTTTTACTGTGCGCCCCATTTGAAATATGTACTATGCTTTGCTTCAGCGTGATGACAAGGGTTTTGCTCACCCTGAGAGGATCCAAAAACTTCTGAAGAATTACTCTCAGTTTGTTTCTTTCCCAATTTACACTTGGCAAGAGAAGGGCTTCACAAAAGAGGTGACTAATCCTTCTAGCTCTTTGTGGTTATTAGAGTGGAACCTTGCTTATGCAGGACATTCATTGATTTTCTAGGTTGAGGTTGACGAGGATCCTGCTGAAGTTAAAACAGAAGGTGATGGTGAACCCAAAAAAGAGGTAACATTGTAAACCGTAAAAAAGAAGTCATTTTGCACCACTTTCCTTTGATCCATATTCTGTTGCCCAAATTGTGCTTCATTCTTGCATGCTGATAATTTCTAATATTGCGATGTTAACAGGTTAAGAAAAAGACAAAAACCGTTGTGGAGAAGTATTGGGACTGGGAGCTTACAAATGAAACACAACCTATTTGGGTGAGAACTTTGGGACTGTTTATTGTGCTGCTTGTCTTGTTGATAATGATAACTACGTTTTTTCACTTCCAATTTTTCTTCTGAGAGCCTGAAATTATTCCCGTTGTTGTGTTGTTGCCAGCTTCGGACTCCTAAGGAGGTATCAACTGAGGAGTACAATGAATTTTACAAGAAGACCTTCAACGAGTATTTGGATCCCTTGGCCTCCTCACACTTCACTACAGAGGTAGATCTCTTTGCCTTTCTGTTGCTTTTTGTTGATTCAACACATGGTTGGTGTATCACATGATATCTGCAGTTGCTTTTGCCTAGATAATATGTGCATTCTAAATACACAGTTGATCAACAAATGCTACTTAATTTTTTTCTTTTTTACATACTCCAATTGCTAACCGCAAAGACTTGCAGAAGTATTCATCTATGAACCATGTCTTTGTTGAAAGAGATATGCCAAAAAAATATATAGAAAACAGGTCATAATTTTGTAACATGTAATTGCGAAAATTCAGCTACCCACATGGATGTTATTTGACATTATAGTTGCACTGCTATTTCTGTAACATAGTCTTCCGATAGGCAATAATAAACTCTGTGAAAATGGTAGTGCGATTAGTAATGTGATGCAGGGTGAAGTAGCCTGATAAGGATCTTCACAACTCACATTCAAGTAAACTGTTCTTGATCAAATTTGATGCAGGGTGAAGTAGAATTCAGGTCAATTCTGTATGTGCCTGCTACAAAGAAAGAGGACATAACTGATAGGAAGACTAAAAATATCAGGCTTTATGTCAAGCGGGTGTTCATATCAGACGACTTCGATGGAGAACTGGTATGCTTGATACTTGCTTAGCTGTCTCTTCAGTTCTTTGTAAAACTTTTAACTTATCAATTTGATAACTGAGATTTGTGACTCACCAGTTCCCAAGATACCTGAGCTTTGTGAAGGGTGTTGTTGACTCAAATGACCTTCCCCTAAATGTTTCTCGTGAGATCCTTCAAGAGAGTCGAATTGTAAGTTCTTTGTGGGGGTATTTCTACTGTTTTTGTGCATTTCAATACTGAGCTCCCGAATTTTGATTTATCCTTTGTTTCTGATTTTGGTATAGGTGCGTATAATGAGAAAGAGATTGGTGCGGAAGGCCTTTGATATGATACTCGGCATTTCTTGTAGTGAAAACAGAGATGTAAGCGCTTTCATTTCCTTCGTAGCATGGTTTCTTGGTCTTTCTATTTGCATTCTCATCTGAAGGCTTACTGTAGGACTATGAAGCATTCTGGGAGAACTATGGCAAATTTTTGAAGCTTGGTTGCATGGAAGACAAGGAAAATCACAAAAGAATTGCTCCTTTGCTCCGTTTCTTTTCTTCTCAAAGCAATGAGGAATTAATTAGCTTGGATGAATATGTGGAGAGTATGAAACCAGAGCAGAAGGCCATTTATTACATTGCTGGAGATAGTTTGAGCAGTGCCAAAAATGCTCCTTTCTTAGAGAAGCTCAATGAAATGGGTTATGAGGTATGGTACTGAACTACCGATGATAGACCATTGCTTCTACAAATACTCCCTCAGTTTCTAAATGTAAGACTTTTTAGACATTCCAATACGGACTACACACGGATGTATATAGAGATTTTTTAGAGTGTAGACAATCATTTTGCTCCATATGTAGTCCATATTGGAATCTCTAAAAAGGCTTATATTTAGGAACGGAGGGAGTAGATGATAACTTCGTTTATGTCTTTATTTAAATGTTCCCTCTGGGTCCCATGTCCTGGGATGCATCTTTCCTGTCAAACTTTGCCTTGATAGTTGGATGAGACGTCACATATTTTTGTCCACTATTTGAACAAACATGTTTTTCATGAGTTGAGGCCTCTTATATTTTTACTTGCTATTCAGACAAACATGCTTAATGCCTGGTGGGACAGGTGTATATTTTTTTGCATCATGCCGTGAAACATTATGACATTGCTCTAATGAATGATTCTTCTAGACTGCTTATATTGCAGAAGAGAGAAGTTATTTTTCTTACCAGAAAAGTCAATTATTCTATGCCAGTTTTAACCTTACTATCATGTGCTTTATTTTGTAGGTTTTACTTTTGATTGACCCTATGGATGAAGTGTCTCTCACAAATCTGAACTCCTACAAGGATAAGAGTTTCGTGGATATTAGCAAGGAAGACCTGGACCTAGGTATGCATGTAAATATAAGAACATTGTTTCTTAACATCCTTTTACTGCTTACTGAATTGAATTTTGAAAACAGAAGTTGTGGAGCTTATAGTATATTAATGTAATGTGAATTATCCTTCTTGGTCTGGCCGAAGGCCTACCAATGTATATGCTGTAGAAAATGTAATTTGTAAGACTCTTTTTTCTTTATATAATTTAAAAGACTAGGAAACTCTCCTACAGTCATTGACCGCTCAGAAAAAAAGTAAAGTGAATTAGATGTCACCAAGTACAGATTGATTTTATACAATCAGCTAAGTGCTCACTTGTACCAGGCATGTTTTTCTCTTTTGATAGTTGAATTTTGATAGAAGTTGCAGAGCATGAGGAACTTCTCCCTTCACTGTTTTACTCTCCACTAATCGCCATGGTTTATCAAAGCGTGAAGCGAACTAGATGTCACCTATTGTCAGCTAAAATGTTCTCTTTTATCAGGCACCTTTTCTATTTTAGGCTGCATATTCTTTGCAGAATTGAGAGCATAATATTCATTTATCGTAGTTCTCTGCTCCTAGTTTCTGATTGTGGCCTGCAAATATAACCTAGGTGATAAAAATGAGGAAAGAGAAAAGGAAATGAAGCAGGAATACAGTCAAACCTGTGACTGGATCAAGAAACGTTTGGGTGAGAGGGTTGCTCGGGTTGATGTATCCAACCGTCTCAGCTCATCACCATGTGTTCTAGTTGCAGCCAAGTTTGGTTGGTCAGCCAATATGGAAAGGTTGGACTCTACTTCACTTATTTCCTCAGTTGTTAACTCACTATACAAAGTTGTCATTAATATCTTGATATTGTTCCTCAGGTTAATGAGGGCGCAATCTATAGGTGATACATCTTCTCTGGATTTCATGCGTTCCAGGAAAGTATTTGAAATAAATCCAGAGCATGAGATAATCAAGCGATTGAATGTAAGTGTTCATTTTTTTATGATTTCCTTTCACATTGTCTCTGTTGATATAGAGGCCTACACAACCCTTGTACTGTGCTACGAATTAAATATGTTGGACGCTGGTAGCTAATCTTCAATGGTAGATCTCTGATTTGAGGATCCCTATACACTGTTGGTTGTAATGATTATTTCTTGGCAATGCAGGCTGCGTGCAGAATCAACCCTGACGACCCAGAAGCTCTAAAGGCAATCGACATCCTCTTTGAAACTTCAATGATTTCTAGCGGCTTTACGGTGAGTACACCCATCTGCCTTGTCATCTACTCCCTCTGTCATGTACTCCCTCTGTTCCCAAATTAAACTGCCAAAACGTCTTATACTCCCTCTGTCCCAAAAGTGTCTCAACTTTGTACTAAGCTTGAGACACTTATTTTGGGACGGAGGGAGTATTTAGGAACAGAGGGAGTATATCTCATATCACAGTCAAGGAAACATACTGCATGTTTTCCTCTGAACCTTGCCTTTTGTTTCACATGATTATTGTTAGGGGTAGGGTATGTGTGCCTTTCTCAAAATAAAATAATAATAATGCCCATGTAATGATGTTGCAGCCTGATAACCCAACTGACCTGAGCGGGAAGATCTATGACATGATGAGCACAGCTATGGCGGGCAAGTGGGCGTCGCAGCCCCAACCTGCCCAGCCAAGCCAGCAGCCTGCTGCACCTAGTAGCTCTGAACCTGAGCCGCTTGAAGCCGAGGTGGTGGAACCCGTCGAGGCTGGCCAGCAGAAGTGAGAATCCGCATCGTGGGAAATCCATCAGGGTCGATGTCAAGTGCATACGCGGGTGCTATCCCAAGCTCTCTGCTTGTTCCTTTTTTATTATGTCGGAATCGGTTTACACGGCATGTATGATGAGCCGTGCGAGTGCTAGTATACACTTATCCTAGATAGGGTTGTGGTGATACTAATAATAGTACTGAACATTTTGGCCTTGAACACGCTGCCTGCTACTTTACTTATTCGACTACCTTATCGGAAAGAGCATTGCGTAATTGATCATAATTAATGCCAGCCGTGCTGGTTCAGCTTAGGCTGCCTTCCATAGAGTCGAGTACTATTCCCTGAATGCATCAGCCATGCATTAAGAAAACATGGTACGTACCGAATATTCATTTATGAGCCTGGGCTCATCTGCTTGAACAGTAAATTCGAAAAAGATTTAAAAAGATATAAAATGTTTTATCATCCAAGACACTCATGTGTGATGTCCACGCAAAATTTCATCATGTTCTTTGCTTTTCTTTTGTTGAAAACTAATCAGATGTCTAAACATCACCAAATTTGACATGGACCTCACGCACTTTTAACATCTTTCATCCAAAAAAAAACAAATGTTTCGAAATTTTCTAGTAATTTTTATTTTTATTTTATTGTTCACGTAAGGGAGCAGGTGAGCTTGAGAGCCGATCACTCGCCATGTCCCGTACATATATGATACTTCCTTTTTGACGGGCAATGGGCAGGAGCTTTGCCAATTTTTTTTATTTTTTTTTGAAACTGGGCAAAAGATTTGCCACTTTGATTGATTAAGAAGAAGGTTTAGAGTTTTTGGCCAAAGGCCGAATTACAAAGACATCACTCTCGCGGCACTACAGTACTCAAATATTTGGCCCCTGCAAGGCACCAACACTTTGAAACATCTTTGATTCTTGCAACAAGAACCCCAACCGGCACGGCGGTGTTACGGAAGACGCGTGCATTCCTCTCGTTCCAAATTTCCCATGAGATCAACATCATAAGAGACATCATCGCCCGTCGAGACTGCGATGCGTTGGAGTCAATGAGGTTCCACCAGGCTTTCACCGAATGGACCGTCACCCAAGCTGTAGGGTTCACATCAACCAAGCCAAGCCAAGATTTGATCATTTCCCAAACTCGAACCGTGTAGCGGCATTGGAAAAGGAGGTGAGCCGCGGTTTCCTGAACTTGCTTGCAGAGGGGGCAGCGATCACAGTTAGGCCATCCACGGCGTTGGAGCCTGTCGGCCGTCCATATCCTATTATTGATCACAAGCCAAGCAAAGAATTTGCATTTGGGGGGAGCCCAGATCTTCCACACCAACTGTTGCATGTTGGAGTCAACTAAGCCCAGGAACTGGACCTTGTAGGCCGAGGACGCGGAGTAAGAGCCATCATTAGAAAGCTTCCAAGAGATAGAATCAGCCACGTCAGGGTTGAGTTGCACCACAGATAATTTCTCCCAAAGGTTGACGAACTCGGTCAGGTGTGTAGCGGAGGTGATCCCGTCTGTTTTGACTTGAGAGACCCAGAAGTTATTATCCAAAGCCTTCTGAACCGAACATCCCCTTCTTTTTGATAGGTCAAAAATCTTCGGGGCGATGTCTTTGGGTCTCATGCCATCTAGCCAAGCAGACTCCCAGAAGGAAGCACGAATACCGTTGCCAAGCAACACCTTGGTGGCAGCAGCAAAAATGTTTTTATCATTCTCATCGCAGGGGTTACCCAAGCGAACCCACGGCTTTACCGGATCCAACCATTCCGCCCAAAGCCAACGGATACGAAGCGCGGACGCAAACTTCCTCATATTTAGGATACCTAGCCCCCCATGGACCTTGGACTTGCAGACCTGTTCCCAGTTGATCTTGCATTTGCCACCGGTGACCTTGTCACAACCAGCCCAAAGGAAAGCACGCCGAAGAGAGTCAATCTTTTCCAGAACCTCAATTGGAAGGTTTAACGCTGTCATATAATAAATGGCAATGGCCGTGATGACAGACTTGACCAGCACAGCCCTTCCCGGAGAAGCCATTAGCATGCCCAACCATGGAGAAAGCTTGGACGCAATCTTGTCCTCCAGGGGCTGAAAGTGAATCCTATTCAACCTCTTGACCGACAAAGGCAATCCAAGATACTTCAGCGGGAAGGTAGATCGGTTAGCCGAGAAGGAATGCAGAATATCATCAAGGTCCAAGTGATCACATCTGATGGGGGCAACCATACTTTTAGAGCAGTTTGTGATCAGGCCAGTGACCTCACCGAAACAGGCAAGGGTTTCCGCAAAAAATTTGACCTCGGATTTAATTGGCGCAAGAAAGACCGCAGCATCGTCCGCGTATAAGGAGGCACGGATAACCATCGCATTTCCATCAAGAGGGTGCAACTTGCCTTGCTCAGTGGCCTTTTGAAGGATATGATGCAGAGGGTCAATTGCAAGCACAAAGAGGAGGGGGAGAGGGGGTCCCCCTGTCTGAAGCCACAACCTTGTGATATTGGGCATCCAGGAACACCATTGAGAAGAACCCTCGACGAAGCAGTAGACAGGAGGGTCGAGACCCAGCCTCGAAAGCGAGGTGGGAAGCCCAGGTGATTCAGCAAGTCGAGGAGGAAGTCCCATCTGACCGAGTCGAATGCCTTTTTGATATCAAGCTTGAAGAGCAGAGCCGGGGTTTTTTTGCGGTGAAAGCGTCGGGCCAGGTTGCGAACGTACATAAAGTTATCATGGATACATCTTCTTTTGATGAAGGCGCTTTGAGCTTGGGAAACAAGGTCATTCATGTGGGGAGCCAAACGGTTGGACATGACTTTGGCGATGATCTTCGCGATGCCATGAATCAGACTAATGGGGCGAAAGTCAGAGATGTCTTCAGCACCATCCTTTTTCGGAATAAGGGCGACATCCGCAGTGTTCAACCAGTGCAAATGGGAGGCATGGAGATTTGAGAACCGGTTTATAGCCAGCATGACATCAACCTTAATTATGGTCCAACAAGATTTGAAGAAGGCCCCGGTAAAGCCATCCGGACCCGGTGCCTTATCGCTTGGCAATGAAAAAATTGCGGCTTTGACCTCCTCCTCGGAGATGGCCTCATCCAACTCATGAAGGTCGCAATCTGGAATAGGAAGAATGTCCCAGTTGATATCTGTTTTGCCCGCGGGGCCTTTTTTAGTGATGTTCTTGAAGTGACAGTGGATAATGTTCTCCTTAAGCTTGTGTTCCGTGACCCAGCCACCGTTGTGCTTGAGGCGGTGAATGAATTTTTTTCGCCTACGATGGTTGACCCGCAAATGGAAGTAACGGGTGTTAGCATCTCCCTCTTTCAGATTAGTTATCCTCGAATTTTGCCTCTTTCTTGATTTTTCCAAAACAGCCCACCCAATGATCTTCCTCTTTAACCTTCTTCGAATATCCCATTCATCATGGGAGAGTTCTCTATGTTCCTGGGCCAAATCGAGACGAAGGATCACCTCGAGAGCCATGCGAAGCTGGATTTTTGTGTTTGAGAAAAGAGACTTGCTCCAGGAGCGAAGTCTAGCAGCTGTAGTCTTTAGCATGTGGAAAAGCCTTTGGTATGGCTCCACATGAATGGAGTCCTCAGCCCAAGCATCAGCGACAACCTTTTTGAATCCGGGCATCTTAGTCCAGTAGTTCTCGAAGCGGAAGGTTTTGGGTTTCCGCGGGCCATCATCATTAGCCAGCAGTAACGGGCAGTGGTCAGAGAGCGAAGATGATAAAGCGTGTAGAATATGGGAGCCGAACTCGATATCCCAGTTATCGTTGCAGAAGAATCCGTCTAGTTTACACAATGTTGGATTAGATCGCTCGTTGCTCCAAGTGAACTTCCGGTTCTGAAGATGAATCTCTTTTAGTCTGCAATTTGCAAGAGTGTTTCGAAATCGCACAAGACGGCTACGATCAACATTAGCTCGGTTTTTGTCTCTAGCACGGTATATTTGATTAAAGTCTCCATTGACAAGCCATTTTGTTCCATCAGGCGGCTTCTGGCAGGTAAGCTCGAGGAAGAAGTCGTCTTTATGGATGCTTCTGGTAGGTCCATAGACCGTGGTTAACTTGAAAGTCTTTGTATCTGAAGCATTGTTGAGAGCAACCGTAGCAGAAAGAAAGTACGTGCCATACTGAACACTTGAGATGGTTACCACAGAGTCGTCCCACAACAGTAAGATTCCACCTCTAGTTCCATCCGCCGGTCTGTGTGCGAAGTTCTTGAGGCGGTATCCTCCCAGGTAAGCAGCCACATGAGAGTCGATGGTCTGGAGTTTGGACTCCTGGATGCAAACTAGATGGCAGGAGGAGGCAGCAATTGTTTCATGGACGACGGATTGGCGATCTGGACAGTTTAGACCACGAACATTCCAGCACAATATAGCAAGGTTTTGTTCTAACATGATTGCACAAAGATTACATCAGTACAGTGCTCAAGGAACCATAATGGCAACAATGGTCTGGCCAGGACCAACAAAGGCAACACTATGATGCTGCAAACAGGCGTACATCTAGCAAATTTCAGTTCATCTATCATCAGGAAACTAAGCTACAACTGGGACTAAGTAGCAAAGCTTAGGCCTCAGCCGCGGCAGCCTCGCTTGAGTCAAGTCCTCCTTCGCCTCCATGCTGCATCAGGGCTTCTTCTACCGCTGAGGAGAGATCACAGTCCAGCTGGAATAAAGCACGCAAGGCCGCGACAGCAATATCGGGGAGACGCCCTTGAAACATATCGGCAAACTTAGCAATTGCCGTCTCTATGACCTGCTCCCCATCAGCAAGCACCCCCATGCGTTGACACAGGAGTTGTTCAGCGAGCCTGGCAATGGGCATCCTCCTCTTCTTAGCACCAAGTCTGGGACTCTGACGCGGCAGTTGAAAGCCAGTGACTCCAGCCAGCGTCTTCCGGCGAGCGGTAGGACGTCTTGGAGGTGTCGATCTTGGTGAGGGAGATGGTAGGAGCGCTGGCATGCGAGGGATAAAAATTGGAGTGGCAATCTCTCTTTCTTCAACCGTAGTTTCAAGTTGGCCAGTGGAGGCATCATGGATTGGTGTTTGATCTGAGCTATCACCGTTGGTATCATCTTCATGCACAACTATCTCATCTTCAGGTTGAGCAGGAGACACCACTGTAGTGTCAGATTCCCTTTCTTCAACTTCGGCTTCAGGTTGGACAGTGTAGGCAAACTGGGTTGGTGTTTGATCTGGGCCGGTACTATGCTTTTCTTGAGCTTCATCTTCAAGCACCACAAGCAAATTTTTAGTTTGAGCAGGAGAATGAGCATTGCCTTGTGGGGGATCAAAACTGTTGCACTTGTTACTATCTTCAGGACCAACTTCAAGGCATGGTGGAGGTGTTTCCATGGCAAAATCAGACGTTGGAGTTGGGGAGGCCAACACAAACTCCGGTGTAGTCGCAGGGTTCATCCCAGGAGGCACATCATCAGGCGTGGCAGAGATCTCCAGAATCGTGCCATGCTCTTCACCAAGTGTCACGGAGGGTTGGATCTTAGAATTTCTGCTTGCAGTACCACAGAGCCATCCTAGACCACGCCCAGCAGTGTTGATCTCGATCACGTCGCTGGAGGTGGTACGCGGGGAGGGCGGCAATGAGCGTCCACGGCTCACCGTCCTGCACCCCTCAGACGAGACCTCCCTGGGAGAGTCGCACGCCCGGCGTCGACCGTCACGCCCGCGGTCTTCGCGCCCACGATCAGCGTCGCGGTCATCCCGGCGTCCATCATCACGGCGCTTAGGAGCCCAAGAACGACTGCGAAAGAGGCCCCGCCAGGAGGAGGACCGCGGTCTGTCGCTGTCGCGCCCACGCCTGTCCTCCCTGTCACGATCATCATCGCGTCGGTGCCGATCGTCGTCATCTCGGCGTCGAGGTGGAGGTTCATGGCGGTCCCTTGCCCTGACCTCGCCGTCCACCACACCATAGCGCCAGGTGAAGGGGTCTGTGCGTGGGCGGCGAGGGATGTTTCCAGCGGCGTCGGGAGTGTAGTCCTCCAGCTTGTCGAGGTGCACGATGGCGCGGCGACGAAGGCCAGCGTGCCCAATGGCCGAGGACGGAGCTCCACCCACTCCAGTGGCCATCCGGGGAGCGATGGTGACGAGCTGCACCTTGGGGATAGCTGATGGATTCGCTGACCAAACCCACAGCTTGAGGCAAGAGGCATCCTCTTGACGCAGCGTAGCGATGTCGAAGTAGTGGAGGAAGGTATCCGGACCAAGCACTTGAGCTGCCACGGCGTCGGACCAAGCATTCAGGGGAATGCTCTCGATGTAGAGGTGGACATGGTAGTTTGCCCGGACCACGTCGGCGTGAGCGTCAAGGCGCCAGTTGGTGGAGTGCAGGTCCAGGCCGTTGTGACGGAAGCGCCCCTCCGTCGTCACCCTGTCTCGCTGATGCTGATAGTCGAACACGGCGAAGAAATCTTCAGGAAAGTGGGGAACGACCTTGACATCTCTGATCCCGAACTGCATGTCGATGGCTTCCTTGATCTCAGCAGCGCTCACCACCGGTCTTGTTCCGCCAAGCCAGATGAGGGCGCCCGGGGATGCAAGGGACGCCGCATTAGCATCCATCTCCGGGGTGGAGACGATGACCACGCGGCCCTCCTCAGGCCGCAGCGACGGGTCGCCAACGCGGAGTGGCTGCCTTGACATGGCGCGCGGCGGCGGCGGCGAAGCAGGCGATGCAGATCGAGGCGTGGCCGCCGCAGGGACCGCCAAGGGGGTAGCAGAGGAAGGCGAGGTTGATGCAGGGGACAAAGGGGAGGGTGATGGGTCGTTGGTGCAGCCCCTCGCCCTGTGTCCAATTCTTCTACAGCGACGGCAAGTGAACGGATTGCGGCAGTCCACCTTACAGTGTCCTTTGAGGAGGCAGCGATGGCATTCGCGGTCCTGGAGCCTGACGAAATCCTTCGTCCGCTGTGGAGGGGAATAAGAGGATGAGGCTTTGCGACTTGAATGCCGGTTGTTGGGACGGCCTTCACGCCGCCAGTACGTTGGACGCACCAAATGCCATTCAAGAGCTGAGGAGACTTGTCTTGAATTCTCCTCTGAAGGCGTAGGGCTCGAGGGCGCGCTGCAGATCGCACGCCGAGCAGCAGCCTTGAATGAAGCCGCTGGGGCGGACTTAAGGCATGGCCGGTGGGCACCATGAATCAGGGGAGGCGGCGTAAACTCCAGGAGCTCTGCATTAATGGCAAAGCTTACTTTGCGGGGCAGCTCAGCCTCCTCTGGAGCACCCACAGAGACCTCGGCAGGGGCCTGGACAGGCAGGGACCGCAGATCTGGGCTGACTGCGGCCAGCTGGGGGAAGATGGATGCCACCAGATCCGGGCGCAGGAACCGCGGGGACGGGAACCCCGGAGGGAACCGAGGGGAGGGCGAGGCTGAGGAGGCGTTGGACGGGGAGGCATGAGCTGTAGCGGCTGAAGCAGCGGCGGCGGAGGTGGCTGCGGGCGCCGGAGTGGCGCGTCGCATGAGGGTGGGCGCTGGAGGCATCCTCCGTGCGGGTACAAAAATAGCTCTGCCAATTCATTATAGAAGAAAGGGGAAGGACCAAAATCCCACAATTGGGTACAGACAGTGCAAGACCACATAGTGGCAAAGCGAAGCACTACCAACTCAAGAATGAAAAAACACAGTGAAGCAGCTAGTTAAGATACAGCCTCGCAGAACAACGCTATCTCATCTCTCGCCATGGCTGTAACTGTCTCAGGCGAACACCTTTTCCCCTCAAACGTTCGGCGGTTACGTTCCTTCCAGAGATTCCACTCGCGAGTCCTGAAGCTTTCCCAGCCCAAGCGTTTTCCACCACCAATCCTTGATGGTAGCAGAAGATGAAGCAATGATGGCGGCCTTGCCGTCCGAGTTCTGAAACCCATGCCAAACCTCCCGGGCGAAGACGCAATCCAAAGATATATGAGTCGCCGTCTCCAAAACTTGATCACAGAGAGAGCAAACATCGGCATGTGGCCATCCCCTCACCATCAAGCGATCAGCAGTCCAGTTCCTGTTCTGAAGTAGCAAACCAGAGGTAGAATTTGACTTTTGGTTCAGCCTTAATCTTCCATGTGGTGTGGAGGAGAGGTTGGCTAATTCTTGGTGCATACTGGATGTCATAAGCAGAGGCGGCCGAGTAGCATCCATCCGACGTCAACGACCACCAAATCGTGTCTGGAGACGTCGTCAGATCGACTGGCTGAAGCAGCTCCCAGAGACAAAGGAATTGGTCCAGGAGCTCCTCACTGTCAACACGTTGCAGGCCCTTCATCCAGCGATTCCCTTCCATTGCCTCCTTGACCGTCAAGTTCTCCAGGCGAGCAAGCATGAATAGTCCCGGGGAGATCAAAGCAGGAGCGGTCCCTTGGAGCCATCTTTCGGACCAGAACCTCGCACAGTCTCCATTTCCGATGGAAATCTGCGTGCAGGCAGAGAAGAGCTGCATATCCGAGGCGTCACAGGGAATGGTAGTGCCTTTCCATGGCCTCAGGTTGTTGCTCCACTCATACCATGCCCAACGAAGCCGAAGTGCCCTGTTGTAGCATTCATAGTTCTTGATCCCCAGGCCACCCACCTTAATCGGTGCACAGATCCTTTTTCACTTAACAAGGCATTTGCCCCCGCTGGCCTCCTCATCACCATTCCAAATGAAGTTCCTACAAATCTTATCCATCCTCTTGGTTGCCCATTTGTTTGGTGCAAAGCAGGTCAAGAAGTAAGTAGCACAAGAGGTCAGCACAGATTTTATCAGAGCCAGGCGCCCGGGCCTCGCAAGCAGCTTTCCCTTCCAACCCCTTAGTCTGCCAGCCATCTTGTCAATAATCGGGAGAATGTCCACGCGGCGGGGCTTCCATAACCCCGGTGGCAACCCAAGATAACGACAAGGTAGGGAGCCCGCCGAACCACCAAAATCTTCGACGATGTTGTTGAAGTCAAGGGCCTCGCATCTGATGGGATATGGACACACTTGCTAGCATTAATCTTAAGCCCAGGAATCTGCCCAAACCTCTCCAGAATAGCACGTACAGCCGCAATCTCACTTCTCTTGGGGTTCACGAACAGAGCAACATCGTCGGCATATCTACTTGTGCGGAGCCTGGCAGCCTTCGGTGCAAGCGGGGTTAGGACACCCTGTTCCATAGCGATGTCCAGCAACCTTTGGAGTGGTTCCATGGAAAGAATGAACAACATCAGGGATAACAGATCCCCCTGTCGAAGCCCCGCATATGCATGAATGGCGCACCAGGAGAGCCATTTAGAAGGATTCTGGATGACGAGGAACGCAGAATAATGGAGAGGAGGTCCCTCCAGTGCTGCCCAAACCCAAAAGCCTTCAGAATATCCAATAAATATCCCCAGCCGACAGAATCGAAGGCTTTCGCAAAGCCCAGCTTCAGGAAGATAGCGGGCTTCTTCTTGCTGTGAGCTTCTCTAATGACATTCTGGACATATAAGAAGTTGTCTTGGATGCATCTCCGTTTGATAGAGGTACTCTGACTGTGGGACACCAAGGCATCTAGCTCGGGAGCCAGCCGATTTGCCAACAGCTTGCACAAGATTTTTGCAATGCTATGCATGAGGCTGATTGGCCGGAAATCCAAGGCATCGCAAGGCCCATCTTTCTTTGGGATTAGGACAATGTTCGCAGAGTTAAGTAGACCCCATCGGTCAGCCTTGAGAGAAAGCAGCTGGTTGACGGCCTTCAACAGATCCTCTCGAACAATGCTCCGACATTTCTTGTAAAAAAGGCCCCTGAAGCTGACCTGGTCATGGGATACCCGACCCGGCCGGCCCGAAAAAGCCCTTCACTGCTGCTAGCAAATAGAGTTGGGGAGGTCTCCACTGGCAGGGACCGGTGTCTTCTCGTCATCGGCACAGAGATCTGCGTCGGTCATCGTCGCTGCAAATCCATCCGCCATCGCAGGTCGTGGATTTGCGTCGCAGCCACACAGATGCAGCCACAACCACCTCCCTATCCCTAACCGCTCTTCAACAGACCGACCACTACACTTGAATGGGTGGTGTTGCAAACCTGGCCTTGGGTCAGGGTTGTTGTGGGACATCGAATGAGATTTTGATTGAACGGTCACCATGGTTGTCAACGCGTGCATCATATCAACCGGTTGAGCGGAAGTATTTCCCATAGTTATTAGTACGTTTTCTGCAACAGAACTATTATACTAAAAATACTCCTTTGCGCTCGGCCGCTCCAACAAGTAAATCGATCTAGCGTGGAGCGCTCAACCCACATGATTTGCTGTCGGGGCCCAGGAGATGGATGATTTTGTGCATGTACACGCGAAGGCTAGGTAAGGCATGAGGGCTTCGGACCCACCCAAATCTACACTAATCACCCCTAACCCACCCAATCCTTAAGGGAGCTGCTGGCCACTTTCCAAAACGGGGCTACCGAAAAGTGAGTGCACGTGCGAGAGATAGTCATGCCCCCATTATAGTTTGATTGTGTACAGGAAATCATAGTTCCTCCATCTGTAAAGAGAATATTTGGAATTTGCGCTGAAATCCGTTAAATGCGTATTAGCCCCTCTCACCTCCCTATATGTTAATTCCTTTGCGTTATTAAGCCCATCACGAGGCTCGCTTTCTCTCCTTCCTTTTATGCCTCTGCCACGCTCACACTGACCAAACCCAAATCATATACTGGATCTTTCTCTTTTTCATTGAATGTGCAGCCACTGGCACAATTTGAGGAGTTAATTCCATGGTTCGTCTAGGATGAATGAGACTCATACTTCACCCTTTATTTCTTGATTCTCGAGAAGGCTTGTAGAAATTCTACCAATTTCTTGATTGTGTTGGGGATCAAACTCACAAACCAGATTGAAGAAAACTCGTTAAAATTTGTCCAATGACACGAAGAACTTCCTTCCAAGAAAAAAATTCTTGCTCCATCAATTTAGAATTGCGACCATATGGTCAAATTTGATTTAGATTGATCTAAGGTGCATGCCATCTCAATTAGTTATAGAGTAGGCTCAACCTTTCTTGTCCTATGTATACAAGTTAATGGATCTAAATATGCAGTTCTTAGGTTCATGGATCTCAATGCACTCCCATGTAAGTTTAGTGATGTCAAGTGAAGTTTTACTCTTTTACAACTAAAAATATGTTCAAACCACATTGAAGAACATGGGAAGTAACAAAATGACCTAAATTTTGGGAGTGGAAGTATTTCAAGTTGCATATATAGCTGACTAGTCCTTTTCCAACAGCTTTGAAGTTTCATTAGTAGAAAATAATTATCTTGTCAGTTAAACAAATGGAAACCTGCTGCATTTTGTTCAAAACAAAAAAAAAGTCCACAAATCAATTAACTCGGTATCAACAAGGAATCACACACTATTAGCTCCGTGCCATCTCTTTCATCGATGCGCCTGGAAGATCACAAACAAGGTATCGTGGAGAAATACATATTGGCGGATCATGGTCGTAGCGTCGTGGAGAATCAACAATTGCTCACCACCATTGTCGGCGGCAGCGGTGATGAGTGTGAAGTTTTGGGATGATGGCTGCAGTGGTTAAAGCTAAGTCGGGATGGATGCGGGGCGGCGAGGTGAGATGCGAGCTCGGGGTGAAGGTTTCGGGAGGAGACAGTGGGGATGGGAACGAGGGGAGGATGGGTTTGGGGAAGGTACCATTAATGCGGATGCGTTATGGGCGGAGACGTGGCTAGAATATTGAGCAGTTTTGGAACAAAACGATAGATTTTGGAATGAATCTCGGCCGTGAGAAGAAAAATGCATCGACTTCTAATGGTTGGTCTGACGGTTAGCTCTTGTCAGACGTCTGGGAGGAAGTGTTTTCCTATTTAAATTGGTGGAATAATGTGTAAAGAAGTAAGATGGTACTATTTGAATTGGTGGAATTATGTGCATAAGCGAAATCTGCATAGCTCGACCAGAAGAGGACATACAAGGAAAATTAAAATCTGCCCGTGGCCCGCGTGGGAGGAGGAAGAAAATTGAAAACTGCACTGACAGACAAAACTTATCGGATGGACAAAAGTATTTTTATAGCGCAACCTTATTCGCTGATGATCGTTTTGTATTTTGATCTTATCTAAGACGCAGCTTGGTAATCATATTGATGGTCAAATTTGATTTAGATTGAGCGAAGTGGCATGCCATCCCAATTAGTAAGAGTAGGTTCAACCTTTCTTGACCTAATTATACAAATTAATGGATGTAAATATGGAGTTCTTAGGTTCATGGATCTCACTGCACTCCCTTGCAAGTTTAGTGATGTCTGGTATAGCTTTACTCATTTACAGCTAAAAAATATGTTCAAACTACATTGAAGAACAGGAAGTATGAAAATGACCTAAATTTTGGGAGTGGAAGTATTTCCAACAGCTTCAAAGTTTCATTAGTAGAAAATAATTCTCTTATCAGTACACAAATGGAAACTTGCTGCATTTTCTTTGAAACAAAAAAGTCCACCAATCAATTAACTCTGTATCAACAAGGAACCCTCAGTGCCATCTCTTTCATCGATGCACTACACATAATTATTAGCTCCGACCCCCAATATCAACCTACGACCTTCAAAAAATTGAGCCAGGAAACCGGCTCATATATCACAGCACTTTGCTCCCTCAAGTTACATGTACAACAACTTCACGAATGAACAACCATATGGTATATCTTCTACAGCAGTCAGTTTCTCTCTACCAGTATACTAAACTGGACACTATCACAGTTTAACGGAGCTGGACAGTCTACCAAAAATGTCACTGAGATTGGTGATGGAAAAATTGCATCCCTGGAGGTGGCTGCAAAGGCCTGAAAGGTGGTGCACCAGGCTGCTGAAGCGTGAACTGCATCGGGGGCGCAACATTTATCTGCATTTGCTGCTGAAGCATCTGCTGTGTAGGTGGTTGAGGCTGTGTCTGCGCCCTTGCTAGGTTCATCATCTGCGGCGGTGGTGGAGGTGGGGGTGGATTCATGGTGTTCATGCTGTATGGCATGCCCATAATTAGACCTCCGGGCTGCTGGACAAAGTGCTGTTGAGGGGCCTGGTAGATATTGTATTGGGGCTGTGGCGCAGAAGCTTGGCCTTGCACAGGAGTTTGCTGTACCAAGATTGTCTGGGGCTGCTGTGCTGCTGTGGTGACCATTGGCGGCATTGGTACGAAGGCAGCAGCATTCGCAACGCTTGGGACCTGTGAGGATTGTTCGACTTTCATCCTTTTATCTGAGCGTATCTCAGATGAATTTTCTGCAGCAAACTTGGAAAGTGCAGATTGGAGTATCTGCTGAGAGTTTGATGATGATGCAATCTTGTCCGCGAGGATAGCAGCAGCTGTCTTCTGCTGGCCCTTTACTTGCCCATTAGAGAGTGAATTTCCTGGCTCTACTGATGATGCTAGCTTGGAAGATGGAATGATTGGCTCATTGTTGAGCCTCCGTTGCATGTTGGCTGTTTCTTCTACCATTGCTTCAGCCAACTGTCAACAGAAACATCAAAATGGTATTATTCATAGATGTTACAGATAAGCTACCAAGTATCAACCTTCAAAGGTTTTGGGATGTTTGGGAAACATTACCTGCAACTGAGTGCGGACCTTCTCCAGCTCCGATTCCTGAATAATTTTAAAAATAAAATTACACAGATCGAAGATAAAGTTGAAAGCCATGGACAAAGTATCAACCCATGTACATAAAAAAGTTTAAAATACATTACTATTTTACTGATAAAACAGTAATTCTGACCTGTTCCTGCAATGCCTCTTTCAATTCAGACACAACAGCTGCTCTATTTTCTTCAACTGCTTTGAGCTTTTCGATGCATTTTTTCATGGTAGCCTCCTCATCCTTCAATTTTGTGCAAAGAGTCTCACGACGAGGATCCTCAGCTACAGAAAGAAAGAGAGAATAACATCACAAAACATGCTAAGACAGCCAAGATGGAGAACTCCTGTTAACAAACAGTACCTTTGCTACAGGCACTGTCAACATCCTTCTCCATCTTTCCAACATGACGCATAGATGTCTTGCAGTTTTCAAGGTCAGCATCTTCATCTGCCTGTTCACTGAGAACAGTATGCAACGCAGATACAATTCTCTCCGCAGTTCCTCCAACACCTAGTCTCTGAAAAGACAGCAACAAAACTTGAATAATTTCTACCCAAAATCCACCGATGTAGCAAACAGGGAGAAAATCTTACCAGTTTTACAGAACGTGAATCTCTTTTAACAATCTTGATGGATGAACTGTGAGAGCGCTTTTTGGTCATATCTAATACAGGAAGGGGGGCAGTTCCAAGCATCACATCCTTGATGCCCCCGGCACGTGAACCAAAAACTCTCCTTTCTTGCCATATATCAACCTAGAACACAATGGCGCAGTTTTAAAGTAACACATTATGATTATCTTCTAACAACATATAGCAACCAGAGTTAACCAACTATAAGTACAGATATATGATACTCACCAGCCTAGAGACCGTCTTCTTCCCACGGTCGTCACCCTTTTCAGCTACATCTTTAAGCGTTGTTGGGAGGACCTTCCAGAATTCTTCTACAAACTCGGTGCCATTGCGCTTACTGTTCTGTAGGATGTCATTAGCCAGATAAAGGAAAGGGACCTTCTGTTCATTTCCAGAATTATGGAACTGCTTGGCCCATGTTTGGACAATTAGCTCTGCATCCTTCCGATGGTAAATGCACCAATGCGACAGCGCTGATGGCCACAGGGGAAAAGTCAAGGCAACAACAAGATCATGGTAAGAAATGTTAAGACAGACAAAACTACCGATTTATGCTCCTGATTCCTGAATACATATCACGCTATTAGGTCAAAGAGTACCGTTTTTAAGTAGGCTCTAGTGCTTTACCATAAGCAGTAACATCCAGAGAGCTCCCGTGAAGTAAGAACAAAAAAAGGGCAGAAAACGGACACAAGAATTTGCAATTTTTAGAAGCCACAAAAGGCCTTCTCGCCCCCTTCGTGCTTATTCCCATTCAAGGATATATCCTTTCGAATAAGTTAGTGGATATACACAGACATAGCATGGGCGCAAGAACTAAGGAGGACAAATCAAGAAAAAGGGGCGTTCTTTCTACAGAATGTTGAATATTCAGCGCAGAAAATTTGCAACTCGACACTAAACTTCAGAATCACCAAACAGATCTCTCGAGCGATTTGGGCGACAAAATCAAATCAAGGATACTTTCGATGCACTGCTGCGTGTTGTTGAGCTTGGCGAGCTTGTCGGCGAGTATCTCCTCGCTGAACGCGCTGCTCATGGCCGCCTGCCGTCCGACCCTCGAGTCGTCGCTACGGCGTGGATTTTTAGGCTGTGAGGGAGGTCGCTGGCTGACTGCTAGTACAAGAGGGGGCGTGGAGACCGCGGCGGCGACAGCGGAGACATCGGCCGCCGAAATCTCTACGGGTGGGTTAGATGTGGATTGGATCGCGAGGTCTAGCCGGCTAGGGTTTGGACTTTGGGAGGGAGGGAGGGAGGTAAAAAAGAGGAGTGTCACTCGAATCGGTTCGGGCGCTTCGCTGCCTCGCCGCCGGGCTGCTCCTCGGTCGTTCTCTTACTGAGTTGTTTATATTTTCGTTCAGTCAAATCTGCTCTCTATGCTAACCGTCCGATTTCAATCCAGCGCCCGTTGTTGTTCTTCCTCCTCCTAAACCGCCCTCTTTTCTTTGGCGCCTAACTCGCATCCGAACAAGTCAAGTTTCTTCTTCCCCTCCGGCGAGGCCCTGGCGAGCCCTCGCTAACGGTGTTGTAGTTGCCCGCGGCGTCCAGTCTCGAGCTCGACGAGTATCTAATCCGAGTGGCGGCCAAAAAGAAAAGGCCCCCCTCCCCCCCCCCACACACCCGAATTGGTGAACCCTAATCCTCCCCTCTGGCGGCAATGTGTGGCCGGACGCAGTGCCCCCGACTCGAGCTTGGGGATGGTTTATGTCCTCATTGGACAAAATGGACTAAATCGGGAGAAAAACAAACGTCTGAAAAACAGCTACTTCAAAGAGTTTTAGAACCCACAATGATCACACGTGGAAAGTACTAAAAATTAGGCATTACCATGATACCGGCTTTGAAACAGCAGTACAAATTATATTATACTCATTTTATCAACATGTAGTGAAGCAACATGGGCAAGTATCAACTAAAGTAAAGATGTATATCCAACGAAAAACAAGGCACTTTTAGTTAGTAACGTCTTCTCATTTCGGTACATATTTTTTGTCGCTGAGTAGGTTGGGCTTACATTTGAGGTCATGACAATGTACCTAACTGCAATACTGTGGATGTATGACAATGAGGCGTCACCTCATGTTATCAGATGGACATGTGGCACAAGTTTTACCCAAGTTTGAGCTCACGTGTAGCGAATAATACCATTACTTCTGCTTATATGTGATTATATTACAGACGTATTTTTGCAATGGTGTGAACAATGGCGTGTTTGGCAAGTTGAGAATTAAGTCGTTGAAGATGGGGGTGTAGACGACATGATCACGAATGACCTAATCGGCTAATCTAGGGTTTCTGGAGGGGTTGAAAGTCCCCTCTTTGCTTGAGGGAATGACCTTATCTATTGATCTTGGTCGGTGGATGCCATCCTCCATCTAGCCTTCTTGGCGGACAAGTCCTGGACTCCCCCATCTTTGGTAGTCACACAATTCATCTTAAGAAAAACCAAGGGTGGGCACGTCAAAGGAACCAACCGCCCAGGCATGGCCACCTAGTACGGCATATATATGGCAAATACAACCCAAAATTTAGTATGCATGGCATTGGAATACAACGAATCAACTTCCCTCGACAAGCCCCCCGTCAGTATTCCTAATGAAGCTATGTGCACGTTACCCAAGTAATTTGCCTTCCTTGAAGTCGTTTGGCGGCTTATTCTGTGTTGGTCTGGCTCGATGAAGCAACTACTCCCTTGTGCCTGTTTGGTTGATCGTATTTCACCACCATGTGGTGTCCCCGTTGGGAGATAGCGTGAAGTATGGATGGTGATGTGGCATGAATCTTCATGTTGGGTCCATCGTCTCCTCGATTCGTGTCGCTCCTTTATTGCTATATGTTTCAACTTTCAAGAGCGATGGGTGTCAGAGCATTAGCTCAAGACATCAGGGATCAAGGATGCCTTGTGTTTTTTATTGGCCAAGGGCTAAAACACTCAATCCTCCTCTAGCTACAAAAGACCACGAGATAAAATGATTTATGCAGATTCAGGCCACACTGTGGTGTAATACACTAATACCCTACTCCTATTCTTGGTTGGTTGGTACATATGATATGGTGGTGTTTACATATGCTCAGGCAAGCTTGGGGTATGCGCGAGAGCTTTGGAAATGTTCAGGGCTTAGTATGTGGCTAATCCTATTAGCCCGGGCATTCATTTTCCTACTCGTTCGAGTGTTATTTTTATTTGAACGCGAGAACAGTTATCCCCCCTTATATAGTGTTCGGGGCACCACACTAGCCGTCTATACTAGTGTGAACACACACGAAATAGGTGTGCTAGAGCCTAGGTGGCTACCTTGACTAAGTCAGTTGCTACTAGGAAGCTTATCACATGTTACAAGTATTTGTGTCAGGGACTCAAGTACCCTTGACCATCATTACACTTCAGTAGGTCTCTCTTGCCAGTGTTTCGTCGCTGGAGGTTGCCTATTGGTCAAAGAGATGTCTTGTATTGTCACGATCACCAACTTGTTAGGAAGCATGTCTTATCACGCGAGTGCATGTGCCGCATGCAAGATGGTATTTTTACCACCTACTATACATAGGCCCGCGGCGGCCTACATTCGTAGATTGCAGCTTCATTAAATGCTCTATCAATGACGGGGCTATGCTCGCGGTCGTTAGTGCCATGTAGTGAGCATTCCTGTTGTGCCATACTCGGTTGGCGAGCATTCCTTATCAACGTAATTGATGATGTTTTTTCTCCCCTGGTCGGATCTTAGATGGCATTTAGATCTTGACAAAGATCTGCGTGCCACTATGTGGCATTCCTATGACGGTTGGACTCCTTCTGGGTATTGTACCCCTAGCTTCGCTTTTATTTGGTATGACATTATGGCATGGATTTGGCTGGCCCATGTGGCGTGCTTGGGACACCTTGGTTCACATTGCAACGACAACACACCTCGGCCCTACCATTAGGTTCGTCGACTCAGGGGAGGGGAAGCCATGTGTTGGTGGGAGGGACCAATCCTAATGGGTTGACCCTTTGGAGGAGCGGGGACGTCATCGTGCTTCTATGGGAGCAGAGGCACCAACATTCGCGAAAGCCAAGGAGCATCATCAGTCCATATGTGATTGATGGTGGCAACCCATGGCACGCCAAGCCTGAGACGGCGGGATGCGCGACCCCTTCTCAATGGCACCTCATCCGCTTCCTACATTGTCCTATAAAAGGGCCGCACAAACATGAAGCAGGATTTTCATCAACCCCTTCCATTTTTGTGTGGCGAGGAGTTCTAGACAGAGAAAATAGCTAGTCGTCGCTCAAACGCCTGTCATACCTCCTTCTTACTTCTTCTTCATCATCTTTGTCATCGGCTCCGCCTCCCCAGCAGTTACTGTTCTTGGGACATGCCATCCCAGTGCACGTGAGGATGGCACCCTCCTCACTAGCCAACGGTTTCTTCATGGCACCACTGATTGCTTGTATCTGCGTTGGTAATTCCCCGAAGAGGAGAGGATGATGCAGCACAACAACGGTAAGTATTTCCTCAGTTATGAAACCAAGGTTATCAGTCCAGTAGGAGAACCAAGCAACACTATGTAAACAACATCTGCACACAAAAAACAAAAACTTGCAACCCAACGCGTAAGAGGGGTTGACAGTCCCTCCTCGGTATTGAGATAGATTAAATTGTATGAGATTTGATAAATAGACCTAACTAAAACACAAAATAAAATAACTAAAGAAAAAGTGCAACAAGGTATTTTTGGTTTTAATATGATAGGAAATAGACCCGGGGGGCGTAGATTTCACTAGAGGCTTCTCTCGAGAAAATAGCATACGGTGGGTAGACAAATTACTGTTGGACAATTGACAGAAAAGAAAATAATCATGAAGATATCCAAGGCAATGATCATGTATATAGACATCACGTCTACGATTAGTAGACCGACTCCTGCCTACATCTACTACTATTACTCCACACATCGCCCGCTATCCAGCATGCATCTAGTGTATTAAGTTCATGGGAAAATGAAGTGATGCAATAAGAACGATGACATGATGTAGACAAGATCTATTCATGTAGGAATAGACCCCATCCTTTTATCTTTAATAGCAATGATACATGCATGTCATGTAACTTTCTGTCACTGAGATTGAGCACCGTAAGATCGAACCCATCACAAAGCACCTCTTCTCATGGCAAGAAAAATCAATCTAGTTGGCCAAACCAAACCAAAGTTTCGGAGAATAAATACGAGGCTATAAAGATCATACATAAAAGAGTTTAGAAAAGACTCAAATAATATTCATGGATAGATCTGATCATAAACTCACAATTCACCGGATCCCAACAAACACGCCGCAAGAAGTCATTACATCAAGTAGATCTATAGGAACATCGAGGAGAACATTGTATTGAAGATCAAAAAAGAGAGAAGAATCCATCTAGCTATTACCTATGGACCCGTAGGTCTGTGGTAAACTACTCACGCATCATCGGAGGGGCAACAAGGATGATGAAGAACCCCTCCGTGATCGTTGCCCCCTCCGGAAGAGTGTCGAAAAAGGCCTCTAGATTGGATCTCGTGGTTCTAGAACTTGCGGCGGCTGGAAAAGTATTCTGTCGACTCCCCTAGGGTTTTGAGAATTTTAGAGTGATTATAGAGGTGGATGTGTTGGGGAACGTAGTATTTCAAAAATTTACCTACGATCACGCAAGATCTATTTAGGAGAAGCATAACAACGAGCGGGGAGAGTGTGTCCACGTACCCTTGTAGACCGAAAGCGGAAACGTTTAGTAACGCGGTTGATATAGTTGAACGTCTTCCCGATCCAACCGATCCAAGTACCGAACGCACGGCACCTCCGCGATCTGCACACGTTCAGCTCGGTGACGTCCCTCGAACTCTTGATCCAGTTGAGGCCGAGGGAGAGTTTCGTCAGCACGGCGTGGTGACGGTGATGATGAATTTACCGGTGCAGGGCTTCGCCTAAGCACTACGACGATATGACCGAGGTGTGTTTCTGTGGAGGGGGCACCGCACACGGCTAAAAGATCAACTTGCGTGTTCTAGGGTGCCCCCTCCCCATGTATATAAAGGAGGGAGGGAGGAGGAGGCCGGCCAAGGGTGGCACGCCCAAGGGGGGGAGTCCTACTCCAAGTAGGATTCGCCCCCTCCCCCTTTCCTATTCCCACAAGGAGAAGGGGGAAGGAGGAGGAGGAGAGAAGGAAAGGGGGGGGCGCCCCCCAACCCTAGTCCAATTAGGTTTGGGCTGGGGAGGGGCGCGCGCCACTCCTTGTCCTGCCTCCTCTCTTCCACCACTAGGCCCATGAGGCCCAATAACTTCCCGGGGGGGGGGGGGTTCGGGTAACCCCCGGTACTCCGAAACTTATCCGAAACGACCCGAACCATTCCAGTATCTGAATATAACCTTCCAATATATGAATCTTTATGTTTTGACCATTTTGAGAATCCTCGTCACGTCCGTGGTCTCATCCGGGACTCCGAACAACCTTCGGTCATCAAATCACATAAACTCATAATACAAATCGTCATCGAATGTTAAGCGTGCGGACCCTACGGGTTCGAGAACTATGTAGACATGACCGAGACACATCTCCGGTCAATAACCAATAGCGGAACCTGGATGCTCATATTGGCTCCTACATATTCTACGAAGATCTTTATCGGTCAAACCACATAACAACATACATTGTTCCCTTTGTCATTGGTATGTTGCTTGCCCGAGATTCGATCGTCAGTATCACCATACCTAGTTCAATCTCGTTACTGGCAAGTCTCTTTACTCGTTCCGTAATGCATCATCCCGCAACTAACTCATTAGTCACATTGCTTGCAAGGCTTATAGTGATGTGCATTACCGAGAGGGCCCAGAGATACCTCTCCGACAATCGGAGTGACAAATCCTAATCTCGATCTATGCCAACTCAACAAACACCATCGGAGACACCTGTAGAGCATCTTTATAATCACCAAGTTACGTTGTGACGTTTGATAGCACACTAAGTGTTCCTTCGGTATTCGGGAGTTGCATTATCTCATAGTCATAGGAACATGTATAAGTCATGAAGAAAGCAATAACAATAAACTAAACGATCATAGTGCTAAGCTAACGGATGGGTCTTGTCCATCACATCATTCTCTAATGATGTGACCCCGTTCATCAAATGACAACACATGTCTATGGCTAGGAAACTTAACCATATTTGATTAACGAGCTAGTCTAGTAGAGGCATACTAGGGACACTCTGTTTGTCTATGTATTCACACATGTACTAAGTTTCCGGTTAATACAATTCTAGCATGAATAATAAACATTTATCATGATATAAGGAAATATAAATAACAACTTTATTATTGCCTCCAGGGCATATTTCCTTCAGGATGGCGGTGGAGAAGCTTCCCGTGGTGCTCACTACCCACCAGGGTGCACCCTGGTGCCTAGTGGGCCCCACGGGCCTCCTCTCATGCACTTCTTTGGCTCCCTCGGTGTCTTCTGTCCAGAAAAAGAATCTCCAAAAAGTTTCATGGCATTTGGACTTCGTTTGGTATTGATATTCTGCAAAGTAAAAAAACAAGCAGAAAACAACAATTGGCACTGGGCACTATGTCAATAGGTTAGTCCCAAAAAATGATATAAAGTTGATAGTAAATGAGTATAAAACATCCAAGATTGTTACTTTAATAGCATGGAACAAAAAAAATATAGATACATTGGAGACGTATCAGCATCCCCAAGCTTAATTTTGCTCATCCTCGAGTAGGTAAATGATAAAAACAGAATTTTTGATGTGGAATGCTACCCATCATATTCATCACATATTCTTTTCTTTTGTAGCTTGGACATTTGTGTTGGAAATATGCCCTAGAGGCAATAATAAAGTGGTTATTGTTATATTTCCTTAATCATGATAAAGGTTTATTATTCATGCTAGAACTGTATTGACCGAAAACTTAAGTACATGTGTGAATACATAAGCAAATACCAAGTTCCTAGTAAGCCTCTACTAGACTAGCTCGTTGATCAAAAAATGGTTAAGGTTTCCTGACCATAGACATGAGTTGTCATTTGATAACGAGATCACATCATTAGAAGAATGATGTGATGGACAAGATCCATCCATTAGCTTAGCATATGATCGTCCAGTTTATTGCTATTGCTTCCTTAATGTCAAATACATATTCCTTCGACCATGAGATCATGCAACACCCGGATACCGGAGGAATACCTTGTGTGCTATCAAATGTCATGACATAACTGGGTGATTACAAATATGCTCTACAGGTATCTCCGAAGGTGTCTGTTGAGTTGGTGTGAATCGAGATTGGGATTTGTCACTCCGTATGACGGAGAGGTATCTCTGGGCTCTCTCATACAACATCACAACAAGCTTGCAAGCAAAGTGACTAGGAGTTAGTTACAAGATGATGTATTACGGAACGAGTAAAGAGACTTACCAGTAATGAGATTGAACTAGGTATGGAGATACCGATCGAATCTCGGGCAAGTAAATACCGACGGACAAAGAGAACTATGTATGTTGTCATAAAGGTTCGACCGATAAAGATCTTCGTAGAATATGTAGGAACCACTATGGGCATCCAGGTCCCGCTATTGATTATTGACCGGAGAAGCGTCTCGTTCATGTCTACATCATGTATAAACAAGTTCAACATGCCTATGCATCCAAATGATTCATAGATCACAAGCCAATATTCATAGCTAATATTCACAAAAAGATTCAGATATACACAAGTTCAGCATGTTTACGCATCTGAATGATTGAGAGAACATAGCCAATATCATCCATCAACACACTTTAATTACCTAGGGTAGAGACTTGTAAGTGATGTTCACTCAGTGGTACTTCTTGCTAAAATTAATGCTTGTCCGAGCAAACTTTTTAGTACATAAGAGGCAGCACATACCATCTGAACTTTGCTTGTAGGTTTATCCTCATGATAGTGGCCTTGATGCCGCGAGAGGTTTGAGCAACTTGGCCACTACTTTCATACAACTAGTTTACTGGCCCATCTTTGTCCTGTATCTCGCCAAAATTCTACATTGCAGACAACAAACCAGGCAGTCGACAAAATGAACCACCCAAAGTTTTTGTGCAGTTCAACTGAAATGGAGCATCCCAAGCATGCAGACTGGTTAAGTGCCATATGAATATACGCCTCTACCAACTTGACTGGAATCTTTAGACTCCATGGCATACAGTTCGCTACCAGCATACGAGTCGATAACCAAAAAGCGCAAGTTGGGACCAAAGCCCGGACTACATTTTTTAGGGCTATGCGCCAAGAAATATTGTTGGCGATCACTCTAGCACTTCTTCTTGTCAACATCGATGCTTATCTGAGTGAACTTGGGAGTACATAGCAACATCATAAGTATCTGCCCATCTAATCTTTTTGTGCAGTTCTACTGAAATCGGCCAATGTAAGGATTTTCTTGTGAGTTTAGGCTCACAAGTTACTCCTTTATGAAATCGACCAACAGTAGCACAATACAAAATTACCATTAGATATAGCAAGCACAATAATCAGGATGAAGACCAGTACCAACCTGTGTGAGGAAGCATATCAATTAGTGCTTCCTTTGACTGGAAGTCGAGATAAGTGACTAACATGAAAGGAAGGAAGTAGTCGAGTGATAACCCACAAGTATAGGGGATCAATTGTAGCCTCTTTCGATAAGTAAGAGTGTCGAACCCAACGAGGAGCTAAAAGTAGAACAAATATTCCCTCAAGTTCTATCGACCACCGATACAACTCTACGCACGCTTAACGTTCGCTTTACCTAGAACAAGTATGAAACTAGAAGTACTTTGTAGGTGTTGTTGGATAAGTTTGCAAGATAATAAAGAGCGCGTAAATAAAATCTAGGGGCTGTTTAGATAAAGACATAACTAAACTAGTTTTAGTAGAGAGCTTTTTGTCACGATAAAGTTATTTGTCCCTAGGCAATCGATAACTAGACCGGTAATCATTATTGCAATTTTATTTGAGGAAGAGGCATAAGCTAACATACTTTCTCTTCTTGGATCATATGCACTTATGATTGGAATTCTAGCAAGCATCCGCAACTACTAAAGATCATTAAGGTAAAACCCAACCATAGCATTGACATATCAAGTCCTCTTTATCCCATACGCAACAACCCCCTTACTCGGGTTTATGCTTCTGTCACTCAAGCAACCCACTATAAGCGAATCATGAACGTATTGCAACACCCTACAGCGGGAATCCCTCACGCTTGCGCGACACGGAGAGCACCATAGGACAGCACCAATAATAAGACATGCAACTCAAACCAATCACGATCATCAATTAACCCATAGGACAAAACAGATCTACTCAAACATCATAGGATAGCCATACATCATTGGGAAATAATATATAGCATTGAGCACCATGTTTAAGTAGAGATTACAGCGGGTAAAAGAGGGGTTACACTGCTGCATAGAGGGGGGAAGAGTTGGTGATGACGGCGGTGAAGTTGTTGGTGTAGATTGCGGTGACGATGATGGCCCCGGCGGCACTCCAGTGCCACCGGAAGCGAGGGGGAGAGAGCCCCCCTCCTTCTTCTTCTTCCTTGACCTTCTCCCTAGATGGGAGAAGGGTTTCCCCTCTAGTCCATGGTCTCCATGGCGTTGGAGGGGCGAGAGCCCCTCCGAGATTGGATCTGTCTCTCTGTCTCTCTCTGTTTCTGCGTTCCAGATTCTGCCCTTTCACCGTTTCTTTTATAACCGGAGATCCGTAACTCCGATTGGGCTGAATTTTGGACACGATCTCTATCCGGATATTAGCTTTCTTGGGGCGAAAGAAGGGCTCCAACCGCCTTACGGGGTGGCCACGAGGGCCCAGGGCGCGCCTGACCCCCTGGGGCGCGCCCCCTGCCTCGTGGCCCCCTCGGGCATCGTATCGCATTGATTCTTCTTCCCAAAAATCACATATATTCCAAAAAAATCTCAGTCAGTTTTTATCCCGTTTGGACTCCGTTTGATATGGATTTTCTATGAAACAAAAAACATGCAACAAATAGGAACTGGCACTGGGCACTGGATCAATATGTTAGTCCCAAAAATAGTATAAAAAGTTGCCAAAAGTATGTAAAAGTTGTAGAATATTGGCATGGAACAATAAAAAATTATAGATACGACGGAGACATATCAACACCCCCAAGCTTAATTCATACTCGTCCTCGAGTAGGTAAATGATAAAAAAGATAATTTTTGATGTGGAATGCTACCTAGCATAATCTTGATCATGTAATCTAATCATGGCATGAATATTAAGACACGAGTGATTCAAAGCAATAGTCTATCTTTTGACATTAAGACAACAATACTTCAAGCATACTAATAAAGCAATCATGTCTCTTCAAAATAACATGGCCAAAGAAAGTTATCCCTACAAAATCATATGGTCTGGCTATGCTCCATCTTCACCACACAAAATATTCAAATCATGCACAACCCCGATGACAAGCCAAGCAATTGTTTCATACTTTTGACGTTCTCAAACCTTTTCAACTTTCACGCAATACATGAGCATGAGCCATGGATATAGCACTATAGGTGGAATAGAATATGATGGTGGAGGTTGTGTGGAGAAGACAAAAAGGAGAAAGTCTCACATCGACGCGGCTAATCAACGAGCTATGGAGATGCCCATCAATTGATGTCAATGTGAGGAGTAGGGATTGCCATGCAATGGATGCACTAGATCTATAAGTGTATGAAAGCTCAAACTGAAACTAAGTGGGTGTGCATCCAACTTGCTTGCTCATGAAGACCTAGGGCATTTGAGGAAGCCCATCGTTGGAATATACAAGCCAAGTTCTATAATGAAAATTCCCACTAGTATACGAAAGTGATAACTCAAGAGACTCTTATATGAAGAACATGGTGCTACTCTGAAGCACAAGTGTGGTAAAAGGATAGTAGCATTGTCCCTTCTCTCTCTTTTTCTTTTTTTTCTTTTTTTGTAGGCTTCTTTGGCCTCTCTCTTTTTTGGGGGGCTTCTTTGGACACTTTTATTTTGATAACCTCACATGGGACAATGTTCTAAAAATGATGATCATCACACTTTTATTTACTTACAACTCAATATTGCAACTCGATACTAGAACAAATATATGACTCTATATGAATGCCTCCGGCGGTGTACCGGGATGTGCAATGATCTAGCTTAGCAATGACATCAAAAAACGGACAAGCCATGAAAACATCATGCTAGCTATCTTACGATCATGCAAAGCAATATGACAATAAATGCTCAAGTCATGTATATGATGATGATGGAAGTTGCATGGCAATATATCTCAGAATGGCTATGGAAATGCCAGGATAGGTAGGTATGGTGGCTGTTTTGAGGAAGATATAATGAGGCTTATGTGTGACAGAGCGTATCGTATCACGGGGTTTGGATGCACCAGCGAAGTTTGCACCAACTCTCGAGGTGAGAAAGGGCAATGCACGGTACCGAAGAGGCTAGCAAATTGCGAAAAGGTAAGAGTGCGTATAATCTGTCGGATGTGGGTCCGACAAACCCTTAAGGTTCGAACACTGGGGTGCGCGCGAAGTCTTTCCCTCCTACCGATCTACGCCCTAGCTCGCTAAGATCTTGCGGACGAACTCGACGAACTCGCAACACAGAGAGACACGAGATTTATACTGGTTTGGGCCATCATTGTGGTGTAATACCCTACTCCACTGTGTGGTGGTGGATTGCCTCTTGGGCTGACGAAGAACAGTACAAGGGGAAGAACAACCTCCTGAGGTTGAGGTGTTCTTGTGCTTGGTGACTTAGTGGGTGAAAGCTCGATGAACTGCTCGATGCCCCTACTGCGGTGGCTAGCTCTACTTATATAGGCCCTGGTCCTCTTCCCAAATATTGAGCGGGAAGGGAGCCAACAACGGCGGGCAAATTTGAAGGGGGATAACTAGTACAAGCTATCCTGACAAAAGTGGTCTTCGCCTGCGAAAGGCTCTAGTGGTGACGCCGTCTTGGGCTCCACGATGACCTCCGTCTTGCCGTCCTTCTGGTCTTGGTCTCGTTGCACCAATATAGCAACCTTTGCCTGATGCCTCGGTACTCCTCGTCTGCGCTGGCCTCCTTAGCACCAAAGAGGAAACACGGACGCTACGCGCGCTGGCACCCGCCTGGTGCCGATCGTCATGTCTCACGTCACGAGAGCCTCGTGAGGTTTGCCCCGCCTTGATATCTCCGCTCCTCGTGAGCTTGCCTGACTAGGCCGCTCCTGATGAGATCTTGCGTCGTCCGCCTCACGAGGCTTGGCCCCTCGCGAGGGTCTTGGATGCCTTGTTGATGAAGATGGGCGGCCTGCTGGCTTAGCCATGCTGTGGGCCACAGGCAGGCAAGTCTGGGAACCCCCGTTCCCAGAACGCCGATAGTAGCCCCCAGGCCCAAGGTGCGCTCGGGCTTGGCTTCGCGGCGAAGCCAAGGGTCAAGTTCGGAGTGCCGCGGGCCCCAAAAGGCTGTGGCCTCGGTTGACGCGTGGCGGTTGATTGGATGTGGGCGTCTCCGCTTACCCACGCTGCCTCGGCAACTGCTTGACCTGACAAAAGGCTGGCGCAGGCAGTTCTCGCCTTCATTGCTTCTTTCTTGCCTCGCTCCAGATCCCCTTCTTGCTCCTTGCTACTGCCGCCTCCATATCCACTCCAATCTCATCCTGCATCTGCAATCCATGGCGCCGCGCAAGGTCAAGACTTCCTCGGCACGGGCTTGGTATGAGCCGGCCCTTGAGGCCCCCACCGTCACGGAGAAGAGCCTCGCCTCCGTGCGCCTGCTGACGGCGGGTGAGAGCAATGAGTGGGGGGAGACCGAGCTCCGGCTCGCCTCCGACGTGCCGGAGCCTGAGGGAAGCACCTTCTTCCCCTTCTTCTCGAGCAGCGTTGCCGTCGGGTTGGTTCCTCCTTTCTCCGATTTCTTTTATGAAGTCCTCGACCACTACGGGTTGCAAGCGTTGCATCTCCATCCCAACTCTGTCCTCCTCCTGTCCATCTTCGCCTATTACTGTGAGGCGTACCTGGGCGTGATGCCATCTATGGCGCTCCTGCGCCATTTCTTCTTCCTCCGTGTTAGCGAGGTGCACGTTTCTGGATGCGCTAATTCCGTCGCATGCGGCAAGGCCAACTCAATCTCGAGCACCGGGAAAAGGGCCGACAACATCCGATCCAAATGGGTCATGATGGACGCCAAGCGTGACGATCCGCGTCTGGTGTTGCCAACGGTAGCGCCCTCTTCCAATGGGGGGTGGCCCAAGGTGGAGCTTATCGATGAGCGGGAATCGTTAGTGTTGGGGCAGATGATAACCGATTTGAAGTCGGGCAACACGAGGGCGGCCAAGGTGACAGGGGTCATGCTCCTGAGGGAGTTCTTGATGCTGCGAATTGCCCCGCTCCAAGCGCGTGCGCCCCCTGTGGGAGCTTGAAGAAGGGGGGAACAAGACCCGCCTGAGGCCGGGGGACCTGCCTGGTGATGAATTGGCCGCTGTCCTGCGCCTCATAGTTGGGGACAACCAGGAGTACCCGCCAAGCGCCTTTGCTCCCTTGTTCCAACACGGGGACCGGGAGGAGTTCGTCGCCTCCAGGCCGACTTTTGACGCGCGCGGGCTGGTGCCGTCGGCGCTTCCGGGAGCCCCTGCGGTACCAAACCCGGTGGAAGTGTCCTCCGACGAGTCCCGCGGGGAGGGAGAAGAGGAGGTGGACTCGGATGAGACTCTTTAAGAGGTGGGGGAGACTTCACCTCTGAGCAAAGCCGAGATCCTCCGCGCCCTTCCTAATGATGTCGAGGCCGACGCCCGCCGGGAGGAGAGGGAGCAGCCCCTCATCCCGACGAGGGGTAGGTCGTCGCTGGTGCCTCACAACGCCGCTTCCGCCCCGATGCCTCCTGGGGCTGGCTCTGGCTCCGCCTCCGCACCTCCTGTCGCTGCCGGAACTCGGGCGCCTGCTCCTCAGGTCCCGATGCTGTCAGGCTTCAAGCTCCCCAAGCGGAAGTATGTCGCGGTGGATCAGTAAGTGTCTCGAGCTTCGCCTTGTCCCTGTTTGTACTCGTCATTTCCTGATGCTCGCCCTTGGTTGATCAGGCCGACATCTTCGGCGAAGAAGAGGAAGGAAGACGCAGCGGCCGTGCCTCCCTCCGCGGAGAAAGGAGACAGCAGCGCCCGCATCTCCCCAGCCCGGCCGTCCTCGCGAGGCCAAGAGGAGCATCGCCGCGTGGAATCAGCCCCCATGGTCCTGCTGGCTCCGGAGGTGCCGGCGCCTGGTGCGGCTGATGAGGTCCCAGCTGCTCCGGAACCCGCGATCTCCCAGGCCCTGGTGATGATGTCGCCTCCTCCCGCTGCTACACCTCCACTCCCAGGTTCTTCTGCTGCTATTGCTCTGGAACGTGCTCTTTCAGAGATGACCCAGCTGCAGGCGGATCTCCTGAGCGCGGACCCACGCCTTGTGGCCGGGCACCTGGAGCTGGCCTCAGGCTGGCTCCACTCCGACTTGGCTGTTCGCGCGGCGCTGGGCCAGGCCGCTGCGGCTTCTGAGAAGGAGAAGCAGAGTGCCGCCAACGCCGCAGCCGATCATGAGGCGGCGCTGAAAGACGCCAAGGCCGCCCGTGACCGCTGCCAGGTGCCGGAGGACGAGCTGCAGAGCCTGCGCGACAAGCACGCCAAGAAGCATGCTGCCATCAAGCGAAGGAGGAGGAAATGAAGGCCCGGGAGGACGCCATCAAGAACCGTGATGCTGAGCTGGCGGAGTTGGGGAGGACGCAGGCCGCCGAGCACAACCGGTTGGAAGAGCTGGAGCGGAAGGCGACGGCGAGGGAGGCCGATCTTGATGCCAAGGCGCGAGTCCTGGCCGAAGACCGCGTGGCCTTCGCCGATCTCGAGAAGAGATCTCGCCAGGCGCTGAAGACGCTCTACGAGCACGGCCTGGAGAAGTCGCTGGCCACTGATGAGGACGGCCCCGCCCGGCTGCTTCCTCTCTTGGTGAAGGCACTCGAGGAAGTCGTTGATGGCGTTGGTCCCATGGCGGAGGCGGAAGCTCGCGTCCTGTCTTCAGCTGCGTTGACCCGCGTCTTGAGCCACGTGCACCTTCGCGACCCCAACGCTTGCCTTGATGAGCTGCTGGAGCCTGTAGCTGAAGATCAATGCGAGGCCGCCGCCGCAGCCGTGCAAGGTCAGGTGGAGGCCTTGCTGAAGAAGTTCCGCGTTTTTGTCTCCGCTCCTCTGTCCGGCGATGTCGCCGAGCCTGCAGCTGGTGGTGAAGGTGAAGACAAAATTGCTCACGAAGCAGCACCTTCCGCAGGTGATGGCGGCGTCCGGGGGTGACCTGCGGCTATTCTCCTGTTTCATTCCTGCAATCATGCGTTAGGCCTCGTGGAGGCGTTTAGACTTTTTATTTGATACCGTGAGGACAATGTGTTTGTAATATTTGCTTTGAGATTTTGCGATTTCCTTCCTATTTGCTTTGCGTTCTGCGTCGGCAGAGCCCGGCCCCGCGCATACCTCAACGGCCGTTGGGCCGACCGGAGACCAGGACGGACCAAGGAGTGAGGGGCTACGTGACCAGTTAGGCTCCTGAGTCGCGATGCTCAGGAGTCCCCCTTGACGCGCAAACAGCTTATAGGGAGAGTTCGCGAAGATAGATTAATGTTCTACGTCGGCAGAGCCCGGCCCCGCGCATACCTCAACCGCCATTGGGCCGACCGGAGACCAAGACGGACCAAGGAGTGAGGGGCTACGTGACCAGTTAGGCTCCTGAGTCGCGATGCTCAGGAGTCCCCCTTGACGTGCAAACAATTTCCATACCTGCCCTTGCCGAGGCCTCGGGAGGGGCGCGCGACCCAGGTCCAGGAGACCTGGTTGGGTGGCGTGCGCTTGGGTGTGGCCCGAGCGGGTGTGGCCCGAGCGCAGCCCCCGTGCCCAGCCCCCTCGCGTGGCTCTCCCGAGGGGAGGCGTTGCGGTGAGGCTAGACGCTGAGCTCTGGGCTCCCTGAGGTTGGTACGACCGTGGGGCCGCCCTCAGTTGTTTATCACCAGCGCGGAGCATAGCGCTTCCGCTTGTGCACGGGCATAGCCGCTCCTCGGCAGTGTCGACGGCCAGCACGGAGCATGGTGCTTCCACTTGTGCGTGGGATCGGGGCCTCCCTCCGGGAGGAGCCCCCGGGGCGTGTACAGCCCCGCCCTGACACGTGGCTTGCACGGCAGGGCTGCGAGGTGTATCTGGGCACTCGTGAGCCAGCGCGGGACTCACGAGGCCCTACCTCAAGGCGGGTTGCGCCTGGTCTTGAGTCTTGGTGACTGTGTGTTCCTGCAAGGCGGTTAGGTGCAAGCACTCTACGTCCTCAGGTCCCGGCCCTCGAGCGAGCTCAGCCGCCGTTGGTATGCCAGGTCGCGATGCCATGGTCAAGGCCAGGGGGTGAGGGCTGGAGAGCCAGTAAGAGCTCCTGAGTCGCGATGCTCAGGAGCCCCCCTTTTAACGCGCAAGTGGATTGCACGGGGTGAATGGACCCGTGGCGGGTGGCGGTCGAGTAGGCAATAACCGTAGGCAAGTTAAGCATAAAAAGCAGATTAGCTTGGGTAAATGCAGAAAGATACATGCCACTGGGTCCGGTCCGAGCGGCTTGGGGATGATGCAGCCCGAGGGGCGCCCCCAGCAGGGTAAGCTAAAGACATAAGCAAAAGGGATACATGCCGCAGGGCGGACCCACGCGACCTGGGAATAATGTAGCCCGAGGGGCGCTCCCAGCTAAACGAGCTTGGAAGATGTCACCTGGTTCTGTAGATGAAGTAGAGTTGGTGCAGCTGAAGGCATGCGTCGAAGAAATGACTCCTCATGAGCCACCGGAGCCCTGAGCCTCAGGAGACTCTGGGGGCTCGGGAGGTTCCCTGAAGACCGTCTCCATCTCTTCCAAGACGGCGTGGTACCTAGCCTCCTGAGCTGCCAGGACACGCTGCATGTTGCGTTGATAGGCTGACGCCACGCTCAGCAAGCCGAAGGGCATGCGAACGTAGCTGTGTGGCAGGCCCTCGCAGCGGCCCACACGCGAAGGCCAGAAGCGCTCCTGAGATGCGGCCCTGTTGAGCCCTGGGACGTCGATGTAGACACGCAGCCCAGCATCCTCGCTAGGATGAGGAGCTGCGCCTCGTGAGCGACTGTCGCCGCGCATGGCTCTTGCGTCTTGCAGCTCCTGAGTGGTCTTGGTAACCTGCACGTTGCTGATGACTGGGGAACACAACATCGGGAGGGCGCCAGCGGTGGCCGCGCACTTGAGCTGATCTGCCGAGTTGAAGGTGATGGCGCATTGGGACCACTTGAGCGGGCGCGTGGCCTCGAGCTTGGGGAGCACCGCGTTCACCTCGCGAGTGAACTGTTTGAAGATGCGCTGAGAGGCTGGGGCCTGGGCGCCGCCCAAGATGTAGGCGACTGCACGCGGCTCCTGGAAGCCCCCAGCCCCCTCATCCTGATGGTGGTCGTCGTTCCTTCTTGGTGGCGGCAGCGGGGGGGGGGGGGACCAGCGTTGCCTTGAGGGCGATCCTCGCGAGGCTGGTCCCTCCAGGCGACCTCGCGAGGATGGTCCTGCCAACGGTCCTCGCGAGGCCTGTCGCGCCACTCCTGGCGCGGGCCACGGTCGTCCCAGCGTCCGCCTCCACGTCCTCCTCCTCGGCCGTATCCCCGATCGCTGCGCTCGGGGCGTCGACCGAAGCGTCCTTCTCGTATGGCTCTGAGCTCTTGACAGTCACTGGTGTTGTGGGTGTTTAGGTTGTGGAAGGCGCAGAACGGTCGGCTGTTCTTGGATGACTCGGGCAGATCTCTGCCCCGCTTGGTGTCGGGCTCTGCTGCTAGCACTGCTGCTTCCTTGCGCTTCACGTCCTTGGCCTTGGCTTTCTTCTCCTCTGCGCCCGTGGCTGGCAGCTCAAGGAGAGAGAGACGCCCCTCCTCAGCTCTTGCGCACTTGGTTGCCAGGTTGAATAGCTCCTGGGAGGTGCAGAGCTCCTCGTGGATAGCAAGCTCTTCCTTCATCTTGACGTCACGGACGCCGTCGGAGAACGCAGAGATGATGGAATCCGTGACCTTGGGGATCTTGAGGCGGGTGTTGTTGAAGCTCTGGATGTACTTCTGAAGGGTCTCTCCTGGTTGTTGCTTGATGCGGCGCAGGTCACCCGCGGCCGGCGGGCGGTCGCGAGTGCCCTGGAAGTTGGCGACGAAGCGGTCGCGCATTTCGTCCCAGGAGGAGATCGAGCCGTGCTGCAGGTTCAGGAGCCAGGAGCGGGCTCCATCCTTGAGAGCCATGGGAAACCAGTTCGCCATGACTTTCTCATCGCCGTTGGCCACTTCGATGCTCAACTCATAGAGCTGCAGGAACTCCGCGGGGTCGGCGGTGCCGTCGTAGCGAGGAGGCAGATCCGGCTTGAACTTGCCTGGCCAGGCGACGCTACGCAGCTCGGGGGTGAAGGCGCGGCAGCCAGCCGTGGTTGCCGGGACCCGCTTCGAAGGTGGAGCTTGGTCTTGATGGGGTCCGCGCGGCGCCGCCGCGGGCGGTGCGCCGTCTTGACGAGGTGGCGCGGGAAGCGCGGGTGCAGCTTCTCGCGGCCGAGGGACTTCTTGGCAGCTTCTCTCTTCACGCGCGAGCGCCGGGCGTGGTGGATCACGCCGCAGGACCGCGCGCCTTGGTGCCAAGGCACCGTCTTGGAGCAGAGGTGGCGGAGGCGCGCCACGAGCCTCGTCGCCCGTGGCTGGCTGAGGGTGAGGTAGAGAGAGGGACGACGGCGGAGAGCCCCCTGCAGCGCGGACGAGCTCGGTGACGCGATCGAGCCACTCCTCGTAGAGGTCGTTGACTGGGCGGTAACGCAGGAGCTCGTTCGCCGCGAGGAGCGCCGCCCGCGCCTCCATGGGAGCACGGTGTGCGTGGGACGAAGAACCGACCGGGGTCAGCGACGGGGTGGCGGTGCAGCCGTCCTGTCGCACCAAAGGATGCAGCGAGGACGCCTGCTGCTCGTTCCCCGCCGGGCCGGTGGCGGCGTTGGTGGCAGGGGACAGAGAGCGACGAGGTGGCCCGCCGACGGGAGCCGTCTGAGCAATGCAGGCGGTAAGGGCAGCCCGACGCTCAGCTCGAGCACGGCAAGCGTCCGTCATGGAGACGACGGAGCAATAGATCGTCTGATCGACGAGGGGGAAGCTACGACGCACCCCTACCTGGCGCGCCAAATGTCGGATGTGGGGTTCCGGCAAACCCTTAAGGTTCGAACACTGGGGTGCGCGCGAAGTCTTTCCCTCCTACCAATCTACGCCCTAGCTCGCTAAGATCTCGCGGACGAACTCGACGAACTCGCAACACAGAGAGACACGAGATTTATACTGGTTCGGGCCACCGTTGTGGTGTAATACCCTACTCCACTGTGTGGTGGTGGATTGCCTCTTGGGCTGACGAAGAACAGTACAAGGGGAAGAACAACCTCCTGAGGTTGAGGTGTTCTTGTGCTTGGTGACTTAGTGGGTGAGAGCTGGATGAATTGCTCGATGCCCCTACTGCGGTGGCTAGCTCTACTTATATAGGCCCTGGTCCTCTTCCCAAATATTGAGCGGGAAGGGAGCCAACAACGGCGGGCAAATTTGAAGGGGGACAGCTAGTACAAGCTATCCTGACAAAAGTGGTCTTCGCCTGTGAAAGGCTCTGGTGGTGACGCCGTCTTGGGCTCCACGATGACCTCCGTCTTGCCGTCCTTCTGGTCTTGGTCTCGTTGCACTAATATAGCAACCTTTGCCTGATGCCTCGGTACTCCTCATTTGCGCTGGCCTCCTTAGCACCAAAGAGGAAACACAGACGCTGCGCACGCTGGCGCCCGCCTGGTGCCGATCGTCATGGCTCATGTCACGAGAGCCTCGTGAGGTTTGCCCCGCCTTGATATCTCCGCTTATCGTGAGCCTGCCTAACTAGGCCGCTCCTGATGAGATCTTGTGTCGTCCGCCTCACGAGGCTTGGCCCCTCGCGAGGGTCTTGGATGCCTTGTTGATGAAGATGGGCCGTACGGCCTGCTGGCTTAGCCACGCTGTGCACCGCAAGGCAGGCAAGTCTGGGGACCCCCGTTCCCAGAACGCCGACATAATCCATGGACTCAACATTAGTCATAAAGAACTCACATACTTATTGCAAAAATGTATTAGTCATCGAAACAAAGTACTATGCGCATGCTCCTAGGGGATAGATTGGTAGGAAAAGACCATCGCTCGTCCCCGACCGCCACTCATAAGGAAGACAATCAATAAATACCTCATGCTCCAACTTCGTTACATAACGGTTCACCATACGTGCATGCTACGGGAATCACAAACTTCAACACAAGTATATCTACAATCCACAACTACCCACTAGCATGACTCTAATATCACCATCTTTATATTGCAAAACTATTGCAAGGAATCAAACATATCATATTCAATGATCTACAAGTTTTATCCAGGATTTTATGACTAACCATGTGAATGACCAATTCCTGTCAACTCTCTAAATAGATATAGGTGAAGCAAGAGATTTTAATCCTTTCTACAAAATATATGCCCACACTCTAACAAATATAAGTGAAGCAAACGAGCATTCTACAAATGGCGGTTTTCTATGTGTAGGGAAACATGCAATCCATACTTCAAATGATATAAGTGAAGCACATGAAGCATTCTATAAAGCCATACTCAAAAGATATAAGTGACGTGTAAAGAACATTCTATAAATCAACCATGGACTATCTCATACCAGCATGGTGCATAAAAGAAAAGTGAAAACTAATTGCAAAAGACGCTCCAAGATTTGCACATATCGCATGAACGAAACGAATCCGAAAACATACCGATATTTGTTGAAGAAAGATGGGATGCCTTCCGGGGCATCCCCAAGCTTAGACACTTGAGTCTCCTTGAATATTTACTTGGGGTGCTTTGGGCATCCCCAAGCTTGAGCTCTTGTCTCTCCTCCTTCTCCTCATATCGATACCTCCTCGATCTTCGAACACTTCATCCACACAAAACTCAACAGAAAGCTCGGTAAGATCCGTTAGTATAATAAAGCAAATCACTACTCTAAGTACTGTTGCAAACCAATTAATATTTTGTTTTTGCATTGTAGCTACTGTAGTATAATTTTTCCATGGCTTAATCCACTGATAGAAATCGATAGTTTCATCAAAACAAGCAAACTATGCATCAAAAACAGAATCTGTCTTAAACAGGACAGTCTGTAGTAATCTGAACATTCACCATACCTCTGGTACTCCAAACATTCTGCCAAAATTAGGAAAAATAAACAATTTGTATAGATAGGCAGTGCAAAAAGTTTTAGAACCGTTTGACGTTCCAGTAAAAAAAATGTAAAATCGTGCACTACAGCCAAAGTTTCTGTTCTGCACCACACAAACCAACAAGCAATGAAAACATCCTAAAGGCAAATCTTGGCACATTATTTTTATTATACAATGGAATTGTACAAGGGGATAATTATTTTTGTTGAGAAGTTTCTGTAATCAAGATTCACAAATTTTCTGTGAGCATGAACAAAGTTCAAGGCTAGCTCCCACTTTAACAATGCTCGTCTTTCTCACTTTCGCTTTTCTTTTTGAAAAAGTTTTAGGTTCCCCTCTTTATTTTTTTGTTTCTAAACTTTATAAAAGCACACAACAGAAATAAATGAGTCTATGACTTCCGGGTTGTCTCCCTGATAGCGCTTTCTTTAAAGCCATTAAGCTAGGCATAAAGTGCTCAAGTAATGGATCCACCCGGATCCCAAGGTATATCAAAGCCAATTTTAATTAACAATGATTTGTGATTTAGTAGTGAGCACGAAGTAACATATATCATGCAACAACAAAGTCTAACTCTCTTCCTATGCATCGACATGTAATAAAAGAACAATTCATGCACACAAAGTAAAGGCCAATGCATAGTATAAACAGTTTCTTGCAATTTTTTCGTGTTGGAAACATAAAGAGGCGGAGATGTAGTTCCTCTCTCATAATAATTGCAAGTAGGAGCAGCAAGCACATGCATATTATATCTATCAAAATCATCATGTGTAGTAGTAAAACGCAACCCATCAATATAATCCTTAATAAGGGCAAACTTCTCCGATATAGTGTAGTTTGGAGAATTCAAAAAGATAATAGGACTATCATGCGTGGGTGCAATAGCAACAATTTCATGTTTAACATAAGGAACTATAGCAAGTTCATCTTGGTAAGCATAGAAAGCATCATCAAAAAGGGATATTTCAAAAGAATCAACGGGATCATAACAATCATCATAGCAATCATCCTTCGGTAAGCACGAAGGGAAATTAAATAATGTATGAGTTGAAGAGTTACTCTCATTAGAAGGTGGGCACGGGTAGCTAATCTGCTCTTCCTCCTTTTGTTCTCCGCTCTCCTCATCATCTTTTTCATCCAGTGAGCTCACAATGTCATTAATTTCTTCTTCCATAGATTCCTGCAAAATATTAGTCTCTTCTTGGACAACGGAGACTCTCTCAATAAATTCATCAATATCGGAATTGAATTCATAATTCTCATAGAAATATATAAGTATAGCAAAATCTTCAAGTCTGTAAACAGCATCATCAAGATTTTCACACTCTTTAAACAAAGATTCAATTTCATAAGCACCCATAAAAGCAACGAATTCTTCTATTTGTTCCACATCATAGTAATCATATATACCATTAGCATAAGAAGCCAAGGTTTTATCGTCATTAAATTTGCATGAAAAGGGAAGGTGTGGAGCCTTCATCCTAGAGCAACAAGTATAATCATATCTCAAGCATAGTTCCTGAGCATACCAATGCAACATATGAATTTGATCCCATAATAGTTTCCCTTTTTGAGTCAAGCGATAATCCCTAAAGTATTCACGTTGATCCAACGTGTCTCCCATTACATAGTTGAATGGGGTTTTCTCAGGATTATCAAAGTAGTACATAATATTTTTCACATAACCAACATCGAGGGTTTTCGGAGGTTCCCCATCTCCATGAGTATCAAGTACACCAATTTTTTTGGTATTTCGTGTTCCATATCCATAACTAAAGATAGAGAACAACTAGGAACAGCAAATAGAAATTACTTAGTGATAAAGCAAACAAGCACACACGAGAATGTTCACCCCACGCTATTGCTCCCCGGCAACGGCACCAGAAAAAGTTCTTGATAAACCACAAGTATAGGGAATCAATTGTAGCCTCTTTAGATAAGTAAGAGTGTCGAACCCAACGAGGAGCTAAAGGTAGAACAAATATTCCCTCAAGTTCTATCGACCACCGATACAACTCTACGCACGCTTAACGTTCGCTTTACCTAGAACAAGTATGAAACTAGAAGTACTTTGTAGGTGTTGTTGGATAAGTTTGCAAGATAATAAAGAGCACGTAAATAAAATCTAGGGGCTGTTTAGATAAATACACAACTAAATTCGTTTTAGTAGAGAGCTTTTTGTCACGATAAAGTTATTTGTCCATAGGCAATCGATAACTAGACCGGTAATCATTATTGCAATTTTATTTGAGGAAGAGGCATAAGCTAACATACTTTCTCTTCTTAGATCATATGCACTTATGATTGGAACTCTAGCAAGCATCCGCAACTACTATAGATCATTAAGGTAAAACCCAACCATAGCATTAACATACAAGTCCTCTTTACCCCATACGCAACAACCCCCTTACTCGGGTTTATGCTTCTGTCACTCAAGCAACCCACTATAAGCGAATCATGAACGTATTGAAACACCCTAAAACGGGAATCCCTCACGCTTGCACGACATGGAGAGCACCATAGGATAGCACCAATAATAAAACATGCAACTCAAACCAATCACGATCATCAATTAACCCATAGGACAAAACAGATCTACTCAAACATCATAGGATAGCCATACATCATTGGGAAATAATATATAGCGTTGAGCACCATGTTTAAGTAGAGATTACAGTGGGTAAAAGAGGGGTTACACCACTGCATAGAGGGGGGAAGAGTTGGTGATGACGGCGGTGAAGTTGTTGGTGTAGATTGCGGTGACGATGATGGCCCCGGTGGCACTCCGGTGCCACCGGAAGCGAGGGGGAGAGAGCCCCCCTCCTTCTTCTTGTTACTTGACCTTCTCCCTAGATGGGAGAAGGGTTTCCCCTCTGGTCCATGGTCTCCATGGCGTGGGAGGGGCGAGAGCCCCTCTGAGATTGGATCTCTCTCTCTCTCTCTCTCTCTCTCTCTCTCTCTCTCTCTCTCTCTCTCTCTCTCTCTCTCTCTGTTTCTGCGTTCCAGATTCTGCCCTTTCACCATTTCTTTTATAACCGGAGATCCGTAACTCCGATTGGGCTGAATTTTGGACACGATCTCTATCCGGATATTAGCTTTCTTGCGGCGAAAGAAGGGCTCCAACCGCCTTACGGGGTGGCCACGAGGGCCCAGGGCGCGCCTGACCCCCTGAGGCGTGCCCCTGCCTCGTGGCCCCCCTCGGGCATCGTATTACATTGATTCTTCTTCCCAAAAATCACATATATTCCAAAAGAAAATCTCCATCAGTTTTAATCCCGTTTGGACTCCGTTTGATATGGATTTTCTGTGAAACAAAAAACATGCAACAAACAGGAACTGACACTGGGCACTGGATCAATATGTTAGTCCCAAAAATAGTATAAAAAGTTGCCAAAAGTATGTAAAAGTTGTAGAATATTGGCATGGAACAATAAAAAATTATAGATACGATGGAGACATATCATCGAGCCAATGAACCACCCAAAGTTTTTGTGCAGTTCAACTGAACTCGAGCATCTGATATCCCACAAGTATAGGGGATCGCAACAGTTTTCGAGGGTAGAGTGTTCAACCCAAATTTATTGATTCGACACAAGGGGAGCCAAAGAATATTTGCAAGTATTAGCAGCTAGGTTGTCAATTCAACCACACCTGGAGATTAATTATCTGCAGCAAAGTGATCAGTAGCAAAGTAGTATGATAGTTTTGATAGTAGTAGCAACAACAATAGTAACGGTAACAGTGATAGCAATGATTTTGTAGCAAGTGCAATAGTAACAGTAGCAGTAGTAACTTAGCAGAAACAATATAAGAGAAATTCGCAGGCATTGGATCAGTGAATTCGTTGGATGATATTCATCATATAATAGTCATAACCTAGGGCGATACGGCTTTAGCTCTAGTTCATAAATATAATGTAGGCATGTATTCCGTAAATAGTCATACGTGCTTATGGAAAGAACTTGCATGACATCTTTTGTCCTACCCTCTCGTGGCAGCGGGGTCCTATTGGAAACTAAGGGATATTAAGGCCTCCTTTTAATAGAGAATCAGAATAAAGCATTAACACATAGTGAATACATGAACTCCTCAAACTATGGTCATCACCGGGAAGTGTCCCGACTTCTGTCACTCCGGGTTTGCCGGATCATAACACGTAGTAGGTGACTATAACTTGCAAGATTGGATCTAGAACATAGATATAATGGTGATAACATAAACGGCTCAGATCTAAAATCATGGCACCCGGGCCCAAAGTGACAAGCATTAAGCATGGCAAAGTCATAGCAACATAAATCTCAGAACATAATGGATACTAGGGAGCAAGCCCTAACAAACACTAACTCGATTACATGATGAATCTCATCCAACTCCTCACCGACCAGTGGGACTATGAAGGAATTACTCACTCTCGGTGGGGAGCATCATGGAATTGGCGATGGAGAAGGGTTGGTGATGACGAACATCGAAGATCCCCCTCTCCGGAGCCCCAAATGGACTCCAGATCTGGCCTCTCGATGAAGAACAAGAGGTGGCGGCGGCTCCGTCTTGTGAAACACGATAATTCTTTCTCCCTGATTTTTTCCTCCAAAAATGTGATTTTATAGTATCAGGGGTTGAGGCCTGCGGGGCCACCGGGTGGGGACAACCCACCTGGGCGCGCCTGGAGGGGGCGCGCCTTGGTGGGTTGTGCCCATGCAGGTGCCCCCTCCGGTGGTTCTTGGCTCCAGAAATTCTTTTTTATTGTATAAAAAATCCTCACAAAGTTTCGTTCCAATCCGAGAACTTTTATTTCTGCACAAAAACAACACCATGGTAGTTCTGCTGAAAACAGCGTCAGTCCGGGTTAGTTTCATTCAAATCATGCAAATTAGAGTCCAAAACAAGAGGAAAAGCGTTAGGAAAAGTAGATACGACGGAGACGTGTCAACTCCCCCAAGCTTAGACCTTTGCTTGTCCTCAAGCAATTCAATTGATAAAATGAAAGTGAAAAAGAAAAACTTTTACGAACTCTTTTGCTCTTGTTTACATAAATAAGCTTAAGTAGCACCCAGGTTTTCAGCCAAGGTTATAACTAACCATGTCGACAATAACTCTTAAAAAATTATATTAATTCATATCAATGACATAATCAACTAGCGAGCAATAATAAGATATCTCAAATGAAAACACTTTGTCAAAACAACCATGATATTTCATGACAATAGTGGTATCTCGCTAGCCCTTTCTGAGACCTCAAAACATAGATAAAGAACACCTCCAAAGTTCAAGCAGCAACTAAACATTGTAATTCATGGTAGAAAAGATCCAGTCATGATGCACCCAACATTAGCTATACACAATGCATGAGGATGGCAATAGTGCTCTCAGGTTCTAGCGCTTATTTGAGAAGGTGATGACACAACATAGAAGTAAATAGATAGTCCCTTCGTAAAGGGAAGCATCGATTTGCAGCGGCACCAGAGCTCAAGTTTTTAAAACAAAGGTAAATGAATTTTTGAGAAATGCACCCTTCTTGTTTACTTCGCAACCATCAGTTATTGGTATCTTCCATGCTAAACACATTAATGCCGGTTCCCAAGCGATAAAAGTAAAGGTTTACTCCCCCTCCACCAACAATCACACTCCACGGCTTGTCCGAAACAACGGATACCGTCCATACCAACAATAGTCCTAGGGGAGTTTTGTTTAATTATTTGCAATTTGAATTCGGTACTGGGAATCTGTATTACCGCCCTCCCATGGAAGGAAAAGTGAATAAACACTCATCATGAGAATAACCCGCTTAGCATGGAAGTTACTGACTACTTCCCGTTGTTCTATGAACAATCCAGGCACACAAAAAGGATATTTATTTGAAATTTTTAGAGGTGGCACATGCAAATTTACTTAGGACGGCAGGGTAATACCGTATATAGGTAGGTATGGTGGACTCATCTGGAAAAACTTGGGTTTCAGGTTTTTGATGCACAAGCATAATTCCCGCTTAGTACAGGTGAAGGCTAGCAAATAGGTTGAGAAGCGGCCAGCTAGAGAGCGAAAACGGTCATGTTGGATAAACTAGAATGAGTAGGATATGAACACCATGAACATAAATATCATAGAGGCTATGTTGGTTTTGATTCAACTACGTGCATGAACATGTGCCAAGTCAAGCCACTCGAACATCTAGAGGAGGATACCATATCATCATACTACATCACAATTATTTTAACGCACTGTTGACATCCAAGATAAATCATTATCCACTCATACCTACTTAAGCATGGCATGAGAAACTATAATCTCTAATTGTCATTGCAAATATGTTTGATCATAATAGGCTGAATCATGGATACTAGGTTAAACATATTCACAAAAACAGAACAAGTTGAGTTCATACCCATTTCTCTCTACCACAGCCAGTTCATCAAATATCGTCATTATTGCCTTTCACTTGCACGACCGAACGATTTGAAAATAATAATAGTGCAAGAGTGTCGTGGGCTAAGCTGGAATCTGCAAACATTTTATTCAAAAGGAGAAGACAAAGTAATATGGGTTCTTTGTTAGATCAACAATAATGCATATGAGAGCATCTCAACATTTTCATCGTGGTCTTCTCCTCAGTATGACTCAATAAAAAGAAAAGAAATTCAGAGAAACACACTGAAATATTTTTAGAGTTTTTGGGTTTTCTTGAACAAGCAAATAAAAGGGAAAAACAGAAATGAGAAAAACGATTTACAAGGGAAAGCTCCCAACAAGCAAAAGAAGAACAAGGAAATCTTTTTGGGTTTTCTTTTTAATACTACAGTTAATTACATTAGAAAGAAAAATCAAAAAGAAGCGGGAAACATTTTTGTATTTTCTCAAAGTTTTTTAAACACACAAGAAGAAGGCGAGAAAATAAATCTAGCATGGATAATACAATGAAAAAGTGTGGACACCGACAACTGAAATGAAAATGTGTGAACATGAATGTAATATCGGTGGAAATACGTACTCCCCCAAGCTTAGGCTTTTGGCCTAACTTGGTAATCACCACTCGAAGAAGCCATCAGGTCCCACGTTGAAGTGTTGGGGAGCGGGCACCTGAGGGTCCCACTGCTGAGGCTCCTCTTGTGCCGCAACCAGGTTGTTCCGGTAGGCGACAGTGTGCTGAGGCATAATCCCATATCCTCCCTTGGCAATAGGATCAAACAAAGCAGGTGCAGGCAACGGAATAACATCACGGGTAATCCCACTAAAGACCAAGTTATAAGGAACATCCATAGTGGTGTTCTCACTATCAATAAACTGGTGGTGTGCCATAGGTTGACGATCTAAACAAACCTTGGGTAAAGGATAATCATGCTGGCGTATCTGAACGTTAAAGTGACTCGCCAAGCGAGTAGCGTAAATACCACCATGTATTTTACCCTTGGATCTATTAATGTGGAGGCGATGTGCCACAATAGCTCCCAAGCTATAAGTTGTCGCCGTAAAGTGCACAGCGTAAAACAGCAAAGTCTGGGGCACTGAGTGCACCTACCTTCTCTCTAGTAAGCAAACACTTCGTAATGAATAGAGCAAAATAGTGCACAACCGAAAAGTGTAAGCTAGTGGCGGTGACACCTGACACCCCTCTTTCATCCCCCACTATCAGAGTGCGGTAAAAACCATCAAACTCTGCGGGCCTGGGTTCTGTTATTCCCCCATCAGAACGGATCAAGCAAATGTCACAAAATTCAGTAAGTGGTATCTGACGGGTTTCAGCATATAAATTAAACTGCACCTCAGGAGGATTATTCCTACTTATGAAATGAAAACTTTGCACAAAGGAATTTGTGAGGAGATGGTATTGTTCACACTCAGTTGCGATGAAGTCGGTGAGGCCGACATTAGCAGCATATTGTGCAAACACTTGATGGATTCCGGCTCCATCCATGAAGGGGTTGTGCGGCCATTCACATGGCTGTACCTCCGCCATTCTCCGGGTGCGGAGGTCATTGTCCGACGAATCCCCAATAACTCCCTTGGAGTTCTTCTTGGAAGCAAACTTCCTAAGGATACTCATCTTTTTCCTATGAACAAAATTCTGAAACTTTTAGTCCACAAAATATTTCTCAACAAAACTTCACAAGATTGAAAGCAACTACTCATAGGGATGCATAGAGTCGATATCAAGCATTCAAACTACTTAGAACTCTAAGAATTCAACATGCAAGCTCATCTAGAGCAGCACCAAGAGTAACTAATTATTCAAAATATAAACCACTAAAGCAAAAACTAATTGGACCAACGGAGGAGTTGCATACCGAGCAACAATGCTCCGAAACAGTTTCAGAAACGGAGCTTCAAGCAAAGAGATCGAAATCTGCGGGTTTGAGAGCAAGAACATGAGAGAGAGCAATGGTGATTTTTTTCTGGAGGTAGGTGATGATATGGGATGAAGAGATAAGTGAGGGGGCCACGTGGGGACCACAACCCACCAGGGTGCGCCTGGGGGTGATGGCGCACCCAGGTGGGTTGTGCCCACCTGGTGCACCCCCTCTAATGTTATTTGCACCAAAAATTCTTAACTAATCAGAAAAAAACGTATTAAATTTTCAGAGCATTCTGAGAACTTTTATTTTGGGGTCATTTTTTATTGCACGGGGAAATTCAGAAAACAGACAAAACATGGCATTTTATTTTATTTAACTAATAAAAATAGAAAACAAAAGGTGGGGACAGAAGGTAGTTCTCACTAAACCCATCAACTTCATACCTCTAAAAAATGATCCATTAATAAGGTTGATCAAGTCTTATTAACAACCACTTTCGATTAGCATGAAACCGAAGAACTTTCATAAATCACTAAGTTACCTCAATGGGGATATGAATGTCCCCAACAATAAGCATTTCATATTTCTTTTTGGCAGTAGGTAGAGGTAGTTGAAAACTTCCAATAGTGATTGTCGGAGATTTTTCAATAACATTACTACCATTCACTTGGAATTGTTTCTTCGGAAAGTGCACCGTATGCTCATTACCATTGATATGAAAAGTGACCTTGCTTTTATTACAATCAACAACAGCCCCTGCAGTATTCAAAAAGGGTCTACCAAGGATAATTGACATGTTGTCGTCCTCGGCCATCTCAAGTATAACAAAGTCAGTTAAGATAGTAACAATAGCAACAACAACGGGCAAATCCTCACAAATACCGATAGGTATGGCAGTTGATTTGTCAGCCATTTGCAACTATATTTCAGTAGGTGTGAGTTTATTCAAATCAAGTCTTTTATATAAAGAGAAATGCATAACACTAACACCAGCTCCTAAATCACATAAAGCAGTTTTCACATAGTTTCTTTTGATGGAGCAAGGTATAGTTGGGATTCCCGGATCTCCAAGTTTTTTAGGTACTCCATCCTTAAAAGTGTAATTAGCAAGCATGGTGGGGATTTCAGCTTCCGGTATTTTTCTCTTGTTGGTGGTGATGTCTTTCATGTACTTTGCATAAGGGGGCATTTTCAAGACATCAGTCAATCAATACCGATTAGATTAAAGGCTAAGTGCATTGGAAGTGTAGATGTACACTCTTTGTTGGAAAAATTCTAATGCTAGATGTACAATTTTCATGGGTCGAGGGAGTAGTTCATAGTAGTACTACTTGGCTTAGCGATCGATACAATAGCCCTAATGTATAGACGCGATGCGTTCCAAGTTCAACATTCACATCAACCTTAAAGAGCTGGTTCACAGATACATTCACATTAGGGCATCTCCAACGGCAACCCACAAAAAACCTCCCGCATCCATCCACGGACACGGATGTGGGAGGCAGCCATCCAACGCTAGCCAGGTTTCAAAACAACTCAAACCAACCAGACGTAATTCGTGCAAACACAGACGGATTTCAGGCAAACCCGACCAGATTTCATACAAACCAAATGCAAATGGTTACATTTTGGAAATATTTTAACTAACAAGTTAAAACCATGTGCATGTACGGTCGCACGGAGCTCCACTCCCACGACACAGAAACACTACACTAGGCTATGGTCGGCCAGACTAAGGTGGTCTAGGATAAAGAAGAAATCAGGCACGTCACCGGCTGTACAAGCCGGCGACGCGCCGACGGTGGCCTTCCTGGGACCCAAGCGGGGGCGACTTCCTATGTTCTACTTTCCCTCAAAGTTGCCAGCGAAGGTGGACGCGGATGCATTGGCCACTTACTCGTCGATCTCCTCCGCGCACCCCCTTCTTTGTCTGTCTGCATGGTGCGGCTACGCGCGCATTGATGCTGGATGGCGCGGTCATAGGCACTGGAGGGGTGGTACGAATCGACAACGTCCATGCCCGTGCCGCCGTGCTCCCCTCTGTGTCGGCCTGGAGCAACTCGCCACTCCTCCGTGAGCTGGCTTGGAGCGGCGAGTTGCTGAACCACGCGGTGGATTGGGGGGGGGACAACTTGCTCCATCGGCCTAGGGGAGGGAGGTGGAGCAGCGAGCTGCCTCGATCATATTTGGCAGGCTCGGTGGGCCACCCAGCCGGCTTTTATGCCTGAGCCGTCTTCAATGTGAAGCGGCGCGCTCTACAGCGGCATGAGAGCATGGTTAATAGTATAGCCAGATGCTGGCTATATGAGCATGCCAAGTTATCAAGCGTTAGCCTTATTAATTACTCATACAATAGTGTTGACTATAAGGTTGGCTGTAAGGTTACAACTGTTTCTCACTTTCCCTCTATCTCTTTCCTCTCAAATATTTTTACCTAGGAGCATGTGTAGAGACGAGCTCTTGCATTACAACCCACTCCTTCACTTTTTCAATGCCTCTCTCCTCCACATAAGTGGGCTTATAATCCACTATTGTACTTGCTCTGAATGCGGGCAGCTAGTGCCGGGCGGGAGCGCGAGCGGGAGGGGGAGGTTTTTTTGGTGGGGTGTGGCTAGATCTCAGTCGACTAAGACTTAACGAAGTCTCAATCAAGTGATAGAACATATAAAAAAGAAGAAGAAAAATTGCAAAGAAAATTTCACACGAATCTCCACGTTAGATCTAACAAATATAGCATGACTGAGACTTTGTTAAGTCTCAGTCGACTAAGACTTAGCAATCCCGTTTTTGGTGGGCCAGGGCCGTCGGAAGAGGGCTTAGGAGCGGTTCGGACTCCTGCATGGCCCACATCACATTATCACCATATTTCTTGGACTTCGTGCATGGCGGGTGGCCGATCTCTTTTCCCTCCCTGTCTCTCTCTTCTCAGCCGACACTCGTCGAGCGATTTGATTCAGCTATCGTCGGTTTATTCAATTACAGTCCCACATGTCAGTGAAAATGCAAGACAACACATGTCCCCTTTGGTGAGTGGCGTGCCAGAACGACTATCGGGGGTGCGACGCGAATGCGACAGGCGTGCTTTTAGTTTGCCTCATTTTCCTTTTGAACTTGCAAAGTGTAACATTTGCTACTCTTTTCTTTCGCTTGTTCGTGCAATCGATCGATAGAAATCCACAACAAAATGACAAGGGCGGGGCTTTCCCACGCGTTAGGCGGGCTAGTTTGCCTAGTGGGTTTGAGTGATATGACGTGCTACAGTGTCGTCCTGTCTTCACGTGTGGTAGTAGTATTGCTGGTGCGGTAAGTTTTCTTGAAGAAGCGGATTCAATGAAGTCATGATGGTTCCTTCGTCCGATGACTTGAAGATTTTGTTAACTTGACTTGATGACTTGAGGATTTTTTTTCTTGACTTGATGACTTGAAGATTTTTTGAAACAAGGTGATGACTTGAAGATTGCTCTCACGCCTCCTGCGGATTGACGAGGACATGAACAGTGTGGTAGAGCGTCTCCACTTGTTCCATTTTTATGCAAGCAAGCGTCTCCACTCTTATGAGGGAGGAGTGTGAAACACGACAACAATGTGATATGACCGTCCGGGTAGCTGTCCCAATGAAAACTGAGTACTCTCCAAGTGTATTCATGCGCACCCAAGTAGCATCACGGGGGTCCAACACGCCGCCGTCTGATACGTCTCCAACGTATCTATAATGTTTGCTCATTCCATGCTGCCATATTATCATTCTTGGATGTTCTACAATCATTTTATAACATCTTTATATCATTTTTTGGGACTAACCTATTGACATAGTGCCCAGTGCAGTTGCTGTTTTTTGCTTGTTTTTTACATTGCAGAAAATCAATACCAAACGGAGTCCAAACACAACGAAACTTTTTGGAGAATTTTTCTAGACCAGAAGACACCTGTTGGGCCCAAGAAGTACCAGAGGGGGGCTCCGTGGGGAGCACAACCCACCAGGGCGCTCCAGGGGCCCAGGCACGCCCAGGTGGGTTGTGCCCACCTCTGTGGCCTCCCACACCGCCTCTTCACCCTATAAATCCCCAAATATTCCAACAACCCTAGGGGAGTCGACGAAACACAATTCCAGCCGCCACATGTTCCAAAACTACCAGATCCAATCTAGACACCATCACAGAGGGGTTCATCATCCTCATTGGTGCCTCTCCGATGATGCGTGAGTAGTTCATTATAGACCTACGGGTCCATAGGCAGTAGCTAGATGGCTTCCTCTCTCTCTCTCTCTCTCTCTCTCTCTCTTGATTCTCAATACAATGGTCTCTTGGAGATCTATTTGATGTAACTCTTTTTGCGATGTGTTTGTTGGGATCCGATGAACTTTGAGTTTATGATCAGATCTATATATCCATGACGGTTATTTGAGTCTTCTTTGATCTCTTATATGCATGATTATTTATAGCATTGTATTTCTTCTTCGAATCTTTGGTTTAGTTGGGCCAACTAGATCGATTTTTCTTGCCATGGGAAGAGGTGCTTTGTGATGGGTTTGATCGTGCGGTGTTCTTTCCTAGTGACAGAAGGGGCAGCAAGACACGTATGCATCATTGCTATTAAGGATAACAAGATGAGGGCTATTCCTACATGAATAGATCTTGTCTACATGATGTCATCGTTCTTATTGCATTACTCCGTTTCTCCATGAACTTAATACACTAGATGCGTGTTGGATAGCGGTTGATGTGCGGAGTAATAGTAGTAGATGCGGGCAGGAGTTGGTCTACTAATCTTGGACCTGATGCCTATATCTTGATCATTGCCTGGATATCGTCATAATTGTTTGAAGTTTTATCAATTACCCAACAGTAATTTGTTTACCCACCGTGTGCTATTTCTTGAGAGAAGCCACAGTGGGAAAGGTTGGGCCTGTGATTTGACAGCTCATTAGTCATTATTACTATGGCACGACGACTGGGGTGACTATCCCCTGGAGTTCTGCATGATGCACTCTAATTTTGGGGCATGGCAAGTGGACCAGGATGGTCAATGTCCCACATGTCGGCGAACGAAAGTATTCTTTCCGATATCAAGGAGGAGCAAGGAAACCGTGTGGTATAGTACCACTGCTGATTTATATTTATTTTTATTTTTGATGAAAGCTAGCGTTTCAACTCTTACGACGGAGGAGTGCGAAACACAGCAGGTGCTGGATGTCCCACACGTCAGCGAAAGGAGTGTGACATGAACAGTGTGGTAGAGTGTCTCCACTTCTTCCACTTCTAGGTCGGAGACCACACATAGTACTAGTATATAACGATACAAAGCGCGACCCAGAGAGACAGACGCGTCTAGTTGGAAGGTCTCGGACCATACACGTAAACAAATATCCAACCTAATATGTTCCTGCAATTAATATAGTAGAGTACTTAGGCACGTACATCATAATATCACTGTGCAGTGCACATAACATTTAGTGGTGTAGTAAGACAAATGCCTATATGCCACGCAGGTTCATACTATTTATGCCTGGCTACTTCACTTACTGTGCTACATTAGTCAGGTTCGTACATCCCCCGGGCACATGTCCGTCTCATAGTTCTAGTCCCACGTGTTCTTCATAGATGGCACGATCCATAACGGTGGGCAACGGGAGTCCATATCATCGCAGCTTGTTAGTCTGGCTCCCCATGATGGAGACTCATCCAAACTAAAGCAGCATAGATCAGGGATAGGGGCGTTCAAGATATGAATCTGTCGGTGCGCAATGAAAATGCACCTATTCTTCATGAACGGCAGGCCGCCGGTGTCATGCACGGAAGGTGGCATCGTTTTCACTATGGGGTGGCTGTCCCCAATGAAAACCGAGCACTCTCCCAAGTGTGTTCATCAGCGCCCAGGTAGCATAACAGGGGTCGAACACGCCGCCCTCCATCTGGTACACCTGGCATCTCAAACCTGGATACATGGTGACATGCCTAGTTATGGTCCATGTAGTATAATAAGGTGATGTAAGCAGAGGATACGGATTAAAATAAAATACTCTATATTGCTTATTTCTATGAGAGGGAAGGGAAGCAATGTATAGACCAGCTGTGGCACGGACTACGACAAACAATTTGAGAGTGTTACCTGGGCCATGTACATTAATTAAAGTAGGAGTAGTTTGTTTGATGTGATTATGGCTACCTAGCTAGTACTACACGTAATTGAAATTGTTAAGTCCTATATGGTTTATTACAACTGGCATTATAAAGTTGCATAGATGACTATCCCAATTAATTAAAAAAGGAAAGAACTACTCCTACTCCTGGAGTATAAAGAGACATGTACTGAAATGTTATAAGGAGACATGGCAATAAGATATACGATAGCTCCTGGCTCTACTACTCTTAGATTGGAGAGGATGGATTACCTGGTACATGATCAGGGCCCGATCGTGATAGATCATGGCCCCATGTTGCCCTTCAATGGCACCATGGGTAACGACTACTAAGATAGTACGTCCCAACCGGGTGTCGTCAACTACAAGGTTTCAAGTTAGACCAAATGCCCCACGCACATCCACGATCGGTGATCTGATTTTGATCGGGGGATGACTTTGCCTTGCATAATCGTGCAAAACAAGGCAGAATTCATAGAAACCAGACAAAAATCATTACATTTTGAAAACTTTTCATATAAACCGGACGAAATACATTACAGTTTTCATACAAACCGGAGTAAAACCTACTCTAAAAATATTCTAAATGATCGCCGACGTCCGTCCCCCATGTCCGGCCATGAGCCTCGAGAACTGAAGCTTTGGCTATTGCCTTCACCTTTTCCTGTTCTGACTCGGCGCTCTCCAGCTCCGCCTCCATAGTCTTCTCCTCCGGAGGTCCAAGAAGTGAAGATTTCCACCTCCACGTTGCCGCCAATCGGATAATCGACCCTCGATGTTGTGCCCAACGAGCTTAGATTTGACGGGAGGGGAGAAGCGGTGGCCTTCTTGGGACCCGAGTGGTGGCAACCTGCCATGCACTACTCTTCCTCGCTGCCGGCGGCGCCCGCGCATACGTGCCAACTTCATGATCGTGGAGGCGGAGCACGGCCTGGGTGGAGACGGCAATGCCCTTCTTCTTCTCTCGCGATAGTCCATCCCAGAGAGCTTTGGAGCGAGAGGAGGCCATGGCGGGAGTGGTGCCGAGAGGAGAAAGGGACTGCAAGAGGATGACTACGGCCATGGCTGAGGCTGAAGTTTATATAGCCAACAAATGGCGATGAGCGGTGGTAGGTGGATGGACGGGTGATGTTGGAGTAGGTTCCTCGCCAACTGTATGTCATTAATGTGGGCAGCGCACGGATGAACGGATGGCCATGGTGTCATTTCAATTCGGAGCAGTCATGTGCACCGCGAAGCGGTGCTCTCTCGGTCGTCGCGCTGCTTCAAAGTCAACGCCAATGAGAGGTCGTCTTTGCTCTGGCCAGGCATTAATGCAGCACTAACGCTCTAGGGCGACACTGATCGTTTCAGGCAAGAAGCGCGCACTGGCAAGGGAGGAGGTTTGGATGGGCCTGGGCGGTCAGACACGGGCGTGGTGGTGGTATTGATTTTGTACCATTTCAGGCGTAGTACTGGTAGTTTACAAAACTACTCAATTATTGCACTCAGTTTACTAAAAAATTGTGGTAAAAAACATTAATTACAATGCATGCATGCGTGACCAATATAAATGACCAATAAAAAACTACTACATGCATGCAACGATTTAATGCACATTGTAATCTCAACATGCCGTTGTGCTCCTCTCTGTGCTGGCCTGGAGCAACTCGCCACTCGTCCGCGAGCTGGCTTGGAGCGGCAAGTTGCTGAACCACACGCCGGATTGGGGCGTCAACTTGCTCTGTTGGCCTAGGAGAGGGAGGTGGAGTAGAGAGCTACCTCACTCATATCCGGCGGGCTCGGTGGGCCACTCAGTCGGCTTGTATGCCTGAGCCGTCTTCAATGCAAAGTTGCACACTCTATAGCGACATGAATGTGGGCAGCTGGCGCCAGGCGGGAACGCATGCGGGAGGGGAGGTTTGTTTCGGTGGGTCAGGGCGGTCAGAAGCGGCCTTGGGAGCGGTCTGGACTCCCGTAAACCTCCCCCACTTTTGTCTCTAGTTTGCAGGAGAGATCACATCCAGACCGCTTCGCGGACCGATACAGGTCGACGTTGGATGGCTTCCGCGGTCCAGACAATTGCGTGAGGTTTACGGGTCCGCCTTGGAGATGCCCTTCATAGCCAGCATTTGGAATAAAATTGGTATGTACTTGTAACAAGCGTGAATGTGTATTTTTTTGCTGGAAGCGTGAATGTGTAGTTGATGTCGAACTTTTGGAGTGGCTATAGAGAGTGTGCGTACGTGTGCGAGAGAGGGGTTATGGGATGGAGAGAGATCTGGGCAGAGAGAAACGCCCTCCATTTCTTTCTAGTCGTCAACAAAATCATACAGAAACGTACAAATCCTAGAACATTGGCGTACAAAAACTTTCGAATGGGGCATTTTATGATACATTTCCGTCAAATCAACTCTACAAGCAGTATAAATAGTATTACTTTATTAAAACATGGCCCACCTTACATTATCACCATATTTCTTGGAGTCCATGTGCGGCGGGCAGCCGATCTCTTCCCCCTCCCTGTCTCTCTCTTCTCAGCCGCCACTCAGCGGGTGGTTAGATTTCGGCTATCGTCGATTTATTTAGTTGTAATCCCGCATGTGAGTGAAAATGCAAGACAACGCGTGTCCCCTTTGGTGAGTGGCGTGGTAGACCTACTGTGGGGGGTGCAACGTGAAAGCGACAGGCGTGCTTTAAGTGTGCCACCTTTTCCTTTTGAACTTGCAAAGTGTAGCATTTTCTACTATTTTCTTTCGCTTGTTCGTGCGATCGATCGATAGAAATCCGAAACAAAAAGACGAGGCGGGGCTTTCCCGCACGTTAGGCGGGCTAGTTTGGCCTAGTCGGTTTGAGTGATATGATGTGGTACAGTGCCGTCTAGTCTTCGCGTGTGGTAGCAGTATTGTTGGTATAGTAGTTTTCTTGAAGAAGCGGATTCAACGAAGTCATGACGGTTCCTTCGTCCGAGCAACTTACATTGGGAAAGGTTGGGCCTGCGATTTGATGGCTCATTAGTCATTATTACTGCGGTGCTATGACCGGGGTGAGTCTCCCTGCAGTTCTATGTGATGCACTCTAATTTTGATGCATGGCAAGTGGACCAGGATGGTCGATGTCCCACATGTCGGCGAAAGAAAGTATTCTTTCCGATATCGAGGACGAGCAAGGAAACCCGCCGGTATAGTGTCATTGCTCTTTCATACTACTACTAGAACAATGCTCGTGTGTTGCAACGGGATATAAATATTCTAGTACGTTAGCTTGTGAGTTACGTGTCAATAATAATGTGATTGTGTAAATAAATGTTCATCAAATTCTGGCTGTGAATTACCTTATATTTTGAGTAGAAGTTGGGTAAGTAAATTAAAGTGGAATTGGTTCAGAAGGTAAGTAAATTAAGGTGATTGATTATCATATACATTGAAGGTTGGACGAAGGGGTGGTGGGAAGAAAGGTGAAATGGGAACCTTACGTTATTTTTAAGTAGTAGAGATAAGTAGTAGAGAAGAAAGATATAGAGATAAGTAGTAGAGTTTCATTTTTTATGAAAGCTAGTGTCTCTACTCTCATGACGGAGGAGTGCGAAATATGGCAGCCCAGTGAACTTGGCTTGTGCACTGGTCCATACTATTTTTTTCTTGACTTGAAGATCTTTTGAAACAAGGTGATGACTTGAAGATTGCTCACCATGCCTCCTGCTTGGTGTGCAGTGGTTCATACGCCAGACTTGTCTTAAGACTGGCACGTAGCCTAGATATCAATATACGATGATAAATTGTGGCTTGGCACGTGCTGTATGTCCCACATGTTAGGGGATTGACGAGGACATGAACAACGTGGTAGAGCATCTCTAGTTCTTCCATATTTATGTAAGCAAGCGTCTCCACTCTTACAAGGGAGGAGTGCGAAACAGGGCAACAACATGATATGACCACCCTTTTTCCTTTAAGGGCGATTTCACGGTGTAGTTCGAGGGTCGGAGCCCACATGCAGTACTCCCTCCGTCGGCAGGCCATCGGCTCATGCACGAAAGGAGGCATCGATTTCACTATGGGGTAGCTATCCCCATTGAAAACCGAGTACTCTCCAAGTGTATTCATGCGCACCTAGGTAGCATCACGGGGGTCGAACATGCCTTCGTCCATATGGTATACCTGACATCTCAAACCTGGATACATGATCAGGGTCCCATTGTGATAGATCGTGGCACCTTGTTGCCCTTTAATGGTACCATATGTAACGACTCTAGGATAGTACGTCCCAAGTGGGAGTCATCAGTTACAAGTTTCCACGTGAGACCGAATACCCCAGGCACATCCATGACCGGCAATCTGATGTTGATTGAGGGATCACTGTTCCCTGCACAATAATGGAGCACTATTTAGGGATTACAACACGATGGTTAGGAGATCTCCAACGCTGACCCACAAATTTACACCGGCATCTATCCGCGGACACTGATGATGGAGGATGCCATCCAATGTTGCCCACATACCTTTCGACAACTACATGAACTAATCAGACGAAATTCATGCAAGCAAAGCAAATTTCTTATAAACCAAACGAAATTCATTACATTTTGAAAACTTCTCCTACAAACCATACAAAATTTATTTCATTTTTCACACAAACCGTACTAGAACCTACTCTAAACCTAATTTAAATGATCGGCGGTGCCCGACCACCATGTCCGGCCATGAGCCCCGAGAACTAACGCTCCAGCTATTGCCTTCGCCTCCTCCTCATCCACCTTGGCACTGTCCATCTCCGCCTCCATAACCTCCTCCTCCTCCGGAGTGCAAGGTTCTAAAGATTTCCAGCTCCACTTCGCTACCAAGTGGCTAATCGGTCGCCGATGTTGATACCACCAAGTTTGGCATCGACGGAGGGGAGGAGCGGTGGCCTTCCTGGGACCAGAGCAACGGCGACCTACCATGCACTACTCTTCCTCACTGCCTGTGGCGCCCATGCAGACATGCCGACTTCGTGGTCGTGGCAGCGGAGGGCGGCCAGGGGGGAGCCGGCGATGTCCTTTGTCTGCTCGTACGATAGTACATCCAAGAGAGCTTTCGAGCGTGCCCGAAGCGGAGCCAGTGATGTACCTTTGTCTGCTCTGGAGGCAGTACATCCCAGAGAGCTTCAGAGAGCAAGGAGGCCATGGTTGGGGTGGTGCCGACAGGAGAAAGGGACGAGAGGAGAATGATTGTGGGTCTGTGGCTGTGGCCGAGGCTGAAGTTAATATAGAGGGCGAATGGAAATGAGCTGCAGCAGACGGACGGGAGGCGCCGGAGTAGGTTAGTCGGTAGCTGCGTGTCATTAATGTGGGCAGCGGAAGGACGAATGGTCATGGTGTCGTTATAATGCGGAGCAGTCACTTGCACTAGGAAGCGGCGTGGGTGGCACTCTCTCGGCCATCACGCTGCTGCAATGCCGGCGCCAGTGAGAGGTCGCGTCGAGCGTGAATGCGACATTGACGTTCTGGAGTGGTGCTGGCCATTTCAGGCGAGAAGCGCGTGCAGGTGAGGAAAGGGGTTTTGGTGGGCCAGGGCGGGCAAACGCGGGCGTGGTGGTATTGCTTTTGTAGTTTGAATTACTCAATTAATGTGGCACTTGACTTTTTTTCTACGATCAACATACACCCTACAAAGCATTGTGTTCAAATTTGGCATTTTTCTGGGTTCATTTACCATATTTAGGCCATTATGTGCATTTTGTAGACATTTACTACCACCATCTGATTTATTGGCCCTCTTAGTATTTTGTGCCAAACTTTAACCATAGATTGAAGTAAGAAAATAATAATGCATGCCACCAAAAATTATATCATTGGATTCGTATTTAAACATAGTTTCTAGTGATATTATTTGTGGTTACATGCATTAACATTTTGTTAATTAGATCTAAAGTCGAAATTTAGCACAAAATGTGAAGGGGACCAATAAACCAGGACGGAGGTAGTAGCGTAGAAACATCAAATCCTAGCTATAGCTACACAGGTGTGATGAGAGGGACGTGGAATGTCATTCGATCCCGGTGCACGCACATGATCCGTGTGGCTGGGGTTGCGGCCAATCAGAAACAACCCACAATAGAGTCAGTGCACACAGTTTCCAGAGGCTACGGAAATTAACCACGTGCAATGATAAATGACCAGGATTGAAGGGGAATCCAAATTTCCTTCATCATTTGTCCTTGAGCTTTGAAAAACCAATGCACTATATGGTTGTTTGGCCACTCCACCCAGAGCTCTCTCCAAGCGTCGTTCATGGTACCAATGCCGCACACTAATCGGTAAGGAAGTGATGGCATCCCGCCGCGCCGAGTTCCTCGCCGCCCATGACCGCACACTAAATGGTAAGGAAGTGATGGCATCCCGCCATGCCGGGTTCATCGCTGCTCACAATTTCAGACCTACGTGGGCGGACTTCGAAGCTACCAAGGCCAAATGGGTGGTAGAGCAAGAGGCGTCCAAAGCCGCACAGAGGGAGCAGAAAAGGCAGAAAGCACTCAAGAAACGAGAGTCCCACTGTCGCAATAAAGAAGAGGACGCACACGCTGCCGAGGAGAGTTCAGCGGAGATCCAAGCACGGTATGGTGTCGCCGACAAGGTCGGGAAGGAGAACGATGGCGTCTGGCCAGCATTCGCCAATGCCTCCACCTGCCAAGATCACGGCGGTAGCTACCGTGGCGCTAAGGAGAGCTGGGCAGAGATCCAAGCATGGTGGGGTGCCGCCGACAAGGACGACAAAGAGAACGATTGTGTCTGGCGAGCATGTGAGAAGTAGTACTAGTACTAGTTAGTGTGTGTGACGCCCGTATGTTTGCTTAGTTAATTATGAACATCTACCATTACTACTAGTTACTAGTACTACCTCCGTCCTGTTTTATTGGTCCCCATTGTATTTTGTGCAAAATTTTGACCAAAGATCTAACTAATAAAATGTTAATGTATGCCACCAAAATTTATATCATTGGATTTGTGTTTGAACATAGTTTCTAGTGATATTATTTTTGGTCACATGCATTAACATTTTGTTAGTTAAATTTGAGGTCAAAATTTAGCACAAAATGCGAAGGGGGCCAATAAACCAGGACTAAGAAAATAATAATGCATGTCGCCCATAGTATCATTAACGTACAATGTTGATAAGTGACATACTTTAGGACTTTGAGCATTGCTTTGTGTTCACTGAAGTTTTAGAGCTGGACCCCGGCCCTAAATACTCTCCTCAACGTCCGCCCAGTCAAAAAAGGTGACCCAACCGGGTCATAGCGGCACACCCGCAGTCACCCGGGTGCCCCTCAACATCGGCATCTCAAGGGGCATCAACTTGCATCTATGGCCACGCCGTGCTTGAGAGACCCCCTAGGAAACATACTTGTCCTTGAGGATGCATGGAAGTCCAACCAGCATGGCCTTCTCCCATGCGTATTTACGCGTTGTCTTAAAGCATTTGGTGCCAGTACTGCTAAGGAAGAAGCGGCTTATACGAGGTGAACGAATACACTGATGAGTATGCAAGATTGCAATGTATGAATTGCAATGCCAATTCTCAAAGAGGTAAGCAATTAAAAGATACAAAGGAAATGACTTTCTATCAATAGCGCCATAAAATGAACCCTCGCATTGATTTTTGTGTGGATAAGAACATGATCGGTTGAAAATGATACACAAACGGATGAAGTGGCTTATAGAAGGTGAATGGATACACAAACCAAGTATGCAAGATTGAAGTGAAATTGCGGATGTGAGGAAGTCAGAGCGACTTATAATTTCTCCCAAAGGATCGTCGTCCAATGTCTCCCAACCTGGACGAGGATGAGAAGCACCACCGCCTTGCGGATCTATAGCAATGGTGATGAACTACCTTGTCCCCTTGGGAACTGGTTTAGATGAGATGAGATGGTAACTATAGGGCTCCATCCCTTCATTTGTTTTCAATGCACTTCGTCCCTTCGGAATGAATGTTCTGCGGGCACAAACTAGTGAAGTTTATATTTGAGATTAGGGAGCCGACGGGCGGTTCGTTGTACGACACGTTCGTGTCCATCCACTAATCTGGAATTTAAGCATGCATGACATTTATAGCGACTAGGATCAGTTTGTTTTTCGGGTGCAGGGACCAATGCGGACTAGCGGACCTCATCGCCCTTTTTCGAGCACGACTTCGACAACAACTTGCATGAAATGCCTGCATGCAAATCTTGTGTGGCCAAACCATGCGAGGCAGAGCGGTGGGCTATCGAACTATAGCCTGCATGTTGTTTAGCCAAAAAAAATTATGGCCTGCATGTTGTACCATGTCATCCACACGGAACCTAAAGGCCAATTCATACTATCTACTACTCCCTTTGTAAAGAAATATAAGAGTGTTTAGATCACTACTTTAGTGATCTAAACGCTCTTATATTTGTTTACAGAGGGAGTACCTTTGTCCTAGTTTATTAGTCCCCTTTGTATTCTGTGTCAATTTTTGACCTTAAATTTAACAAACAAAATATTAATGCATGTCATAGAAATAATAATAATTGGAAACTATGTTGAAACACGAATCAAACTATATAATTTTTTGTGACATGCATTAATATTTTGCTAGTTGAATCTCTAGTCAAAATTTGGCACAAAATACAAAAGGGACTTATAAACCAGAACGGAGGTCGTAGTTGCTATTAGTACTAAATAATGTACTATGCATTGTTTGGCATGAAATTTCCTTGGAGCTCGTGTTGCAGATGTTGTACTCCACAGCCTGCTTCTCTTCTCCTTCCTCTTCCATAGCCCGGGCATGTCCATGGGAAGCGACATGTATACTACTAGTACTACAAAAAGATGCAAGCATGACTACCCACAGTGGAGAGTAACTTAGACTAGTAACATGCATATGTTACTAGTCTATGTGACTACCTCTATAGTGGGGAGTAACATATGTGGTGTCATGCAACTCTTCATTTATTAGGTTGTGGATTCATACTACATGTGTTGGTATGTGTGATGTTACTCATTTACAGTAGTAACTAGCTACTATTGTATGTTACACTACATGTCTCTCTTTCAACATTAATTACTTGCCATGTCATCTATTTTGTCTAGATAAGTGTGATGTTACCACCTATGTTACTCCCACTGTGGGTAGTCTAATTCCTTTCTCTTATCTCTATGAAATAAATGTGGCGTGAGACTCAAAGCCCTTTAACTTGGAACAACATGAGCCTAATATGATGGAAATGTATTTTTTTCAGATGAGTCCTTTAAACCAGAAAGGAGGTGATACATCTCCAACGTATCTATAATTTTTTTATTCTTTCATGCTATTATATTATCTGTTTTGGATGTTTTATATGCATTAATATGCTATTTTGTATTATTTTTGGGACTAACCTATTAACTTAGAGCCCAGTGCCAGTTTCTGTTATTTTCCTTGTTTTTGAGTTTTACAGAAAATGAATATCAAACGGAGTCCAAATGGAATAAAACTTCCGCGATGATTTTTCTTGGACCAGAAGACACCCAGCCGACTTGGAGAGAGAGCCAGAAGAGTCTCGAGAGCACCACAAGCCCTCTTGGCGCGCCCCTGGCTTGTGGGCCCCTCGCGATTCCTCCAACCCTATTGTTGCGCTATAAATTCCCAAATATTCCCAAACCACCAGAAGCGTCCACCAAAATACTTTTTCGCTGCCGTAACCTTCTATTCCCGTGATATCCCATCTTGGGGCCTTTTCCGGCACCCTGCCGGAGGGAGATTCGATCATGGATGGCATCTACATAACCTCTATTTCCCTTCCGATGAAGCATGAGTAGTTTACCACAGACCTACGGGTCCATAACTAGTAGCTAGATGGCTTCTTCTCTCTCTTTGATCTTCAGTACAATGTTCTCCTTGATGTTCTTGGAGTTCTATCCGATGTAATATTCTTTTGCGGTGTGTTTGTCGAGATCCGATGAATTGTGGATTTATGATCAGATTATCTATAAATACTATTTGAGTCTCTTCTGAATTCTTATATGCATGATTTTATATCTTTGTATTTCTCTTCGAATTATCGGTTTGGTTTGGCCAACTAGATTGGTTCTTCTTGCAATGGGAGAGGTCCTTCGTTTTGGGTTCAATCTTGCGGTGTCCTCACCAGTGACAAAATAGGGGTAGCGAGGCACGTATTGTATTGTTGCCATCAAGGGTAAAAAGATGGGGTTTTCATCATATTGGTTGAGTTTATCCCTCTACATCATGTCATCTTACTTAAGGCGTTACTTCGTTCTTATGAACTTAATACTCTAGATGCATGCTGGATAGCGGTCGATGCATGGAGTAGTAGTAGTAGATGCAGGCACGAGTCGGTCTACTTGACACAGGCGTGATGCCTATATTCACAATCATTGCCTTGGATATCGTCATAACTTTGCGCTTTTCTATCAATTGCTCGACAATAATTTGTTCACCCACCGTATGCTTTCTTCAAGAGAGAAGCCTCTAGTGAAACCTATGGCCCTCGGGTCTATTTTCCATCATATATTTTCAGATCTATAAAACCAAAAACCTAAAAATACCGTGCTGCAATTTATTTACTTTTACTTTGTTTTACGTTTTAGTAATCTTTTATATATATATCTCTATTAGATCTCATCCTTGCAAGTGACCGTGAAGGGATTGTCAACTCCTTTATCGCGTTGGGTGCAAGTGTTTGATTGTTTGTGCAGGTGCATAGATTGGAGACTTGCGTGTACCTCCTACTAGATTGATACCTTGGTTCTCAAACTGAGGGAAATACTTATCTCTACTTTGCTGCATCACCCTTTCCTCTACAAGGGAAAAACCAACGCAAGATCAAGAAGTACCAGGAAGAATTTCTGGCGCCGTTTCCGCGGAGGTTCTACATCAAGCCTACCAAGTACCCACCATAAACTCTCATCTCTTGCATTACGTTATTTGCCATTTACCTCTCATTTACCTCTCCCCCACTTCTAAAAGATTTTCAGAAAAACACAAAAATATTTGCCTTTTTATTCGCCCTTCCTCCGTTCATCTTTTCGTTTGCTTCTTCTTTGCTTGTGTGCTTGATTGCTCGTTTTCTCCCATGGCTTGTCCATCTACTACCATTAGTACCCCTGAAAGTGAGGTTCTCAATTTTAAGCAAAAGGGGGAGACAATTTAAAAGATGCTTGGTATAGAATTTGCAATGCTCAAAATTGATCTACTCATAAGCAATCTACTACCATTCTCCTTCGTAATTTTTATGTGGGTGTTACTACTTGGTATAGATATGTACTAGATACCATCACCGGAGGTAATTTCTTGGGGAGCCATACTTTGGATGCTTACAATGCTATGATAGATTTGGTAGGCTCACCACCACTCATGGTTAATGAATCAGTTTTAACTTTGGAACATGTGATGCAAAGGCTTGATATTATTGAGAATAAAATTTCTAACGTAGAGCTTATTGAAAACTTGGATAAGAAGGTTCATAATCAAATTACTCAATATGGATCGAAGGTAGGAATCACTTTGAAGAATCTAAAGGAAAAAGAACCCATAGTTAATGAGAAGATAGATCAAGGTTCTACTAGAATTGATAAGCTAGAAGATATTATTACCAACTTGGGTTCCGCTTTTGACTCTGTTAAAACTACTCCAAGTTTTCCTGCTACTAAAGCTACTAAGTTTATTTATGTTCCTAAAAATAAGGGTGAATCATCTAGTAAAGGAGGCGAAGATCTTAAGATGATAAGTGTTCACCCTAGCTTTGTTAGTACCGTGAAGGAACAATTGTTACGACTGAATTTCTTGATTTCCTACAAAGGAGTGTGATTATCAATAAGATCAAAGAACTTACTAGGAGACACAAAGGTGCAATTGAGGAATTGCATACCAAAGATGACAATACCTAGATCTTTGTTTTATGCCTAGCTAGGGGCGTTAAACAATAGTGCTTGTTGGGAGGCAACCCAATCTTATTTTTATGTTTATTTTTTGGTTTTGTTTTTTTAAATACGCATTATTACTTCTGTAGTAATCGTGTTTTGCTGTTTTTATTAGTGTTTGAGCCAAGTAAGACCTTTGGCATGGCTTATGGTGATAGTTGATTTGACCTTGATGAAAAACAGAAACTTTTTCGCCCAGTAAAACAATTTTGAAAAATCACAGAAGCGTGCTTTTGATCTAAAGTTTTACACAAGATTGATATACAAATTGCCCAGGTTTTCCTAATTTTTCATAATTTTTAGAGTTAGAGAAGAATACGAAGTTTACAGATTGCTATAGACTGTTCTGTTTTTTGACAGATTCTGTTTTCTATGTGTTGTTTGCTTAGTTTGATGAATCTATGGGTAGTATTGGGGGGTATGAACCATGGAAAAGTTGGAATAAAGTAGATATAACACCAATATAAATAAACAATGAGTTCACAACAGTACCAAAAAGTGGTGATTTATTTTCTTATACTAATGGATCTCATGAGTTTTCTGTTGAGTTTTGTGATGTGAAGTTTTCAAGTTTTGGTTAGAGATTTGATGGACTATGGAATAAGGAGTGGCAGGAGCCTAAGCTTGGGGATGCCCAAGGCACCCCAAGGTAATATTCAAGGACAACCAAGCATCTAAGCTTGGGGATGCCCCGGATGGCATCCCCTCTTTCGTCTTCTTTCCATCGGTAAATTTACTTGAGGCTATATTTTTATTCACCACATGATATGTGTTTTGCTTGGAGCGTCTTGTATGATATGAGTCTTTGCTTTTTAGTTTGCCACAATCATCCTTGCTGTACACACCTTTTGAGAGGGACATGCATGAATCGTGATTTATTAGAATACTCTATGTGCTTCACTTATATTTTTTGAGCTAGGCAATTTGCTCTAGTGCTTCCCTTATATCTTTTTAGAGCACGACAGTGGCTTTATTTTATAGATATATTTGTACTCTCATGCTTCACTTATATTATTTTGAGAGTCTCTAAATAGCATGGTAATTTGCTTAGGTTATGAATTTAGTCCTAATATGATGGGCACTCAAGAGGGATATAATAAAAACTTCCATATAAAGAGCATTGAATAATATGAGAAGTTTGATTCCTTATGATTGTTTTGAGATATAAAGATGGTGATATTAGAGTCATGCTAGTGAGTAATTGTGGATTGGTAGAAATACTTGTGTTAAAGTTTGTGATTCCCGTAGCATGCACGTATGGCGAACTGTTATGTGATGAAGTCGGAGCATGATTTATTTATTGATTGTCTTCCTTATGAGTGGCGGTCGGGGACGAGTGATGGTCTTTTCCTACCCATCTATCCCCCTAGGAACATGCGTGTAGTACTTTGTTTCGATGACTTATAATTTTTTGCAATAAGTATGTGAGTTCTTTATGACTAATGTTGAGTCCATGGATTATACGTACTCTCACCCTTCCACCATTGCTAGCCTCTCTAGTACCGCGAAATTCTCGCCAGTGCATTGCACCCACCATATACCTTCCTCAAAACAGCCACCATACCTACCTATTATGGCATTTCCATAGCCATTCCGAGATATATTGCCATGCAACTTCCATCATTTCGTTTATTATGACACGCTTCATATAGAGTCATATTTTGTTCTAGCATCGAGTTGTAATTCTTGAGTTGTAAGTAAATAAAAGTGTGATGATCATCATTATTAGAGCATTGTCCATGTGAGGAAAGGATGATGGAAGCTATGATTCCCTCAAAAGTTGGGATGAGTCTCTGAACTTTACAAAAAATAAAAGAGGCCAAAGAGCCCAAACAAAAAAGATAGAAAATAAAAGAGAAAATGAAAAAATGAGAGAAAAGAGAGAAGGACAATGTTACTATCCTTTTTTCACACTTGTGCTTCAAAGTAGCACCATGATCTTCATGATTGAGAGTCTCCTATTTTTTCACTTTCATATACTAGTGGGAATTTTTCAATATAGAACTTGGCTTGTATATTCCCATGATGGGCTTCCTCAAATTGCCCTAGGTCTTCGTGAGCAAGCGAGTTGGATGCACACCCACTTAGTTTCTTTTTGAGATTTCATACACTTATAGCTCTAGTGCATCTGTTGCATGGAAATCCCTACTCACTCACATTGATATCTATTGATGGGCATCTCCATAGCCCCCTAATATGCCTAGTTGATGTGAGCCTTTCTCCTTCTTTTTATCTTCTCCACAACCACCATATTCTATTCCACCTATAGTGCTATATCCATGGCTCATGCTCATGTATTGCATGAAAGTTGAAAAGGTTTGAGAACATCAAAAGTATGAAACAATTGCTTGGCTTGTCATTGGGGTTGTGCATGATTTAATACTTTGTGTGATGAAGATGGAGCATAGCCAGACTATACGATTTTGTAGGGATAACTTTCTTTGGCCATGTTATTTTGAGAAGACATGATTGCTTTATTAGTACGCTTGAAGTATTATTGTTTCTATGTCAATATTAAACTTTTGTTTTGAATCTTATGGATCTGAATATTCATGCCACAATAAAGAAAATTACATGGATAAATATGTTAGGTAGCATTCCACATCAAAAATTCCGTTTTTACCATTTACCTACTCGAGGACGAGTAGGAATTAAGCTTGGGGATGCTTGATACGTCTCCAACGTATCTATAATTTTTTTATTGTCCCATGCTATTATATTATCTATTTTGGATGTTTTATATGCATTAATATGCTATTTTATATTATTTTTGGGACTAACCTATTAACCTAGAGCCTAGTACCAGTTTCTGTTTTTTCCTTGTTTTTGAGTTTTACAGAAAAGGAATATCCAATGGAGTCCAAACAAAATAAAACTTTCGCGATGATTTTTCTTGGACCAGAAGACACCCAGCAGACTTGGAGAGAGGGACGAGGGCACCACAAGCCCTCAGGGCGTGCCCTAGAGGGGGCGCCCCCATGGCTTGTGGGCCCCTCGGGAGTCCTCCAACACTAATTCCCGCACTATAAATTCCCAAATACTCCCAAACCACCAGAAGTGTCCACCAAAACACTTTTTCGCTGTCGTAACCCTATGTTCCCATGAGGTACCATCTTGGGGCCTTTTCCGGCACTCTGCTGGAGGGGGATTCGATCATGGAGGGCATCTACATCAACTCTATTGCCCTTCCGATGAAGCGTGAGTAGTTTGCCACGGACCTACGGGTCCATAGCTAGTAGCTAGATGGCTTCTTCTCTCTCTTTGATCGTCAATACAATGTTCTCCTCGATGTTCTTAGAGTTCTATCTGATGTAATATTCTTTTGCAGTGTGTTCATCGAGATCCGATGAATTGTGGATTTATGATCAGATTATCTATGAATATTATTTGAGTCTCTTCTGAATTATTTTATGCATGATTTGATATCTTTATATTTCACCACTGCAGGATGCTGCTAATGCGACACTACAATCAGAGACCCTTCGAGAAAGTGTGTGCAATGCCATAATCGCAAATGGTGTTGTATGAAAACCGTCAAAAATGTATAAAACGTTTGCGATGACGGATGCATCAAACACAGTTCAGGTTTTAGTTGCGTGTGCGATGAAGGGCATACGGTTCAGTTCAATTAACAGTTTGCGATGAGGAGGAACAAAAGAAACGGGCAGCCAGATGAAGGCGTGTGCGATACACAACATACGGTTCACTCGGATGAACGGTTTGTGATTAGGCAACACAAAAGAAACGGGCAGCCAGATGAAGGTGTGTGCGATATACAACATACGGTTCACTCGGATGAACTGTTTGTGATTAGGCAACACAAAAGAAAAACGGTCAGCCAGATCAAGGTGTGTGGGATATACGGCATGTGGTTCACTCGGATGAACTGTTTGAGTTGACATAAGAGAACAGAAATGCTTCAACTTAACAAGACGTGTGTGTTGTGCGATGGGATTGCATGCGGTTCACTCGGCCCTTGTCGTGAGTGTGTGACCTCTGTGGCAACCGTTCGCTCCCCAGGCGCCTCTTCGTGTACCGTGGCAACCGTCCACTGACTCTTCGCCTTTCCCTCTCGATTTGGAACTACTGTCACACGCTAGCTCTTCCTCCCTCCTCCATTTGCCTTCACCCTTCCTTATGCCATTGTTTGATCGTCTTCTCCATGGAGGGAGCAAGCCGGAAATGACCCCGTTATTCTTGCCCTGATCTGAATGATGACGCGGTGGAGGAACTCATTGATCGGTGCGACGTCATCACCTCAGTTAGCATGGTAGGTTCGTTCAAGATCATTCTCGACTCAACTAATAACATCATTACAAGGAACCCAAGGGTTCAGGAGCAGTTTGATCTCCCCTATCTTCTTCGCCGTGACCCTGCTGACTGGCCCGGGGATGAGGGAAGCCTCGCCTTGTGTAAGTTGATGCCGCTTGATAATGATACGTATGATGTTAAGATGCATCGCTTGAGGGCAAGGCTTGGGCAGGCGCAAATGGAGATTGGGTTGTTTATATTGGGTACAACTGCGAGTGGGAACTTTTGAACGTGTACACTCGTCACCGGGTTCCACTTCGAAAAATCTCAGACGGCTGCCCAGAGGTTGACTACACTGGTATTCTACGTGAGTTCAAATACGATCATGCTGACTGTCATCTACGGAAGATAGCAATTTGTCGAGTTCCCAACCGCTCTTGCAGTTATAGGAATGCTTATGTTGTCGCTATCTTCGACAAGCTTGTTGCCGTCCTTCATGGTTCGACTCGATGGATATTGCTCAAAAATCAGTTTCTATACACGGATGAGTATTGTGATGCAATTCAATACGAGGGTCTTGTGTTTGTGGCCACCACTCGTGGCACTGTTTTTGCATGGAATCCTCATGATTTCGGTACATTTGTCTTCCACCGTAATTATAATTGTTTCATCCACATGCATGCGGGTTAGTTAGTTTCCCTTTACTAATTAACCTTCTTGTGTTTCCAAGGTCCTGTGAACATTCCACCACCTATACTTGAAAATTTTATTCACGAGCATGAGGACGAGCAGGACCCATATACTCAGTGGCGCCTAGCAACTTATTCCGATGGATCACCTCTTCTTGTCTGTATACGGGGCACTGCTGATGTTACTAAGGAAGCAGGTGTTGTCTCGTATGGTCGCACTCTCCGGGCCTATTCCAACATCCGTTGCAGGGTATTCGGGATGGATACTGGTATACTAGCGCCAACACCTTCTCCCTGGTTCAGTATTGAAAGTCTTGGAGGAAAATCGCTCTTCCTTGGACAAAACTATCCAATGATGGTGGAAGGCGATCCAGCTGCTGTTGACACAATGTTACTACCATTTATGAGAAGCAACTGTATCTATACCTCGGACATTACTATGCTTCCCTACCGTCCCAATATGGGTATTGAAATAGGCCGCTTCAGCCTGGATGATCAGTCGTGCGTTGGTCTAGAGATTGACAGTAGCTGGCCCTTCCCAGAGAATCACTTCTGGTTCAAAGCAAGTGTTTCCAATGCTGACGAGTGGTTGAGCTGAAGTTCATTTCATCGCTTTGTTACTTGTTGTGTGAGAAAAACTTTACTAGAATGTTTTGTTGGAAATGATCTATAATCCAACGTGTATCCTCGTTGTCGTTGTGGGTTAATGACTTGTTGTATGTAATCAATGGTACATTTGCATATGCGTCCATGAACTCACGCCTGCTAGTGGTGTCCATATGAACAGTGCTAGTGATTTTAGTTGCAAAAATTAGACAGTGCTAGTGATCTGTAGCTGCATATTTTGACAAATCGCATAGTTACAAGGTTGACAAATGGCAATGTTACTAGATAAACAAATGTCAATCTTTCCAGTTTGAGAACTGGCAACATACCCAAAATGACAGATATACAAATCTTACCCAATTGTTTGTACGTGGTTGCACACGGGTCATGCAAAACAACCGTTTGCATTGAAGGGATGCAAAAATCCTGCTCGACACATTTTCCCTTGGCTTACTGGGGAAGCTGTCGGTTTGCATACGGGTGTTCTAACTAAAACGTTTGCGATGAGTGTTTAATATTTAAAAACCGTTGACGTTTTTTTAAAAGAAAATCGTTTGATAAGTCTATACATTAAGAGAGAAAAATGCAAGTTATTTCAAACCATATCTTTCATTCAGTCACACTGCGAATTTATATTCATATGATCGAGAATTTGAGATACAGTATTAAACCCCAAAAAAACTATTTCCGGCGGCGGCGGAGGCGGCGTGCGGCGCCGTCGTTGTCGTTGTCGTCCTCCGGGACGCCATTGTTGAATTCTTCAAGGCAGCACAAAATGTTCTTCACTGGTAAATCAAACATCATGTCATCGCGCGATCAACGGGCGGGGCGCGGGAGGATGGCAACTGGCTCCGCTGAGAGGTAGCGGTTGACGGCAGCGTCCCATGCCGCTGAGGGGGGGGTGCACGGCACGGGCACAGGCGCGGCGGGTGCAACCAAACGCACGGGGACCGGCGCCGCGGTGGGTGGAGGGGCGCGCACGGGTGCGGCGGGTGCAGCCAAACGCACGGGGGCCGGCGCCACGGTGGGTGGAGGGGCGCGCACGGGCACGGGCGCTGGCGCTAGCATGTACACGAGCTTGCGCAGGTCCACAGAGACCTCGCTGACGCCCGCGGCTTCCAGCTCTGCGACAGTGCTCGGCGACCAGCCCATCAATGCTACGGGGATGGTCGCTGGCGCGGGCACGGGGATGGGAGCTGGGACGGGAGCGGGGGCAGCAACCGCCGCGGCCAGCTCGTTCTGGGCCATGTCCATGAGGCCCCATTCCTCCTTATTTTCTATCTCCTCCGGCTCGGAGTCGACTTCACCAAACTTGAAGACTAGTGGCAGATGATCATTCTGCGCCATGGCGGTGGAGGTCTGCGGGGGGGGGGGGAGGGGAATGGGAGGCGAACAGTAAGGCCGCTGTATTAAACAGCGGCTCGGGCGCCATTAGTGGAGAGGAAGGCGGGCGGCCATGGAAGTCAAAGGGCTCGCTTCCCAGTGAGCCTGCGTAGCGTAAAGCTCGCACGCTTCCCGGTGAGCCTGCGAATGGGAGGACAGCTTGCACGCCTCTCGGTCAGCCTGTGCACCAGACTGCGCTCGCACGCCTCCCATTCAGTCAAGGTCAAGCAGCTGTCTGCACGGCACCTCCTACAGCCATTAAAACCAAGACACGTGGCGTCACGTGAATGGTTAACAGAACACACACGTTTTGAATTATACAAACGTTTGAGATATTAAGGTGGCAGCTATTTTTTCAAAATGCCATTGTTGGCTGTCATTATTCGAGTGCGCCTTCTCTCAAAATGGACACGAAAAATATCACATCATGTCGGGTGCCATTCCATGATAGCATGCCAAGTTTCATGAATTTCAGACAAGTTTTGGATTTACTAGAATTTAAAAACCAGGCATCTCAATGTTTTGTCGGCAATCAACGGTGCCCTGGTGTTTGAAATTCATTCCCATTTATTGCATGGGACCTAAGCATGCACCCAAGGACACATATTTGATTTTTCAACCAATTTATATGCACTGGAGCATGTGCATGTAGTTCAAATTTGAATTATGCACATAAATGCATTGAAATCTCTGTTAATGCATAAAAATGTCCAAAAGAACCCCGAAAAATCACAAAAATTGACACAACACTCATGTTGTTCTATGTTGACACAAGAAAATTTTTGGAAGCAATAAGAGGCAGTGGATATCGTTTCGTCCCCAAAGGTGGGACGTTCCCTACCGAAACCATGATGTTTGTTGTGAGAAGCATATACCCAAACCTGCCCCAAACGGGACAAATTTTTTACCATGGCATGTTGATGCCGCTCCATGAAAGCATGCCAAGTTTCATGAATTTCAGACGAGTTTTGGATTTACTAGAATTTAAAAACGAGGCATCTCAATGTTTTGCCGACAATCAACGGTGCCCTGGTGTTTGAAATTCATTCCCATTTTTTGCATGGGACCTAAGCATGCACCCAAGGACACATATTTGATTTTCAACCAATTTATATGCACTGGAGCATGTGCATGTAGTTCAAATTTGAATTATGCACATAAATGCATTGAAAACTCTGTTAATGCATAAAAATGTCCAAAAGAACCCCGAAAAATCACAAAAATTGACACAACACTCATGTTGTTCTATGTTGACACAAGAAAAATTTTGGAAGCAATAAGAGGCAGTGGATATCGTTTCGTCCCCAAAGGTGGGACGTTCCCTACCGAAACCATGATGCTTGTTGTGAGAAGCATATACCCAAACCTGCCCCAAACGGGACAAATTTTTTACCATGGCATGTTGATGCCGCTCCATGAAAGCATGCCAAGTTTCATGAATTTCAGACGAGTTTTGGATTTACTAGAATTTAAAAACGAGGCATCTCAATGTTTTGCCGACAATCAACGGTGCCCTGGTGTTTGAAATTCATTCCCATTTTTTGCATGGGACCTAAGCATGCACCCAAGGACACATATTTGATTTTCAACCAATTTATATGCACTGGAGCATGTGCATGTAGTAAAATTTGAATTATGCACATAAATGCATTGAAAACTCAGTTAATGCATAAAAATGTCCAAACGAACCCCGAAAAATCCCAAAAATTGACACAACACTCCTGTTGTTCTATGTTGACACGAATTTTTTTTGAAAGCAATAAGAGGCAATGGATATCGATTCGTACCCAAAGGTGGGACGTTCCCTACCGAAACCATGATGCTTGTTGTGAGAAGCTCTGGTTTGTGAGAAGCATATACCCGAACCTGCCCAAAATGGGACAAATTTTTTAACACGTCATGTTGATGCCGCTCCATGATAGCATGCCAAGTTTCATGAATTTCAGACGAGTTTTGGATTTACTAGAATTTAAAAACCAGGCATCTCAACATTTTGCCGGCAATCAACAGTGCCATGGTGTTTGAATTTCATTCCCATCTCTTGCATGGGACCTATAAATTCACCCAAGGACACATATTAGATTTTTCAACCAACCTTAGTGCATTGGAGCATGTGCTAGTAGTTCAAATTTGAACTATGCACATAAATGCCTAGAAAACCCAGTTAATGCATAAAAATGTCCAAACAAACCCCGAAAAATCACAAAAATTGACACAACACTCCTGTTGTTCTATGTTGACACTAGAAAATATTTGAAAGCAATAAGAGGCAATGGATATCGTTTCATCCCCAAAGGTGGGACGTTTCCTATCGAAACCATCATGCTTGTTGTGAGAAGCTTATACCCGAACCTGCCCCAAATGGGACCCATTTTTTACCATGGCATGTCGATGCCGCTCCATGATAGCATGCTAAGTTTCATGAATTTCATACGAGTTTTGGATTTACTAGAATTTAAAAACCAGGCATCTCAACGTTTTGCCGGCAATCAACAGTGCCCTCGTGTTTGAATTTCATTCCCATCTCTTGCATGGGACCAAGAAATTCACCCAAGGACACACATGTGATTTTTCAACCAACTTTAGAGCATTGGAGCATGTGCTTGTAGTTCAAATTTGAATTATGCACATAAAATACCTGGAAAACCCAGTTAATGTATAAACAGGCCAAACGAACCCCGAAAAATTCCAAGATTGAACACAACACTCCTGTTGTTCTAAGTTGACATTAGAATTTTTTTGAAAGCAATAAGAGGCAACGGATATCGTCCCGTCACCAAAGGTGGTACGTTCCTTATCGAAACCATCATGCTTGTTGTGAGAAGCTCTGGTTTGTGAGAAGCTTATACCCGAACCTGCCCCAAATGGGACAAAATTTTCACCACGGCATGTTGATGCCGCTCCATGATAGCATGCCAAGTTTCATGAATTTCAGACGAGTTTTGGATTTACTAGAATTTAAAAACCAGACATCTCAACGTTTTGCCGATAATCAACAGTGCCATGGTGTTTGAATTTCATTCCCATCTCTTGCATGGGACCTAGAAATTCACCCAAGGACACACATGTGATTTTCAACCAACTTTGTTACATTGGAGCACGTGCTTGTAGTTCAAATTTGAATTATGCACATAAAATGCCTAGAAAACCCAGTTAATGTATAAAAAAGGCCAAACGAACCCCGAAAAATTCCAAGATTGAACACAACACTCCTGTTGTTCTATGTTGACACCAGAATTTTTTTGAAAGCAATAAGAGGCAACGGATATCATCTCGTCCCCAAAGGTGGTACGTTCCCTATCGAAACCATCATGCTTGTTGTGAGAAGCTCTGGTTTGTGAGAAGCTTATACCCAAACTTGCCCCAAATGGGACAAAATTTTCACCACGGCATGTTGATGCCTCTCCATGATAGCATGCCAAGTTTCATGAATTTCAGACGAGTTTTGGATTTACTAGAATTTAAAAACCAGGTATCTCAACGTTTTGCCGGCAATCAACAGTGCCCTGGTGTTTGAAATTCATTCCCATCTCTTGCATGGGACCTAGAAATTCACCCAAGGACACACATGTGATTTTTCAACCAACTTTAGTGCAATGGAGCATGTGCTTGTAGTTAAAATTTGAATTATGCACATAAATGGCTAGAAAACCCAGTTAATGTATAAAAAGGCCAAACGAACCCCAAAAATTCATTCCCATTTCTTCCATGGGACCTAAGCATGCACTGAAGGACACAGATTTGATTTTTCAACCAATTTGTATGCACCGGAGCATGTGCATGTAGTTTAATTTTGAATTGTGCACTTGAAATGGCTAGAAAACTAGTTTAATGTATGAAATGTGCAAACGAACCCTGAATAATTCGAATTCTTTTACGACACACATACAGTTGCATGTTCACTGCAGATAAAAGGTCTAGCAATTCAAACACCGTCCATTGCCGCTGTGACCCCATTTTGTAATTCAAATCAAGTAGATCCCACACAGTTTATTCTCACCAACCGTGTGAGATGTAGTACAAAATATCTTGGAGCACCGTCGGTGTATAGTACGCCTATGCCTTACGCGAGAAGGTGTGTCGGCTACAGTCCACAGCCGGCGTGTCAAGCACACTAGCTTGCTCCCCCAAAACTCCCGCCTCTGCATCCCTCTCTGCTTCAGTCCCTTGATTCAAATTTTCAGTAGCCCTAGCATTTTACTCCCACCTCTGCATCCCTCGCAATCTCAAAAATATCTGCTCGCCCTTGATCCAAATTTCCAGTAGCCCCGCCTTGTTACTCCCGCCTAGTAAAATTCAGTTGCCGCAATATTTACTCAAACACAACCTCCGCTCACACAGACACACACAACCCTCGAAACCATTGATAGGTCGCCGCCATCGCCGGCGCCTCCATCCTCAACCTCTACCTGTGTGTCGGGGAGCTCGAGTAGCCAATGGCCAAAAAGAGGTTTATCGCGCCCTTTTCGCCCGACGTCGGCAAGGTGGCCGCCGAGGTGTCCCCGTCGTCCTCCGCAGGCCTGATCCGCCGTCGCCGGTCCCCCGATCCGCCCGCCGCCACGCCCCTACGCCGGTTCAAGGACTTCCCCGTCCTCCCCCGGACCCGGCAGCCGACGAAGTCCTACCTCGGGGTCCGGCAGCGGCGGTGGGGGACGTGGGTCGCCGAGATTACAGATCGAGAGACCCACACCCGCTGGTGGCTCGGTAGCTTCCACACGGCCGAGCTCGCGGCCATGGAGTACGACCGCTAGCAGGTCCGCTACCACGGCGCGGCGGCTAGGCTCAATTTCCCCTTCGGCACAAGTTCGGTCCACCTCGTTCCACCGGAGCCAGGGGTGGTGAGCTCGGCTATGGCGCGGGAGGACCGCGAGGCGTGGGAGTATCTCGAGGCCGAGGCCGCCGATGAGGCCTACATGCAAGAGCTCCGCCGGCAGCACCCGGAGCTCGTGGAGGCGGAGCGAGCGATCTTTGCCGGGGCAGAGGGCGGCGAGGTTATTGTGCTTTCCTCCGATGACGAGGTCGAAGGCGGTGAGGACGGCGGCGCGGAGGGTGGCGAGGTTATCGCGCTCTCCTCTGATGACGAGGTCGAAGGTGGCGGTGATGGCGGCGCGGAGGGCGTCGAGGTGGGCCCTGAGGACGAGGAGATTGACATCGACGAGTGGAGGAGTGCCTTCCCCAACGACCCCGACGATGGTACTGGCCCGGACCCAGCTCGCGGCACATCGTACATGACGAGGAAGGATTGGCTCGACCTCTACTTCGACCGAAAGTAGTTTAGCTTAGTTTAAATTTATGTTTTACGTTCGGTTATGCTAAACTATCTATGTTTATGTCTGAATGCATGCTACTTTCGGTTGAACCTGCTTTGAACTTGATCAAATTGAAGTTTAATCAACCTTAAGTTTAGGGGATCGACTAGAAAAGGCCAAAATTGCTGGAGTATATATATCCACTAAGGGTTTTAGTCCTTTAACTTTTTAAGGATCGCCTAGAGATGTCCTTATGACTTGTTTATTTCAGTTCTTCACAATGTGATGCTCCATATGTGCAACTATTTGCTGTGCAGTTCAATTCCATCAATAACAGTTTCAACAATACCACTATGAATTACGATATTTGGTTGCTGTTAAGGATATTGCAGTTAACATGCCTTTTCGTTTTTCAATTGTTGTTTAGCAACATGCATTGTACTGAATGACTAAATATGCAATCCCAAGCTACATAGCAACAAGGAAGAGTGTTACCTTAATGTTCTGATGATGTCTAGATATACATGTAATAAAATCTTATATAATGGGATGGATGGAGTGTTGTACTACATCATTTTTCAATTGTTGTTTAGCTTCTAATATTAACTTGGTGCTTTTAGGTACATATATCATTGCCAAAGATCCACACTTCCACCCTTTCTGCGTATGGGGCAATGAGATATTCATGAACCAGCATCAAGTGAGGAAACTGATAAAGATTGTTACTAAAATGGGTCAAAAGATGTCAATCGAACTATTTGTTTACACTTTATGCAAGACAACATTGAACTGCAGGTTGGTAAGTAAGATCCCTGTAGCCTTCTTTTTACTGCCCGTAATGAGTTGTGTTAGATGACAATATCTGAATCTTTTTTCTTTTGCAGTGGATCCTGAACCAGTTTACTCAGGATTACCTCTCAAACTACATGATTGGCGGCCGACCATCACAAGGGGTTGGACTAGAGTCCTGCATGCCTTCTGCATCCAGGAGAGCACAATAGGGCCATTCCGCTTCACCTTGTTCAGCAACTGGAATGTCTGTCACCTCTTTCTTTACCATCTGTAGTAGTACAAGTATAGAACCCTGGTACATCATTCTTTGTTTGGTGCTTCTGTAATTCTTAAACATATGTACCTTTGAATCGAATAATGCATTGGTTGTCTGAACTTGATGTATATGAATAAAACTATAGCCTACTTTCAAGTTTAAATTAGGTACAATTTTAAATAGCAGCAATTAAATTAGGGCGAAATTACGTTGTGCAGGTCATTACGGCACACACGGTTGGCAAAACACAAACGTTTGCGATATACACAATAATCCGAGACGGTTCACAGAGAGGAAACGTGTGCAAGTATGCACAAAGTTGCCGTTTGCAAAGCATGTGTGATGTCAGATACTATCACATACGGTGCGGGAAAACTAAATGTGTGTGATTGTCTACCTATTGTACACGTTTATAATCATGAACTGTTTGTGATGTGCCAGGCATCGTAAATCTCCCGTGCCTGGAATCTGCCTAGAATCTGCTGAGGGAGTCCTGGATTAGGGGGTCCTCGGACAGCCGGACTATATGCTTTGGCCGGACTGTTGGACTATGAAGATACAAGATTGAAGACTTCGTCCCGTGTCCGGATGGGACTCTCCTTGGCGTGGAAGGAAAGCCCAGCAATTCGGATCTGTAGATCTCCTCCCTTGTAACCGACTCTGTGTAACCCTAGCCCCCTCCGGTGTCTATATAAACCGGAGGGTTTAGTCCGTAGGACAAGAACAATCATAATCATAGGCTAGATTCTAGGGTTTAGCCTCTACGATCTCGTGGTAGATCAACTCTTGTAATACTCATATCATCAAGATCAATCAAGCAGGAAGTAGGGTATTACCTCCATCGAGAGGGCCCGAACCTGGGTAAACATTGTGTCCCCCGCCTCCTGTTACCATCCGCCTTAGATGCACAGTTCGGGACCCCCTACCCGAGATCCGCCGGTTTTGACACCGACATTGGTGCTTTCATTAAGAGTTCCACTGTGCCGTCACCATAAGGCTTGATGGCTCGTCTTGTTGTCAAGGACAACATCACCTCTGGGGGAGCCCTGGCTTTAGGCCAAACTCTCCGACTAGGCGGCTTCGTCATGACCGCCCGTTCGGCCGTTGCGCCGACGATGACTTCTCGGGTCATCAAAAACAGCCTCCACGTCGGCTCGGGATTCGTCGAGCAGATGGATCCAATGGAGCTCTCTTCCTTGAACAAGCTCTTGGATCGCATCGCCGCCTTGGGAGTCGCTACGGACTATGATTGGATCGGGCTTAAACCCGACCAAAGGGAGATTAACTCTCCGCGGGTCACCCATCAGATAGCGGTGGTGGAGGAGCAACGCAACAATTCTTCCTCTATCTTGAAGACAAACTATGTCCGGATTCCCGAGCTCTCTGAGCTGGATACCCGTCTACGGGAGGACATGGCCCATGCTTTGAACCTAGAATCAGACAGCGGGCCAGATCTATTGGGCAACATCCCGGAGCCCGAACTGCCAAGCTCGGAAACTCCTCCGCCCCTGGGTCTCAGATCGGGTCAGGGTTCGGACCTAAATCTACCCACCCACCCAGATATAAGCGATCTTTCCCACATTAGACAAGAGCCCCAAGAGACAGTACATCACTATTGGGCCAGATTCCTCCTTGTAATGAGCAAGGTCAAGGACTGTCGCGAGGAAGACGCAATTTCATGTTGGGGAACGTAGTAATTTCAAAAAATTTCCTATGCACACGCAAGATCATGGTGATGCATAGCAACGAGAGGGGAGAGTGTTGTCCACGTACCCTCGTAGACCGAAAGCGGAAGCGTTAGCACAACGCGGTTGATGTAGTCGTACGTCTTCATGATGCGACCGATCAAGTACCGAACGCACGACACCTCCGAGTTCAGCACACGTTCAGCCCGATGACGTCCCTCGAACTTCGATCCAGCCAAGTGTTGAGGGAGAGTTTCGTCAGCACAACTGCGTGGTGACGATGATGATGTTCTACCGACGCAGGGCTTCGCCTAAGCACTGCTACAGTATTATCGAGGTGGACTATGGTGGAGGGGGGCACCGCACACGGCTAAAAGATCAAACGATCGATTGTTGTGTCCTTGGGGTGCCCCCTGCCCCCGTATATAAAGGAGCAAGGGGGGGAGGTGTGGCCGGCCAGGAGGAGGCGCGCCAGGAGGAGTCCTACTCCCACCGGGAGTGGGACTCCCTCCCTTCCTTGTTGGATTAGGAGAAGGGGGGAAAGAGGAGGGAGAGAGGAAGGAAAGGGGGGGCGCCGCCCCCCTCTCCTTGTCCTATTCGGACTAGGGGGGAGGGGCACGCGGCCCTGCCCTGGCCGCCTATCCTCTTCTCCACTAAGGCCCACTATGGCCCATTAAGCCCCCGGGGGGTTCCAATAACCCCTCGGTACTCCGGTAAAATCCCGATTTCACCCGGAACATTTCCGATATCCAAATATAGGCTTCCAATATATCAATCTTCATGTCTCGACCATTTCGAGACTCCTCGTCATGTTCGTGCTCACATCCGGGACTCCGAACAACCTTCAGTACATCAAAACTGATAAACTCATAATATAACCGTCATTGAAACTTTAAGCGTGCGGACCCTACGGGTTCGAGAACTATGTAGACATGACCGAGACACGTCTCCGGTCAATAACCAATAGCGGAACCTGGATGCTCATATTGTCTCCCACATATTCTACGAAGATCTTTATCGGTCAGACCGCATAACAACATACGTTGTTCCCTTTGTCATCGGTATGTTACTTGCCCGAGATTCGATCGTCGGTATCTCAATACCTAGTTCAATCTCGTTACCGGCAAGTCTCTTTACTCGTTCTGTAATACATCATCCTGCAACTAACTCATTAGTTTCAATGCTTGCAAGGCTTAAATGATGTGCATTACCGAGTGGGCCCAGAGATACCTCTCCGACAATCGGAGTGACAAATCCTAATCTCAAAATACGCCAACCCAACAAGTACCTTTCGGAGACACCTGTAGAGCACCTTTATAATCACCCAGTTATGTTGTGATGTTTGGTAGCACACAAAGTGTTCCTCTGGTAAACGGGAGTTGCATAATCTCATAGTCATAGGAACATGTATAAGTCATGAAGAAAGCAATAGCAACATACTAAACGATCGAGTGCTAAGCTAACGGAATGGGTCAAGTCAATCACATCATTCTCCTAATGATGTGATCCCGTTAATCAAATGACAACCCATGTCTATGGCTAGGAAACATAACCATCTTTGATCAACGAGCTAGTCAAGTAGAGGCATACTAGTGACACTCTGTTTGTCTATGTATTCACACAAGTATTATGTTTTCGGTTAATACAATTCTAGCATGAATAATAAACATTTATCATGATATAAGGAAATAAATAATAACATTATTATTGCCTCTAGGGAATATTTCCTTCATTTCATTCTTTTGCAAAAATTGCACGGACAAGGGAATCCTCAACGCCATAAGTCGCCGTGACATAGCACACTTCACTGACTTGGCGGCCATAGTACAGAAGTACTGTGCGATGGAAAGTGCCTGGAAAACCCAAACAAAATTTTAGGACCCTCCGGCTCTCACTAAACCCCCCGTCCGAACTAAAAGGGTGTACTCTCGTAAGTCACCCGATCCAATTACAAATAAGCAAAAGCCCACTACAGGGCATGGAACAGTATTGGAGGGATGGCTCAATGGGCCATGCAGAATTCACAGTACAGCGGATACCATACCAACACATAGCCTTAGAGCATGTTGGATACTCCGGCAGGTGGCCAAGAGTGGCGAGGATATCCTCATCAACAATACAACAGAGCACCATCCCATGGAAAATAACAATACTGTATTGACAGTCTTGAAGACCTTCGCCTCAAACAATAGGCGCAAGCGAGCACTCTGCAGCCTTGCCGAAGTCTGCCACGTGGCAGCAATAAATCCATGGAGCGATACGGCTATAACCTTCAATGCCAGTGACGAACATAAATTCTGAACAACCCGAGCACCAGCCGCCTTGGTCCTTAGTCCAATTGTGGACGGCTTCCGGCTCACTAAAGTGCTCATGGACGGCGGCAGCGGATTAAACCTCATCTATGAGGAGACTATTTGAAAAATGGAAATGGACAAGAGCCGCATTGAGCAAAGCAGCACGACCTTCAGAGGAATCATCCCTAGTCGGGAGGCGCGATGTGCAGGAAAAATCACACTAGATGTGGTATTCGGCATGCCAGAGAATTATAGGTCCGAAGAAATCACATTCCAAGTGGCCCCGTTCAGTAGCGGATACCACGCCCTTTTAGGGCGGGAGGCATTCATGATCTTCCAAGCTATACCCCATTACGGGTACATGAAGCTCAAAATGCCCGGGCCCAATGGAATCATCACTCTAGCTAGTGATCCGGACATAGCACTCCGCGCCGAAAATAAAACCGCCGCACTAGCCCTCGAGGCGATATCCGAAGCCCTCGCGGCCGAAGAACTAACTGCGCTGCGCTCCACAGTGGACAAGGACGACGTGATACTCGACAAAAGACCCAAGTCCACCTCTTTTAAACAAGCGGACGAAATAGTCAAATTCCAAGTCCACCCAACGGACCCTACAAAAACAGCATCCATCGGGGCACAGTTAAACCCCACAGTAGACGCCGCACTGCGGGAGTTCTTGCGCGAGAATTGGGACATCTTCGCCTGGCATCCTTCGGACATGCCAGGAATCCCACGCAGGCTGGCCGAGCATAGCCTTAACATTCTAAAGGGGTTCAAGCCGGTCAAGCAGACTCTTCGACGTTTCTCTGAGCCTAAGCGACAAGCCATGGGAGAAGAGCTAGCCAAGTTACTTGAGGCCGGATTCATTAGAGAAATAAAACATCCGGACTGGCTAGCAAACCTGGTGATGGTACCAAAGAAGGACAAATCCTGGCGCCTATGTGTCGATTTCAAGGACCTTAACAAGGCTTGCCCCAAGGATCCCTCCCCCTCCCCCGCATCGATCAGATTATCGACGCTACCGCAGGACACGAGTCATTGTGTTTCCTCGATGCATACTCCGGATACCATCAAATTAAGATGGAGGAATCCGATCAAGCCGCAACGGCATTTATCACTCCATACGGCCCCTTCTGTTTTAACACCATGCCTTTCGGGCTCAAAAACGCCGGTGCAACCTATGAACGCATGATTCAGACATGCCTGGAAACACAAATTTGCAAAACAGTGGAGGCATACGTAGACGACGTGGTCATTAAAACCAGACATGTCGAATCTTTAATAGACGACTTGAGGCTCACGTTCGACAACTCCGAACATATGACATCAAGCTCAATCCGGAAAAATGCGTTTTCGGCGTGCCCGCCGAAAAGCTCTTGGGCTTCATCGTCTCCAGTAGAGGAATTGAAGCAAATCTGGCTAAAATCCGGGCTCTGTCATAGTTGGCTATCCCAACAGACCTCAAGCAAATCCAGAAATTAACTGGATGCGTGGCTACCTTAAGCCGCTTTATCTCCTGATTGGGAGAAAAGGCACTACCCCTTTATCGCCTTCTTCGGCGCACTGAACACTTCGAGTGGACGGATGCGGCCACGGCCGGATTAGAAGAAATAAAAGCCGTCTTGGCCACCAACCCAATCTTGGCCGCGCCAAATGTCGGCGGACCAATGCTGTTATATATAGTGGCAACACACCAAGTTGTAAGCGCAGTGCTCGTCGTCGAACGAGAGACGGACGGACATAAGTTCCCGCTTCAAAAGCCGGTATACTACGTATCCACCGTCCTCACTCCATGAAAATCATGGCACCCACATTATCAAAAGATAGCATATGCGGTCTTCATGGCATCCCGAAAACTACGACACTACTTCCAAGAGTGTTCAATTACGGTGGCCTCCGAAGTACCACTCAATGACATAATTAATAACCACGACGCCACGGGCCATATTGCTAAATGGGCTATCGAGCTCCTCCTGTTCGACATAACATATAAACCACAGCGAGCCATTAAGTCGCAAGTACTGGCTGATTTCATCGCCGAATGGACGGAAGCCGAACTCCCTAAAGAGTACGGCGCGTACTCCAATTGGATCATGCACTTTGACGGCTCTAAGATGCTGGCTGGTCTGGGGGCAGGCGTTGTCCTGACATCCCCCACCGGAGATACAATCCAATACGTACTCCAAATATTATACACAGACTCCAACAATGCAGCAGAATATGAGGCCCTGTTGCATGGTCTCCGGATGGCAGTCTCCATGGGCATTCAATGCCTAGAAGTGCGGGGGGATTCGAACCTCGCAATATGTCAAATAAATGGGGATTTTGACGCCAAGGACCCAAAAATGGCGGCTTACCGCAACGCCGTCCTCAAAATGTTAGCTCGGTTCAAGGGGCTCGAATTCCACCATGTGGTCCGAGAATACAATCAAGTGGCGGATATCCTCGCCCGCATCGGCGCTAAGCGCAACCCTGTCCCACCCAATATCTTCTTGGAAAGGCTGTTTAAGCCATCCGTGGTATGGGAAGGAGAGACCGGCAACAACAGTCCGGACTCGGCCAAAACACCAGATACCGAACACTCTGACGTAATCGGAGGCTCTGCCACCGAAATAACGCCTTCGGCCCACGAGATTATGGCTGTCATTGCCCCGTGGACAGAACCCTTCTTGGCCTACCTAACTAGGCAGGAACTACCTGAGGACCCAAACAAGGCACGTTGCATTGTGCGGCAGTCTAAAGCGTACAAGGTCCATAAGGGAGAGCTTTATTAGAAAAGAGCTACCGGAGTACTTCAAAGGTGCATCTCCGAAGAGGAAGGACGGCAACTTTTGGCAGAAATTCATGCTGGACTTGGCGGCCACCACGCCGCAGCTCGGGTCCTTGTAAGCAAGGCCTTTCGTACAGGTTTTTACTGGCCGACAGCCCGAGCAGACGCACAAGACCTCGTTCAACGTTGCGTCGGTTGCCAGCTTTTTGCAAACCAAATCCATATGCCACCTACCGCTCTCCAAACAATCCCCATCACTTGGCCCTTTGCGGTCTGGGGGCTGTACATGGTCGGACCCCTTAAAGGGGTAAGTCATAAGAAAAAATACCTATTGGTCATGGTGGATAAATTCACCAAATGGATAGAAGCCAAACCAGTTAAAACGGCCGAATCCGGACCAGTGATAGACTTCATATCCGGGGTTGTACACCGTTATGGCGTCCCCCACAGCATCATCACCGATAACGGCTCAAACTTTACAGCCGACGAGGTAAAAACTTGGTGCAGCAACATGGGCATTAAGCTCGATTATGCCTCTGTCTATCACCCGCAAACTAACGGTCAAGTCGAACGAGAAAATGGTCTTATCATGAGCGGCATTAAACCCAGATTAGTGCGATCCTTGAAGGAATCAGATACGCATTGGGTCGAGGAGCTTGACTCCGTACTATGGGGGCTGCGGACCACGCCGAATCGCACTACCGGATACACACCGTTCTTTATGGTGTACGGCGCAGAGGCGGTACTACCTTGCGACATAATTCATGACTCACCTCGAGTGCGCATGTATGAAGAGAAAGAAGCCGAGCTTGATCGGCAGGACAGTTTGGACGCCCTAGAGGAGGAGCGTGACGTAGCTAAAGCCCGCTCCGCATTCTATCAGCAACAGGCTCGATGGTATTAAAGCAGAGAAGTACGGGCAAAAACTTATAACGTTGGCGAACTCGTTCTACACCTACCGGAGAAGAAAAAGAACAAGCTCAAGCCCAAATGGGAAGGTCCCTTCGTTATTGACAAAGTTCTTGCTGGTGGAGCGTACCGTCTGCGGGATGCATCAGACAATCGACTCGAGCCAAACCCATGGAATGCAGCCAGACTCCGAAGGTTCTACGCCTAGTGTCGGACTCTGTGTTCGTCTCCTTACCTCCGTCAATTTTTTATATCCGTTATCTGTCTTTTCTTTCTTTCTTTCTTTCTTTCTTTCTTCCCTTTTTGTTCACGACCTTAAAAGGTTAAAATGTGTCTTGACTACACAATCTTGATGCGCTAGGCGTGCTCATTATACTTGGGGGCTTCTTATACAGAAGCTTAATATAACTATATTCCGGGCTCTACGCCCCCCGCACATGTGTTACTTTTCCACATGTACCTTTTCTTCGCCATTATATGCATCGATATGACTTAAGTTTCGGCCAAGCTGGGTTGCCTGGCTCTTGTGTTTATGCACTATGTTCCCGTTAATTCGGCTAGGGCATAAGGGGAGCACCTCTGCGATTGTTACTGCCGGGTCAGCCGGATGTGTACCTCAGACTGGGTGAAGCCAAAAGCTAGCGTTCTTAGGGGAATATTCGGTCGGTGAATAAAAGATGAATTTTATTTATTGTAATACATGCCCCCAGATGTTTATATCCTGCGTCTCTTTTTCGCAGTTCGGACATGCACATTAATGCATGCGTACACAGGGAAAGGAACCCTTAACGGAACTATTCTCCCTGGAAGATGTTTCCTACTACCCATGTAATATAACATAGCTAGTTGGGTACTTGTATGTTCAAGCACTTATGACCCCTACGCCCGGTTTCCACGCATACCCCGGTTTTTACATAACTGAGCGGGTATTCGGATACACTCCGGACTGTCGGGTCCAGAGGTCGAAGCGAAAAGGTCCGCCATGACAAATGATTTACAATTCGGCCAGGGACAATATATGTCACTTGAAGTACACAGTCACTTAGACTGACTAAATTCTTCTTCTATACCATCCAACAGGCCGTCTAGCCTACAATCCTGTTGGGAATACTTTGCGGCTAATTTCACCTGGTCATACACCAAACTGACGGGGATCTCTTTCCCATCAGACCCCACAGGTCCGACCTCAGCCATGTGGTTCGGGTCAGTCTTGGTATACCGCGTCTGCACCATGGCCCAGGCTTCCCTTGCACCTTGTCGGCAGGCTGATATCTTCCATAATCGGAAGCGCCGCCGCGCTCCCTTGAGCATCTCTACAAGCTCCCCCATGCCTCCTGGCAGGGAGGCGGATGGCCACAAGGCTTGGGCAATGCCCTGCATCACCTGACGTACTTGTTCGTGCAGTTGTAAGAGCTCTGGCAGAAGGTCACCCGCAGACCCGGGCATCTCCTCTGCGGGACGACCCGTCAGCATACCTACAGATATAACTCTGTTAGCCGGTTTCTTCGCCGAACTCTATAAAAGTTCGTTCAAGAACTTACTAAAAATGCCGCGTCGAAGCCTCTTATTCTCCTTTACGGAGTCAGCAAGCTGGGCTCGAACATCTTTCAGTTCAACGCCCAGTCGGGTATTGGCATCTTGGAGATCGTTTTTCTCCCGCCTAACCTGCGTAAGCACGCGCTCGCCAGCCTTTAGTTGTCGTTGAGCATGTTGCTCATCCCCTCGCACGACCTCCGGATTCACGCCGGGGTCATCTGCAGAATCTATTATTATATTTGCATGCATGCCGAATACTAACTGGTAAATGTCATTCTTTTCGATAGAAACAAGTATTACCAGATGGGGCCTTCTCGGACTCCTTCATTGCAGCAACTGCGGCCCGTAGCTGGGCTTTGCACTCCTCCAGCTCTCGAGACAACTGAGTATTCTTCTCCGTAAGAACCTATGAAAACAACGATCCTTAAATCAGCTGTGCCAACTGTTTCAAGTCTCAGGGGCTACTGATATACATAATTATTAGATTTTCTTACCCGTATATCTTTTACATACTGGTCCATGGCTCTGGCTAGACCATTTTGAGCAGCTCGGATGTACGCGTCTCCTGAGTTGAAGGCATCGAATGCCTCTTGAGAGAAACAAGCATCGCGGAGTACAGCCCGGCGACGTCTGTGATTCATGGCACTCTCCACCTCAGAATTCGTAGCGGACAGCCTATCCGCATCCTCTGTAGGAGGAACATCCGGTGTTGGCCCCACGTTAGCGTCTGCCTCTAAGTTCGGCTCTAGAGCCCGGCTGGTGGAGGCGTGGCCGGCAGGCTCTCCGGATATGATCCGGCGAGCGTTTTTTCTTCTAGGAACCATGGACGTTATTACATTTTAAAAAGACGACAACCACAGAGCAGGGTTCTTTTTCATACCTCTGCGACGGCGTCTCAGTCCTGACCGCCTTCCTTTTAAGCCTACCCGGTTTCGGTGCCCCTTGTTGGTGAGTCACTGCGGGTTCGGCATGGCGTCCCGAGGACCTTCCCTGTAAGACACCATATGTGTGCGGTAGGTGAAGTGCGAAAAAAGGGATCCTTCTCGGAAGTTGGGACTCCGGCTTTACTTACATGCAATGCAGGGAGCAGTCCAGGATAATCGGCTATGATGGCCAACAAGGCGCCGTCGCAGCTTAATTGATAGAACGTCCTGTCGATGAGCTCCACAAATGTGCCCGGATCTTCTTCGAGTCTAGGGTCGAGGGCCCGGTCAGGGTCCTCTGGTTGTGGAGACGGGCTGTGGACCTCCCTCACAGCTTTTCGCAGTTCCTGCTATGAAATAGCAAGGTAAATACTTATGACGAAGAATGCGGGAAGGTTCGGAGTAAAAAGTAGTAGCTCACCCAGTTTGGGGGGTTGTACATGGAGAATCCATCCCGTGGCTTAATGCGGATGAACTCCTCTCCCTCTCCTTTGTATAAATCGGACAAAATTTTCGCTAGAGCAGCGATGGAGCCCGGTCCCTTACGACCGCAGCGGGTGGTATCGTCTTCTCCATTGAAGTGCCACGTGGGTTGTCCCCGATATTGAAGTGGCTGCACCCCCCGCATTATACATATTGATATAACCTCGATTATAGTCAATCCTGATTTGGCTAGCATTTTTATCCGGCCCATCACGTTAAGGACCTCTCCGTTATCTTCCTCCTAGGGCCTCCGAGGGCGCCAGCTGCGGCGTTTCTTCAAAGGGGCGTTGTTGAACTCAGGAAGGCCCATCCGAATAGGGTCCGGAAGAGGGACGTCCTCCATATAAAACCACTCCGAAGGCCAGTCTTCGGATGTCCTCTTCGGAGTACCGGACAGGTATCCGGTCCCGGCGATGCGCCATATCTCGGCTCCGCCCACTTGATATATTGACCCCTCCTGTGTATGGGGTATGAGGAAGAATAGTCTCTTCCATAGCTCGAAATGAGCTTCGCAGCCTAGAAACAGCTCGCAAAGGGCGACATAGCCAGCGATGTGCAATATGGAGGCGGGAGTAAAGTTATGCAGCTGGAGGCCGTAGAACTCCAGGAGCCCGCAGAGGAACGAATGGATAGGAAATCCAAGCCCCCTCAATAAGTAAGGGACAAGGCATACCCGCTCCCCCATGGATGGGTTGGGAAAGCTCTCTGCTTGCTCCCCGCCATTGTAAGTGGCTAATCTGGCTCGGACGGGGACCATATACGCAGGAGGGAGAAACCCCTGGGTCTGCAACTCTACTAATTGGCTGTGGGGGACGGAACACTTCTTCCAATTGCCTGGCTTAGGGCTACGGGAGCGAGAGGAGGAGCTGCGATGGCCGGCCATGATGGGATGGGCTTTTTCGGGCGCGCTCCGATGGATACTCGTTGTGGAAGGATGGTGTGATCTGGATTTGTGGATCCCCGTCTCTTTAAATAGACGATTTACTTACATGGTTTGGGTGGCAAGTGTAAAAATGCCCCGACTTCTCGCATTCGCTCGACACGTCGATGATAGCCATTATTGGGTGCAGAAGTCAAGGAGTGCAACATTCATGGGAAGACGGACACTACTCGACAGGTACTCAGAATTTGGAGAAGAACCCGCCTTGTAATGCCGAAGACAATCTGCACGCCGGACTCATCGTCATTGAAGCCTGGTTCAGGGGCTACTGAGGGAGTCCTGGATTAGGGGGTCCTCGGACAGCCAGACTATATGCTTTGGCCGGACTGTTGGACTATGAAGATACAAGGTTGAAGACTTCGTCCCGTGTCCGGATGGGACTCTCCTTGGCGTGGAAGGCAAGCCTGGCAATTCGGATCTGTAGATCTCCTCCCTTGTAACCGACTCTGTGTAACCCTAGCCCCCTCCGGTGTCTATATAAACCGGAGGGTTTAGTCCGTAGGACAAGAACAATCATAATCATAGGCTAGCTTCTAGGGTTTAGCCTCTACGATCTCGTGGTAGATCAACTCTTGTAATACTCATATCATCAAGATCAATCAAGCAGAAAGTAGGGTATTACCTCCATCGAGAGGGCCCGAACCTGGGTAAACATTGTGTCCCCCGCCTCCTGTTACCATCCGCCTTAGACGCACAGTTCGGGACCCCCTACCCGAGATCCGCCGGTTTTGACACCGACATCTGCCTAGAAAGCTCCCGTGCCTAGAATCTACCTGGTTTTAGGCAGAACCACAAAACTCCGACTGCGATGGCAATGCGAGCACAAACGAGTAGCAAGGATGAAGCGTTTGGGATATTCAAGATATCAGAAATGGTTATATAGGGACAACTGTATGCATCAAGACTCCCTATCCCCGACGGTTTCTGGGTCGTGTGGGAAGGACCCCCCTATCGCCCACACTCACTTGGCGATGATTCCAAATGCCGTCGCGGAAAGGGGTTTTAAACCGTTTGTTTAGGATTGACGCGCACCAGTGTTTCTCTTCGAATATCGGTTTGGTTTGGCCATCTAGATAGGTTCTTCTTGCAATAGGAGAGGTGCTTAGTTTTGGGTTCAATCTTGCGGTGTCCTCACCAAGTGACAAAGTAGGGGTAGCGAGGCACGTATTGTATTGTTGCCATCAAGGGTAAAAAAATGGGGTTTTCATCAGATTTCTTGAGTTTATCCCTCTACATCATGTCATCTTACTTAAGGCGTTAGTCCGTTCTTATGAACTTAATACTCTAGATGCATGCTGGATAGCGGTCGATGTGTGGAGTAATAGTTGCAGATGCAGGCAGGAGTCGGTCTACTTGACACGGACGTGATGCCTATATTCATAATCATTGCATTGGATATCGTCATAACTTTGCGCTTTTCTATCAATAGCTTGACAGTAATTTGTTCACCCACCGTATGCTTTCTTCAAGAGAGAAGCCTCTAGTAAAAACTATGGCCCCCGGGTCTATTTTCCATCATATATTTTCAGACTTATAAAACCAAAAACCCAAAAATACCTTGCTATAATTTATTTACTTTTACTTTGTTTTACGTTTTACTAATCTTTTATATCTATCTCTGAAAGCACAAGTGCTCCCTGGGTGATTTTGGTAATTAATGTCAACATATCTCTTGTTGGACTAATATTTTCATCTAGTATATTTGAGAAAGTTCAGCAAAGGCGTGGCATGGACAAGAGGATGAGGAGCCCCTTCAAGTTGCTAAGGACAGAAGATTGGCAAAAGCTCAAGACTCTTCATTTCTATTTCAGTGATCCAAGATCACATTGAGTCCATAGGAAAGCCAATACTATTAAGAGGGGATGAGCTGTTGCTTAATGGTCTACTTGCTCAAAGTGCTTAGTGATATGCTCCAAAGCCCTCAACCACTTTCTCAATTCCAAATATATCGTAAACCTAAAGTCAAAGTCGGCCCCACCGATTTGATTCATCCGGTGCCACTGAGTTCACTTGACATAGCCATAGCCAGAAACCCTAATCAGTTTGGTCTCACCGATAGGGATCTCGGTCTCACCGAGATGGGCTTGCAAACTCTTTGTTGTGTGTTGCAATTATTTCAGTATCACCGAAATATGCAGTCGGCCCCACCGAGTTTGCTTGACCAACTCTGTGTTTGCTTATTACTAAAATCGGTCTCACCAAGTTTGTGCAATCGGTCAAACCGAGATGAGGTTTTACCCTAACCCTAGCACATCGTTCCCACCGAAAAGCCTAACGTTCACATTTTGAACTAAATCGGTCTCACCGAGTTCATATATTCGGTCTGACCGAGTTGGCTCAAATGTGTGTAACCGTTAGATTTTGTGTGGAGGCTATATATACCCCCCACCCTCCTCTCCATTTGTGAGAGAGCCATCAGAACGTGCCTACACTTCCAGCATACATTTTCTGAGAGAGAACCACCTACTCATGTGAGACCAAGACATTCTAATCCACCCACAAGAATCTTGATCTCTAGCCTTCCCCAAGTTGCTTTCCACTCAAATCATCTTTCCACCATAGCCAAATCCGTGAGAGAGAGTTGAGTGTTGGAGAGACTATCATTTGAAGCACAAGAGCAAGGAGTTCATCATCAACACACCATCTATTACCTTTTGGAGAGTGGTGTCTCCTAGATTGGTTGGGTGTCACTTGGGAGCCTCCGTCAAGATTGTGGAGTTGAACCAAGGAGTTTGTAAGGGCAAGGAGATCGTGTACTTCGTGAAGATCTACCCAAGTGAGGCAAGTCCTTCGTGGGCGATGGCCATGGTGGGATAGACAAGGTTGCTTCTTCATGGAACCTTCGTGGGTGGAGCCCTCCGTGGACTCGCGCAACCGTTACCCTTCGTGGGTTGAAGTCTCCACCAACATGGATGTACGATAGCACCACCTACCGGAACCACGCCAAAAATCTCCGTGTCTCCAATTGCATTTGCACACTCCAATCCCATCCCTTTACTTTCTTGCAACTTGCATGCTTTACTTTCTGCTGCTCATATACTCTTGCCATGCTTGCTTGAAATGTATTGTGTATGTTTAAACTTGTGCTAAAACTCCACCTCAACTTGAAGAACTTAAAAACTGCTACTTTTTCTTGTTGAGGGTCTAATCCCCCCTCTAGACACCTCTTCTCTTTCCTTTCAATTGGTATCAGAGCATTGGTCTCCATTGCTTTGGTTTAATCACCATTGGAGGAAGATGGATGAGTCTATGATGGGGAGTTTTAGACGTAGAGTGCGTATGCTTGATGGAGAGTTCTATAATGCTTGAAAAAATGAGATGCTTGAGATTTTCAATGAAAATCACCTGAACAAGTACATTACTAGCCCTTCTGCGCCCCTTGTTCACCCCTTGCATCCTACCCCTGATGAGTCCCTTGACATGATCCATAATCTTAGAACTATCAATCTTATCATTAGAGGATTGCCTAGAAATTTGATTGTATGCTTGCCTACTCTTGAACGTGCTTACACCATATGGAGATTTCTTGAGGAACGGTTCCCAAACTATTCCTTGGAAAATCTAGATGTCATTCTTCAAAAGTCCATAGCTTTTCACAAAATGAAACCTAGTGATCCTAAATTTGATGATTGTCTATTTGAGCTTCGTGACCTTATGCGTGCCAAAGGAGATATTGGAGTCATTATCTCTCAAGTCATTAGAATTCATAAAGATGCATATTGCCATGGTCATACATCTAATGAATCACTCTCTCTAGGTGATGATCAATCACAAGATGATGTTGAACATGGATACTATGATGAGGATGATGATAATGACTTTGATCTCGATGAGTCTATGAGACACTTTGGTCTTATGGCTAACCTTCGCGGCTACATGGCTGGAGGAAAGGAATGGGTTCTTGATAGTGGATGTACCAATCACATGACCGGAGACAAGGATATGTTTTGTGAGCTTGCTGAAAATGACGACCCTCGAAAGTATGCCACTTTTGGTGATAACTCAAAGGGTAAGGTGGTTGGCCTTGGTAAGGTGGCCATCTCACATGGCAGCTCCATCCAGAATGTTATGCTCGTTGAATCTCTTGGCTATAATTTACTTTTCATATCTAGACTAGCCGATTTCGGTTTCAATGTCATATTTACTGAAGTAGATTGCCAAGTGTTTCGAAGAGATAATCATAATATGGTCTTAACCGGTATACGTAGAGGTGATCTATACATGGTAGATTTCACTAAAAAGGCTCAACCTAGAACTTGCTTAATTGCTAAATCATCTAAAGGTTGGTTGTGACATAGAAGGTTAGGCCACGTGGGCATGCGAAATTTTGATAAGCTTATTAAAGGTGATCATATCCTTGGAGTTAAAGATGTTATATTTGACAAGGATAGACTTTGCAGTGCTTGTGAGGCAGGAAAACAGGTTGGAGGAAGCCACCCCGTGAAAAACATCATGACCACGAGAAGACCGCTCGAGCTGCTTCACATGGATCTTTTTGGTCCAAACGCCTATAAAAGTCTCCGTGGTAATTCGTTCGGTTTAGTCATTGTCAATGACTTTTTAAGATTTACGTGGGTGTTCTTTCTCGATGATAAATCGTAGGTCCAAATATCTTCAAGAACTTCGCTAGGAAGGCCCAATATTAATTTGAAGTGAAGATCAGAAGGTGCAGCGACAACGAAACGGAGTTCAAGAACGCCAATGTGGAACCCTCTCTTGAAGAAGGGATTTCACATGAGTTCTCTGCTACGTACACACCTCAACAAAATGGAGTTGTTGAAAGGAAGAACCGGACTCTTATTGAGATGGCGAGAACGATGCTTGATGAGTACGAGACGCCAAAACACTTTTGGGCGGAAGCGGTTGAGACAACTTGTCATGCAACAAATCGTCTATATCTTCACAAGCTACTCGGCAAGACGGCTTATGAGCTTCTCACCGGTACCGAACCCCAAGTTGGATACTTTCGAGTATTTGGCTCAAAGTGCTATATTCTTGATAAGCATCGTCATTCGAAATTTTCTCCTAAATCTCATGAAGGTTTCCTACTCGGTTATGGCTCAAACTCTCACACTTACCGTGTCTACAACAATTTCACCCGAAAGGTTGAAGAGACGGTAGATGTGAAGTTTGATGAATCTAACGGCTCGCAAGTAGAGCAATTGCCAATTGATGTAGGAGACAAAGACCCTTCGGAAGCAATCCAAGACTTGTCTATTGGCAAGATTCGCCCAACGGAGGCGAAGGAGAGTACCTCGTCCATTCAAGTGGAAGCCTCTACCTCACGACAAGGTGGTCCACGAGTTGACTCGGAGGCACCCACAATTGGGACACACCAAGATGAGGGAAACGAGGAAGTACACCAAGATGAACCTCATGAACCTCCTTCTCCACCTCCACAAGAGAACAACAACACCAACAATGAAGAAGGCCAAGAGGAAGAACAAGATGATGAAGAAGATGTTCCACCCCGACCCAAACAAAAGCTCTCACGAGTTAGAGCAAGAGTTTCAAGAGATCATCCCGTCGAACAAATCTTTGACGATATCCAAACCGGGAGAATTACTCGCTCTAAAACTCATTTGGCTAATTTTTGTGAACATTATTCATTCATCTCTAGTATTGAACCTATGAAGGTCGAAGAAGCGCTTGATGATCCGGATTGGGTGTACGCCATGCACGAAGAGCTACACAATTTCGAGAGGAACCAAGTGTGGACATTGGTAGAAAAGCCGGACAACAACCAAAATGTCATTGGAACCGAATGGGTGTTTCGGAATAAGCAAGATGAAGATGGATAAGTTCTATGCAACAAGGCCCGTCTCGTCACCCAAGGCTACAGTCAAGTCGAAGGTATGGACTATGGTGAGACATATGCCCCCGTTGCTAGACTTGAGGCCATATGCATCTTACTTGCTTATGCCAATCACCATGACATTACTTTGTATCAAATGGACATTAAAAGTGCTTTTCTAAATGGTGAAATTGAGGAGGAAGTTTATGTTAAACAACCTCCCGGCTTTGTTAATCCTAAGAAACCTGAACATGCTTACAAACTTCACAAAGCTCTTTATGGTCTTAAACAAGCTCCTAGAGCATGGTATAAATGCTTGACTAAGTTTTATTGAAAAAGGCTTTGAGATTGGAAAAAAATGATTCTACAGTTTTTACTATAAGGGTTAACGGTGATTTATTTGTGTGCCAAATTTATGTGGATGATATCATATTTGGTTCGACTAACCCTCATTTTAGTGAAAAGTTTGGAAGGCTAATGTCGGAGAAGTTTGAGATGTCTATGATGAGTGAACTCAAGTTATTTCTTGGTTTGCAAATCAAGCAAACTAAGGAGGGTACCTTTGTTTCCCAAACAAATTATACCAAGGACTTATTCAAGAAGTTCAACATGCAAGAAAGCAAAGGTATGAAAACACCCATGCCTACTAGTGGACATCTTGACTTGACAAAGGATGGCAAACTGGATGACCAAAAGTTTTATCGCTCTATGATTGGTTCATTGTAATATCTATGTGCCTCCCGTCCTGATATTATGCTAAGTGTGTGCATGTGTGCACCATATCAAGCGGCCCTAAGGAATGTCATCTTAAGGCTGTGAAAAGGATAGCGAGATACTTAATTCATACACCAAATTTGGCATTTGGTATCCTAAGAGGTCTTGTTTTGATCTTGTTGGCTACTCCTATTTGGACTATGCCGGTGATAAGGTTGATAGAAAGTCCACTTTGGGTACTTGTCAATTTATTGGTAGATCTCTTGTGTCTTGGTCCTCCAAGAAACAAAACTCGGTATCCTTATCCACCGCCGAAGCGGAATACATTGCCGCCGGTTCATGTTGTGCTCAGTTACTTTGGATGACCCAAACTCTTAAAGATTATGGGATATATGTGAAACATGTTCCATTGCTTTTTAATAATGAAAGTGCTATTAAGATTGCTCACAATCCCGTGCAACATTCTCGAACTAAGCATATTGAAGTTCGTCATCATTTCATTCGAGATCATGTTGCTAAAGGAGACATCGATCTTACGCATGTTCGTACCGATATGCAATTGGCGGATATATTCACCAAACCGCTTGATGAGAAAGTATTTTGCCATTTGAGAGGTGAATTGACCATCATTGATGCCTCAAACTTGGAGTAGAAACTCCATTTGGATACATGCAAGGCATGAGCCTCTGACAAATCCTTTATATTTCTCTTATGATGATGATCATATGTCTTGGATCTATACTTGTACCCTTGCATGTCATCTAACCCTTGTAGGTACTTGGATGAATCCAAATCTATGAGATTACAACTCACTCATATCTTGAGCAATCTCTACATCACCAAGTCTCTACAATATGGTGGTTGAAGACAAGGAAGCATGAATCCTTTCAACATATCCTTTGACAATTTCAATATATCAAATTTCATTTGGTATCAAATTTCATGATTGTCATTTTGGATACACAAGTGCTCTTCCTTGCAAAACTAACCCATGTAGGTAGATGAACTCAAACTACAAGTGGTGCTCCCAACTCTTGATGAACTACATCAACCTTGAGCATCCAACACAAGTTCAACTACATGATCAAGATCAACACCACTACCCAAGGTATGTTATTCTATCTTAGAGGAGCTTTACCCCTAGACATGGGTCAAAGCATCTCAACAAGATGAGAATACATCAAAATGCTTAAACAAAAAGTGGTAACCCCGTTTTGAGCTTAAATGATGAGTATGACCTATGATCAAGTGTTCTCACTTGACTCCTTAGTCAATATACTCTAACATAGGTGACTTTGTCGCCGGCCATTCTAGATGAAGTTCTCTAGTGTTTCTTTGTGTTCTTGCATTTGTTTCTTTCTTGTTTGTTCCCCTTTCAAAAAAAACTTCATTTAGAACTCTTTTCTTTTTGTCTGTTATTCTCTGCATTCCCTGCATCTAATTCATTGCAAATCTATCAGTTAATTCCTTGCAAATCCTTGTGAGATCTTATTTGCCAAGTGAGCTGAGATGACAAAATATTTCCTCTGTATTGAACTCGGTCTCACCGATTTCTGCCTATCGGCTAGACCGAACTGCAATGTACATTGTAGTTTGTTCATCGGTACAACCGACAAGGACAAACACGGTCTGACCGATATGCATCATCTATGACACTGCTAACTCGGTGTCACCGATGAAAATAAATCGGCGTTACCGATTTCACTACTGAGAATTTTTTTTGGCATTACAATGTTAGTTCTTCTCCAGCTCCACTCGATGATTCTTTTCCTCTACTAGCATCTTAAATTTCTTGTTGCTTTGTAATGTGACTCAAGGATCAAACCTATAGGACTCATGCTCCGGAAGATCCCTATCGGTGTCAAAACCGGCGGATCTCGGGTAGGGGGTCCCGAACTGTGCATCTAAGGTCGATGGTAATAGGAGACATGGGACACGATGTTTACCCAGGTTCGGGCCCTCTCTATGGAGGTAATACCCTACTTCCTGCTTGATTGATCTTGATGAATATGAGTATTACAAGAGTTGATCTACCCCGAGATCGTAATGCCTAAAACCCTAAAAGTCTAGCCTGTATGATTATGGTTGCCTCTACAGACTAAACCCTCCGGTTTATATAGACACCACAGGGGACTAGGGTTGTACAAAGTCGGTTACAGAGAATGGAATCTTCACATCCGAACGCCAAGCTTGCCATCCACGCTAAGGAGAGTCCCATCTGGACACGGGAGAGAGTCTTCTGTCTTATATCTTCACGACCCATCAGTCCGGCCCATGTCCAACAGGTCGGACGCCCGAGGACCCCTTAATCCAGGACTCCCTCAGTATCCCTTGAACCAGGCTTCAATGACGAGGTGTCCGGCGCGCAGATTGTCTTCGGCATTGCAAGGCGGGTTCCTCCTCCGATTACTCCAAAGTATCCTTCGAACGTGTCCGGCTCTGCAAAACAAGTACCACACACAACCGCAGAGAGTATAATATTTCACGAGTCCAATCTGCCGACAACTTTTGTAGCGTGACATCATGTCCCTTCCCGGTCATTATTTCGAACCGTTTTTAGCCTCCCGCTCCATATTTCGAGATGCGGTTTTATTGGCATGTCTTGTCAAAGCAGAGATCGTGTCCCCTTATTGCGGGATTCTCATCAATACGGGCGTGGGTAATCCAACCGTGCCGCCTACACGGCCCTTGGGGAATAGGCGAGTTTTAAGGCGAGTGGGGAGGCGCTTGATATTCGCTGCCTTTATAAGGAGATAAGGATTCACCCCTTTCAACCATGCCTTCTCTCTCTCTGCCCACCCATTCTCGTGCTCCAGCGCCCAAGTTCTCATCCTTTCCGCCTCAAAAAAAGCACTCCGATCATGTCCGGATCCGGAGCGCAGGGCAAGTAGATGGTCTCCTCCGTCAAGGAGAAGGACATCACCAAGCTCCGGGAGGCCGGATATTTGGCCAAGGAGGTTGCCCACCGACTCCTGACCAAGGGACAAATCGTCCCTACCCCGGAGCCCCATGAGAGGGTAGTGTTCATCCCCCACTTTGTCCGCGGGCTGGGATTTCCACTCCACCAATTCATCCGCGGACTCATGTTCTACTACGGGCTGGATTTCCACAATCTGGCCCCCAACTCCTTCCTCAACATCTCGGCATTCATTGTCGTGTGCGAGGCCTTCCTCCGCATCTCACCCCACTTCGGATTGTGGCTGAAGATCTTCAATGTGAAGCCGCAGGTGGTGGACGGCCAACACGTAGAGTGCGAAGGTGCCATGGTGAGCAAGATGCTGAACGTCATATGGACCAAAGGTACTTTTGTGGAGACCATTATAGGATGGCAACAACAGTGATTCTATGTCACAGAACCCCGCGACACCACCTGGGCCGCGGCTCCCGAGTTCAGGTCCGGGGCCCCGATGCAGCTCACCTCCTGGCTAGAGAAGGGCCTAGACTGGGCCTCGTCGGACGAGCTAACAGCGCTGCAGATGCGCATCAAGAGCATGGTCGACAAGAACATGAAGCTTGTCAATGTGATCCAGGTGATGCTCTTTCGCTGGATCCTTCCATGCCAAAGCCGGACCTACAATTTGTGGGAGTTCGATCCGGCCAAGCACCAGACCCTGCAACACTTCTTCGGCGTTACGCACGAAGGTATTTGGAAGGTGCTCTTCAAGGCCAACGAGACGTGGCCGAAGGAGACCGAAGATCTTGGGTACAACCTGACCCACCCCGCCAGTCCGGTAAGTTTTTTTTTTGTGTTTTCAAGGTGTATCCTTTACTTATATACTCAAGGAGAACGTCTGAACTTCCCCATCTTACTTTTTCAGGGCTGGACAAAGAAGGTAGAGCTGGTCAAGTGTCCGGCTCCACTGCCTGAAGAACCAGCAATTCCACTCCTGACGAAGATGCTGGTTCCGGCGCCCTACCAGGCGCCGGAGAAGAAGGCCAAGGGGACCAGAGGTGGCCTCCGCCATAAGGGCACTTCGGACGTGACGTCCGAAGACGCCGAGACCCATTCCTCACCGGCCACCGACGAGGAGGAGGAGGAGGAGGAAGAAAGCCACTCCCCCCCTGAGGGGGGAAGGAAGAAAAGGGCGGCATCCATGCGTCTGGAGGCTGAAGCTTCCAATAGGGGGATAGGCTCCCTTGCGGACGCACGCCGGGTACTGACACAGCTCGGAGTGGCGCCCCAGGGATAAGCCCCCGGCCGAATCGTAAGTATTCAAAGGCTCTGGCGCACTTATATGTCCGACTCCTTTATCTCCTAATTCTAATGTGTTGAATCACGTGCTCCAGTCCGGCCCACGACAGCTCCCAGCGATCCTCATCGGGGGATTCACTGGATCCGAAAGCTATGGACAGCGATTCACTACCGTTGGCCTCCTCTCCCAAAGCCACGGACGACGCCGAGGCGCTGTCTCGAAGGACCTTCACAGGCCAGGGAGAGACGCAGGAGGCCATCAGGACGGCGCCGAAAGGCGAAACCTTGGCTGCCGGACACCTGGGGGAGCAAATCCCCCTGGAGACTGGCGATGGGGGCCATATCCACTGCGGCCCCTAGCCGAGTACCATTCCGGAAGCCAGCACGGCTCCGGATTCAGACAAGCAGCCTCCTTCAAAAGAAGGGGGTGCGCCTGTTCGCCGGTGTCCTCTGTCCATCCAGAGGCATCGGATAATCTGGTGGAAGCGCTGCAAGGCACTTCCATTGTTGAGGAACACCGTATCCTTATGGGTACGGTGGTTGAGAGTGTTCAGTCCGTTAAGAGCGGACTGACCGAAGCCTGCACCAGCCTTCTAACAGGCTTTGAGGTAACCGACGCAATTGTATAAAAAGAATGTCATAGTGTAGACAGTAGCCCCTGATACTCTGTCCGCTGTTCGGAAAGAAAAGCTGGACTGAGGATCAAATGATTTCCGCAGGAGACTAACCATACATGTCTATGTGAAATAAGCAGGCGCCGTTGCTGGCTGCGACCTCTCATGCTGCCGAAGTCTCCGGACTGAAGCAGGGGCTGGAGCGGGCCGAGGAGGAGCTCGGCCAAGTAAGAAAGCAGCTGGAGGATAAGCAAGGTATGTAATGACCTATTTAGATACAAAGAGATATGAATTGTTTGTGTTGACAGGAGTGCCATAATATTTATAGGAGCGGCGACCGAGGTGGAGACCCTCAAGAAGGCGCTGGCTGAGGCCCAAAGGAAAGCGGCAAATGAGCAAGCCGCCCGTGAAAAACACGAGGCCAGAGTTGGTGAGGTCCAGCAAGAGCTCCAGGACGCCATGAAGAAATGCGAGTCCTTGGAGCGCAATATTGCGGATCAAGGGACCGAACTCGCCAAGGCCCGTCAAAGCGCACAAGATACCCGGGTTGAAGACCAGTGCGCCCTCCAGGAAATCAAAGAGGCCAGAAAAATCGCGGCGGGTAAGGCCTTCATTATGCAGAGCAAATATGTGAAGAGGAGGTATCTCTTACTAACCCAGATTTTGAGTTCTCCAGGAGTGTTTGCGGATTTACTACGCAGTGTTGCCGATGCTGCAGAGTTCTTTCGAGTCGAAGAGGGGAGCTCAACGGAGAAGCTATTCTGGTCGCAATATCTTGCGCCAGTACATCCGGTGCCCTTTAGCGATCAGCTAAAACAGCTGGTCGAACTGCATAGGATGGCCGAACTAGCCATGAAGGATTTGATAATCTGGCTATGGCCTGCCGAAGCCATGCCCAACAGTTACTTCGGGCTCGTGAAGCGGCTGGTCAATGCCTGCCCCCGGCTTGACGTCATCAAGCGGTCAGTCTGCTTCGAGGGTGCGCGGATGGCCTTCGCCCGTATCAAAGTCTAGTGGGCGAAGATGAATGCCATCAAGCTCGCGATGGAGGGACCACCCGCTAGCAAGGAGCACCGCACGCCCGAGCAGTATTTTGATGATGTCCTGGAGGGATCCCGCATTGTAGCGGAGCAATGTGCTAAGGACATTATTTTTGAATGAATGTATTCATGTTATCCTGCCCTGTATGGTGAAACAAAGCTGATATGTAATATAATGTTTGTTATTTTGCTTCTAGTGCGGCCGTTTTGTTAAATATGAGAGTTGGCCTGTCGTTGGCTTCAGCCCCCACATAGGTAGTACGGGGTGTTCGGGGTGGAATCTAAACACTCTTGATACAAAAGTTTGGTCCTTGAAGGAGGTGTTTAGTGCAACGAACCAGGCAATCGGACTATGTGGCTTTATCACCCTCACTTAGCCATAGGAGTTTGACAATATAAATGTAGGCACAGCCCCTAGCTAGTTTTTAATCCGGACTAGGGTGCTGTAAACACCTGACCGGATGAAGGCCGATCCGTCGCACAAAGCAGAAAAAATCACAAAAGATTTTGAACCTTCGAATAGCTGACCAGCTCTCGCCACATCATGACAGTCAGTTTTCGGCTTTCTCTACCGAGGTGTTTGCTCGGGTAAACCAGAAACACAATCACAGTAGTTCTGCCTTTACTACCCTAGCCGATAGAGCGGAATGTAAGGTAGTAAGCAAAGGAGCCGGGCAACCCAACTATTGACCAAAGACATGATTCGGAGCCAATGCATATAATGCTAAAATTCGAGGTGCCGAAGTATACTGTAGAAGTGTTCGCACTTTGTTGCCGTAGTATGGAGCGTAATAAAGCCCCTGGCGAATTCAAGCATACCAAAGTGTACGGGTGCAATCGATAAGAACAACGAAATAAAGAATGAAGTAGTAAGCTGGTGCCACATAAATTGGGCCACAAACTGTTTCCACTATAATTTGATTGATACGTCAAAGCGTATTTGTACAAATAGTGCAATAAGCGACCTGGCTATTTAACATGCCAAGACCAAGGGGAAGCCGCGTGCAGGTCCCGAAAATAGGTAGAATGATCGTCAAGAAGAACATCTAGAAATTCCCCCACACGTTTGTAGTACTTGCCGCCTTGGTGTATCTGTCCTTCAAAAAGGACCAAGGAGCAGGCCGCCGCGAGGGGCCTATGGAAAAGAAACCTGAAAAGGATAAAAAGAAAAGTGAAAGGATGTGTGTCCAGGGAAGGTCGAGCCATATTATGGACCACAGTCTGGCTATGCCTCCGTCTCTGCCCATGGTATTTTCAGTGCGTAGTTATGTACACGCGGTACGTATGCCGCTACTTGGTCGGGACTGAGATGGAGGTAGAATTGCTAGTCTAACTCCTAATGAGCCGGATTGTCATGCTGCGGAGTAGTCCGGACTCGTTTGACAGTGTCTGGGAGCTTGGCCGCTGGATTAAAATTCTGCCTTAAAAGGCCGCTCCGTACTTCCGCTGCAAGGGCTGCGGTGTGCTCCTTGGTACGGAGGGAGCGCTCCGTATTTCCATTGACTATTATGACACCGCGTGGTCCGGGCATCTTGAGCTTGAGATAAGCATAGTGCGACATCGCATTGAATCGAGCGAATGCGGTTCGTCCGAGCAGCGCGTGATAGCCACTGCGGAAGGGGACGATATCGAAGATCAACTCTTTGCTTCGGAAGTTGTCCGGGGATCCGAAGACGACCTCCAATGTGATTGAGCCCATGCAGCGGGTGTCTACACCTGGTATAACTCCTTTAAAGGTAGTTTTTGTGGGCTTGATCCTTGACGGATTGATGCCCATTTTGCGCACTATATCCTGATAGAGCAGGTTGAGGCTGCTGCCACCATCCATGAGGACTCGCGTGAGGTGGAATCCATCAATTATTGGGTCGAGGACCAGTGCGGCTGAACCGCCATGACGGATGCTGGTCGGATGGTCCCTGCGATCGAAGGTGATCGGGCATGACGACCATGGATTAAATTTTGGGGCAACTGGCTCTATCGCATAGACATCCCTGAGCATGCGCTTGCGCTCCCTCTTGGGGATATGGGTAGCGTATATCATGTTCACCGTTTTGACCTGAGGGGGAAACTTCTTCTGTCCCCCTGTGTTCGGTGGACGGGGCTCCTCGTCATTGTCCTCACTTTGCGATCCCTTCTCCTTGTTCTCGGCATTTATCTTGCCGGCCTGTTTAAAAACCCAACAACTTCTGTTGGTGTGATTGGCTGGTTTATCGGGGGTGCCGTGTATCTGGCATGGACGATCGAGTATGTGGTCCAAGCTGGATGAGCCCGGGTTGTTCCTTTTGAATGGCTTCTTCCGCTGGCCGGACTTGGAGCCACTGAATCTGGCGTTGACCATCGTGTCATCGGTATTGTTATCGTTGCTTCGACGCTTGTGTCTGTTGCATCGGGGTTTGCCATTGCTATTTCTGGCTTCAAGAGTGCCAGGTTCACTTGTATTGTTATTGCTATGGGCTAGCCAGCTGTCTTCGCCCGCGCAAAAGTGGGTCATGAGTGCCGTGAGGGCTGCCATGGACTTCGGCTTTTCCTGGCCGAGGTGTCGGGCGAGCCATTCGTTGCGGATGCTGTGTTTAAAGGCCGCTAGGGCTTCGGCATCTGAACAATCGGCGATCTGGTTCTTTTTAGTTAAGAACCTAGTCCAGAATTTCCTGGCTGACTCTCCGGGCTATTGGACTATGTGACTTAGGTCATCGGCATACGGAGGTCAGACGTATGTACCTTGGAAGTTATCGCGGAAGGCGTGTTCCATGTCCTCCCAGCTGCCAATGGAGTTTTCGGGCAGGCTGTTCAACCAGTGCCGGGCTGGTCCCTTGAGTTTTAGTGGGAGGTATTTGATGGCATGAAGATCATCACCGTGGGCCATATGAATATGGAGAAGAAAATCTTCGATCCATACCGCGGGGTCTATTGTCCCATCATATGATTCGATGTTCATGGGTTTAAACCCTTCTGGGAATTCGTGCTCCATTACTTCATCAGTGAAGCAAAGGGGGTGTGCGGCCCCTCTATATCGGGCCACGTCGTGACGTAGCTCAGATGGAGTCCGTCTGCGGTTTTCGGCCCGGGCGTGATTATGCTTGTCGTGTCCGGCTAGGTAGCCATCATCGCGTGTTGGGGCACGCCCCCGCGATCCGTAGGTCGATCTGGTCTGTCCTGCTCTACTGTCTAGGTCCTGCCGCAGGTCATATGTATATCCCCGAGCTATTTTATCTCTGCCTTTACGGTGAGGTAGTACAGGCTGGTGTTCGGCTTGAGTTGCCGCTTTGTCCCGGCCACGTGGTGGTCGATCAGCCACATTATGCGCTGATGGTATGGGCTCAAGTGCCTCGTCATCGAATTGAGGTAGCAATTTGCGCTTCGGGTAACTTTTGGTGGGGCGCTCGAGGCCGTATTCGTCGGCTGCCAGGACATTAGTCCATCTATCGTTGAGTAGATCTTGATCAGCTTGAAGCTGCCGCTACTTCTTTTCCAGGCTCCTTGCAGTAGCTATTAGCCGGCGCTTAAAGCGCTCCTGCTCGAGAGGTTCCTCAGGTACGATAAAATCCTCATGGCCGAGGCTCACCTCATCCTCGGAGAGCGAATGATAATTACTATCCTCCGAGTCTTAGTTTATGACCTATTCATCAGGGCTGACTCTCCCATCTTCCCGTTCGTCCTTTTCGGAGGTTGGCTCAACGGGGTCTTCATTGTCTTCGGCATCGTCTAGAGTATTATTTTCTCTTGTGCCGGTATTGCTGTCTTTTCCACGGCGTGACTTAGAGCGGCGCCGCTGTCGTCGGCGCTTTGGCTGTATCTCAGGAGGTTGACCCTCGACTGGGTCTTCTTTGTCATCACCGTTAGCTTCTTTGGGTGTATCCACCATGTACACATCATACGAAGAGGTGGCCGTCCAGCGTCCGGTAAACGGCGGGTTTTGGGCCTGCTCTTCTCCGGCATCGTCGTCCATATCATCATTGTTTTCGGAATCGTAATCGAGCATGTCGGTTAAGTCCTCGACAGTGGCTATAAAATGGGTGGTGGGTGGGACGGAAAATACCCTGCTCTCAGTCCCTAGTCCGGGCTGGGCATAGTTCGGACGTTGCTCCTCTGTAATAACAAGGGACCGCATTAAGTCCAGAGCCTTGCTTAAAGGCGAGGTTTGGCCCGAGAGAAGAGAGCCCGTGGAGTACGGCGAGAGGGAGACTCCTTGGCCGAACTCACACGATGCTGACTCCGAGGGTTCGGATCCAGTGTCCGGAGAAGGGTCCAGCTTCATGATGGTTGCCAGCGACACCACTTCCTCCGGCTCTCCCGTAATGGGCTTAATGGCCGCAGATAGTCCGGCGGGCTCAGGAAGCCCGTCTTCGGACCTGGCCATACGCTCTAGATCTAAAGCCAGAGCGGAATTTGGGGGCACGAATCCTTGGAAGATCAAGTCTCCTTGGATATCAGCGACGTAGTCTAGATTTCCAAAACTAATCTGGTGACCTGGGGCGTAGCTGTCGATCTGCTCTAGATGGCCAAGCGAGTTGGCCCACAGTGCGAAGCCGCCGAACACAAAGATCTGGCCAGGGAGGAAAACCTCCTCCAGGGTAGCATTGTTGAAGGCGATTGACGGGGCCATCGATCCTTATGGGGACGACGCAGCAGAACTCTCAATGAAAGCACCAATGTCGGTGTCAAAACCGGCGAATCTCGGGTAGGGGTCCCGAACTGTGCATCTAAAGTCGATGGTAACAGGAGACAGGGGACACGATGTTTACCCAGGTTCGGGCCCTCTCTATGGAGGTAATACCCTACTTCTTGCTTGATTGATCTTGATGAATATGAGTATTACAAGAGTTGATCTACCATGATATCATAATGGCTAAAACCCTAAAAGTCTAGCCTGTATGACTATGATTGCCTCTACGGACTAAACCCTCCGGTTTATATAGACACCGGAGGGGACTAGGGTTGTACAAAGTCGGTTATAGAGAAAGGAATCTTCACATCCAACGCCAAGCTTTCTATCCACGCCAAGGAGAGTCCCATCCGGACATGGGAGAGAGTCGTCTGTCTTATATCTTCACGACCCATCAGTCCGGCCCATGTCCAACATGTCGGACGCCCGAGGACCCCTTAATCCAGGACTCTCTCAATACCTTCTTGGAAATCGATGTCAAAGGGGGAGAGAGAGCACATCAAAGCTTATCACATAAGAGGGAAAGCACATCTTAGCTTTTCCAGATGCTTATTAACCATATAGGAGAGAAATCACATGTCTTTAATAGGGGAAAGAGATGTTAGCATATGTTGCTGTGTTCTGATTTTATTTTACCCTACCTTCTCCCATTATCCAATATCAGATTCATGGGGAGAAAGAGTTCATATCTAAGGGAAGAAAATCTTTGGAATTCACTGCATATCTTTATTCCTTGGGGACATGTCTATATACAAATAGAGTACTAAGTACTCACTCACTACATGTCATCCCAGTCTTGGTACTCTTGTGGTTTTCTCAAATTGCTCTGTTTAGTAGGTGTTCTTGTGTTATCTAACCCTGTTTTCTCAAGATTCACCTCCTCCAAAGCCAACTCAAGACCACAAGGTAAGTATATGCATCACACCCATGTGCATGTTGATCTCTTGCTGATGTACATACTATTTGCAAGAAGGACTCATGAACATGAATGTACATTTCATGTATTTACATCATTTGCTCTGATGCATATAGCCAAGATGCATGTAACTCATTGCTTGCTCGGACATGCTTATGCATTCACATGCTCTTACATACAATCTTTACATGACTGCATACTTGTAGGGGGAGCCTATGCATGTAACATGTCTTTCCAAAGCTTTACTTGTTATTCTTCATATCTTTATCTAAGACTTTGATGTATGTTGTCATTAATTACCAAAAAGGGGGAGATTGAAATCACAAGTGCTTCCTGGGTGATTTTGGTAATAAATGTCAACATATCTCTTGTTGGACTAATATTTTCATCTAGTATATTTCATAAAGTTCAGCAAAGGCGTGGCATGGACAAGAGGATGAGGAACCCCTTCAAGATGCTAAGGACAGAAGATTGGCAAAATCTCAAGACTCTTCATTTCTATTTTAGCGATCCAAGATCACATTGAGTCCATAGGAAAGCCAATATCAAGATTGGAGACCCACCACAAGCAGAGAACAAAAAGCTATTAAGAGGGGATGAGGTGTTGCTTAATGTTCTACTTGCTCAAAGTGCTTAGTGATATGCTCCAAAGCCCTCAACCACTTTCTCAATTCCAAATATATCCTAAACCTAAAGTCAAACTCGGCTCCACCGATTTGATTCATCCGGCGCCACCGAGTTCACTTGACATAGCCATAGCCATAAATCCTAATCAGTTCGCTCACCGATAGGGATCTCGGTCTCACCAAGATGGGCTTGCAAACTCTCTATTGCCTGTTGCAACTATTTCGGTCTCACCGAAATATGCAGTCGACCCCACCGAGTTTGCTTGACCAGCTCTGTGTTTGCTTATTACTAAAATCGGTCTCACCGAGTTTGTGTAATTGGTCAAATTGAGATGAGGTTTTACCCTAACCCTAGCACATTGGTCCCACCGAGTTGATCATGTCGGTCCAACCGAAAAGCCTAACGTTCACATTTTGAACTGAATCAGTCTCACCGAGTTCATATATTCGGTCTGACCGAGTTGGCTCAAATGTGTGTAATGGCTAGATTTTGTGTGGAGGCTATATATACCCCTACACCCTCCTCTCCATTTGTGAGAGAGCCATCAGAACGTGCCTACACTTGTAGCATACATTTTCTGAGAGAGAACCACCTACGCATGTGTTGAGAGCAAGACATTCCAATCCAACCACAAGAATCTTGATCTCTACCCTTCCCCAAGTTGCTTTCCACTCAAATCATCTTTCCACCATAGCCAAATCTGTGTGAAAGAGAGAGAGTTGAGTGTTGGGGAGTTTATCATTTGAAGCACAAGAGCAAGGAGTTCATCATCAACACACCATCTATTACCTTTTGGAGAGTGGTGTCGCCTAGATTGGTTAGGTGTCATTTGGGAGCCTCCATCAAGATCGTGGAGTTGAACCAAGGAGTTTGTAAGGGCAAGGAGATTGCCTACTTCGTGAAGATCTACCCAAGTGAGGCAAGTCCTTCGTGGACGATGGCCATGGTGGGATAGAGAAGGTTGCTTCTTCGTGGACCCTTCGTGGGTGGAGCCCTCCGTGGACTCGCGCAACCGTTACCGTTCGTGGGTTGAAGTCTCCACCAACGTGGATGTACGATAGCACCACCTATCGGAACCATGCCAAAAATCTTCGTGTCTCCAATTGTGTTTGCACACTCCAATCCCATCCCTTTACTTTCTTGCAACTTGCATGCTTTACTTTCCGCTGCTGATATACTCTTGCCATGCTTGCTTGAAATGTATTGTGTATGTTTAAACTTGTGCTAAAACTCCACGTCAACTTGAAGAACTTAAAAACTGCTACTTTTGCTTGTTGAGGGTCTGATCCCCCCCTCTAGACACTTCTTATCGATCCTTTCAATCTCTATCAGATCTCATCCTAGCAAGTGACCGTGAAGGGATTGACAACCCCTTTATCGCGTTGGGTGCATGTGTTTGATTGTTTGTGCAGGTGCATAGATTGGATACTTGCGTGTACCTCCTACTGGATTGATACCCTGGTTCTCAAACTGAGAGAAATACTTATCTTTACTTTGCTGCATCACCCTTTCCTCTTCAAGGGAAAAACCAACACAAGCTCAAGAAGTAGCAGGAGGGAGTACCACGCTCCATGTATATTCACTACAAAAAACACTTCCGTGATGATACGTGCATGTCACAGTAGGTCATGTTTTCTGCCATGCATGTACATCCATGACAATTTTATGACAGAATCAAGATAGTCATATTTGTGCTGTCGTAGAAGTGTTCCATGAAAATACTGAAATTATCATCACGGAAGTGTCCACTTCCTTGACGATAAAGGCCGCGTCATGGAATTGTTTTCGCCAAGGATAACCGACACATGGCATCCACGGTAATGGGTCGCCGTTAAGCTATCGGCTCCAGTTTTGGATCCGATAACCCGTTAACAGCCACAACCAATGGCGATTTTCCACGTGTAAAATTCTCACTGGCCGAAGGATCCATGATACGTCTCCAATGTATCTATAATTTTTGATTGTTCCATGCTATTATATTATCTGTTTTGGATGTTTTATATGCATTAATATGCTATTTTACATTATTTTTGGAACTGGCCTATTAACCTAGAACCCAGTGCCAGTTTTTGTTTTTTCCTTGTTTTTGCGTTCTACAGAAAAGGCATATCAAACGGAGTCCAAACGAGCTGAAAATTTATGTTGATTTTTTATGGAACAGAAGAGACCCATGGAGCATCGGAGTTGGGCCAGAAGAGTCCCGAGGTGACCACAAGCCTAGGGGGCGCCCCCCCTAGGCGACCACAAGCCAAGATACTCTTTGTTATTTGGTTGCAGGGTTGTCTGAGAGAGACCATCTTCATCCTACGCCTCCCATAGATTGATAAACCTTAGGTCATCCACTTGAGGGAAAATGTCTACTGTCCTACAAAACTCTGCGCTTGGAGGCCCAACACGAGTCTACAATAAGAAGGTTGCGTAGTAGACATCAAGCTCTTTTCTGGCGCCGTTGCCGGAGAGGTGAGTGCTTGAAGGTATATCTTTAGATCTTGCAATTGAATCTTTCAGTTTCTTGTTTTATCACTAGTTTAGTCTATAAAAGAAAACTAAAGAAGTTGGAATTGAGGTTGCCTCATATGCTTCATCTTTTTAATGTCTTCCATGAAAATGATGGAAATGAAATTGTGCTCAAGTGTTAGAATAAGAAGTCAATAAAATGTTTGGCTCTAAATCTTTGAATGATAAACATGATTGCAATGTTGTTAGTGTGCTTGCTATGAATATTCATGATACTAATGATGATTGCACTAGTCATGATAAAGATGTTTCTTATAAGCATGTCAATCTTTGTGGAGTGAATAGAGTTTGTGAAGACATGCCTTATAGGGATGATAGATTTTGTAAGAAGCATAAACATGATGAAACCAATCGGTGGCTGTCGGTGTCAAAACTGGCTGATCTCGGGTAGGGGGTCCCGAACCATGCGTCTGAGGATTGAAGGTAATAGGAGGCGGGGGACACGATGTTTACCCAGGTCCGGGCCCTCTTAATGGAGTTAATACTCTACTTCCTGCTTGATTGACTTTGACGAGTATAGGGGTTACAAGAGTTGATCTACCTCGAGATCATAATGGCTAAACCCTAGATGTCTAGCTTGTATGATTATAATGATCTCTACGGACTAACCCCTCCGGTTTATATAGACACCGGAGGGGCCTAGGGTTGTACATAGTCGGTTTACAAAGAAAGGAAACTACACATCCGGATGCCAAGCTTGCCATCCATGCAAAGGAGAGTACCATCCGGACACGGGGAAGACCTTCTATCTTGTATCTTCACGGCCCATCAGTCCGTCCCATGCTATATAGCCCAGACGTCCGAGGACCCTATAATCCAGGACTCCCAAGTAGCCCCCGAACTTGCCTTCAATGACGACGTAATATTCAGCTCATGTCTTCGGCTTTGCAAGGCGGGTTCTTCACTATAATCCGGACTGATGACAATCTGGTGATAATCTTGATGCCTTTTACGATTCCCCCTATTGACGCTTGGATTTCCGCTCGCTGAGCGAATATAAACGATCCATGCTTTTTTGCAAATAAGTCGTTTACCACGCTCGGATGGCATCTATATAAGGTGATACAGATCTCGAAATGGCATCCCACATCGCGCAGAAAGAAAATCGCCAAGTCCAGCCACGAGCAAAGCCTCCCACCATGACCAGTGCCCCAGGCTCTTCTTCACGCCCCCATGGCCCTCAAGAGGGCGATTGGAAGAGCTGCTCCATGCCTCATTTGTAGTTAAGCCGGCTCCAGACACAAGGCTACCTCCCCCCCCCCCCCCGCGGATCTAGTCTCGGTCCGAGCGGGATTGTATTCAGTAGGCAACAACGCGACGGCTGAGAATTTCCCTAACCCCAATAAGGAGGAGAGGGTGTGCTTCATCCCATTCTTGTTGCGGGGCCTAGGATTTCCAATCCATCCCTTTCTCAGGGGGTTATTGGAATTTTATGGCATCCAACTACACAACCTTACCCCAGGTTCGATTTTGCACATCTCAGGCTTTGTCGCCCTCTGCGAGCTATTTTTGGGTATTGAGGCCCATTTTGAATTATGGAGGAAGTTCTTCTGTGTCGTTCCCCACCACCGAGGAGGTTCTATATTTGAGGTGGGCGGTGCCGAAGTATGGCGTATAGCCGGATCCGGATACCCCGTAGGAACACCTAAAGAGGTATACCGGATAACCCACAAGTATAGGGGATCACAACAGTTTTCGATAAGTAAGAGTGTCGAACCCAACGAGGAGCTAAAGGTAGAACAAATATTCCCTCAAGTTCTATCGACCACCGATACAACTCTACGCACGCTTGACGTTCGCTTTACCTAGAACAAGTATGAAACTAGAAGTACTTTGTAGGTGTTGTTGGATAGGTTTGCAAGATAATAAAGAGAACGTAAATAAAAGCTAGGGGGCTGTTTAGATAAAGACACAATAAAGTAAATATTGCGAGTGTGGAAAAGTGGTGGTAGGAGTTGCGAAATTGTCCCTAAGCAATTGACTACTTTACTAGACCGATAGCAAGTTTTATGTGGGAGAGGCCACTGCTAGCATGTCATCCCTTACTTGGAATTCTATGCACTTATGATGGGAACAATTAGCAAGCGTCCGCAACTACTAACGTTCATTAAGGTAGAACCCAACCATAGCATTAAGATATATTGGTCCCCCTTCAATCCCGTATGCATCAATTTCTATGCTAGGTTGAAGCTTCTGTCACTCTTGCCCTCCAATACATAGTCCTATCAACATACAACTAACCCTATGGTATGATCCACGTGCACACTCATATGATGGGAACCAAAGGACAACAACATAACCACAAGCAAATTAAATCAATCATAGCAATTCATCAACCACCGATAGGACAATGAAAATCTACTCAAACATCATAGGATGGCAACACATCATTGGATAATAATATGAAGCATAAAGTGTTGGGGAACATAGTAATTTCAAAAAAATTCCTACGCACACGCAAGAGCATGGTGATGCATAGCAACGAGAGGGGAGAGTGTGTCTACGTACCCTCGTAGACCGAAAGCGGAAGCGGAAGCACAACGCGGTTGATGTAGTCGTACGTCTTCACGATCCGACCGATCAAGTACTGAGCGTACGGCACCTCCGAGTTCAGCACACGTTCAGCTCGATGACGTCCCTCGAACTCTGATCCAACCGAGTTTTGAGGGAGAGTTCCGTCAGCACGACGGCGTGGTGACGATGATGATGTTCTACCGACGCAGGGCTTCGCCTAAGCACCGCTACGATATGACCGAGGTGGATTATGGTGGAGGGGGGCACCGCACATGGCTAAGAGATCCAAGGGATCAATTGTTGTGTCTATGGGGTGCCCCCTGCCCCCGTATATAGAGGAGCAAGGGGGGAGGCGGCCGGCCAAGGAGGAGGGCGCGCCAAGGGGGGAGTCCTACTCCCACCCTTGTTGGAGTAGGAGAGAAGGAAAGAGGGGGAGAGGGAGAAGGAAAAGGGGGCTGCACCCCTTGTCCAATTCGGACCAGAGGGGGGTGCGCGCCTCCTTCCTTTTGGCCTCTCTCCTCTATTCCCGTATGGCCCAATAAGGCCCAATACTTCTCCCCGGCGAATTCCCGTAACTCTCCGGTACTCCGATAAATACCCGAATCACTCGGAACCTTTCCGAAGTCCGAATATAGTCGTCCAATATATCGATCTTTACGTCTCGGCCATTTCGAGACTCCTCCTCATGTCCTTGATCTCATCTGGGACTCTGAACTCCTTCGGTACATCAAAACACATAAACTCATAATATAACCGTCATCTAACTTTAAGCGTGCGGACCCTACGGGTTCGAGAACTATGTAGACATGACCGAGACACGTCTCCGGTCAATAACCAAAAGCGGAACCTGGATGCTCATATTGACTCCCACATATTCTACGAAGATCTTTATCGGTCAAACCGCATAACAACATACGTTGTTCCCTTTGTCATCGGTATGTTACTTGCCTGAGATTCGATCGTCGGTATCTCAATACCTAGTTCAATCTCGTTACCGGCAAGTCTCTTTACTCGTTCCGTAATACATCATCCCGCAACTAACTCATTAGTTACAATGCTTGCAAGGCTTATAGTGATGTGCATTACTGAGTGGGCCTAGAGATACCTCTCCGACAATCGGAGTGACAAATCCTAATCTCTAAATACGCCAACCCAACAAGTACCTTTGGAAGCACCTGTAGAGCACCTTTATAATCACCCAGTTACGTTGTGACGTTTGTTAGCACACAAAGTGTTCCTCTGGTAAACGGGAGTTGCATAATCTCATAGTCATAGGAACATGTATAAATTATGAAGAAAGCAATAGCAGAATACTAAACGATCGTGTGCTAAGCTAACGGAATGGGTCAAGTCAATCACATCATTCTCCTAATGATATGATCCCGTTAATCAAATGACAACTCATGTCTATGGCTAGGAAACATAACCATCTTTGATCAACGAGCTAGTGAAGTAGAGGCATACTAGTGACACTCTGTTTGTCTATGTATTCACACATGTATCATGTTTCCGGTTAATACAATTCTAGCATGAATAATAAACATTTATCATGATATAAGGAAATAAATAATAACTTTATTATTGCCTCTAGGGCATATTTCCTTCATAAAGCACCATGTTCAAGTAGAGGGTACAGTGGGTTGCGGGAGAGTGGACCGCTGTAGATAGAGGGGGGAAGGTGATGGAGATGTTGGTGAAGATGGCGGAGGTGTTGGTGAAGATCGCGGTGATGATGATGGCCCCAGCGGCGTTCCGGCGCCACCGGGAGAGAGGGGGAGAGAGCCCCCCTCCTTCTTCTTCCTTGACCTTCTCCCTAGATATGCCCACGCTCTAACAAATATAAGTGAAGCAAAAGAGCATTCTACAAATGGCGGTTTTCTATGTAAAGAGAAACAGGCAATCCAAACTTCAAATGATATAAGCGAAGCACATGAAGCATTCTATAAAGCCGTACTCAAAAGATATAAGTGAAGTGCAAAGAGAATTCTATAAATCAACCAAGGACTATCTCATACCGGCATGGTGCATAAAATAAAAGTGAAAACTAAATGCAAAAGACGCTCCAAGATTTGCACATATCACAAGAATGAAACGAATCCGAAAACATACTGATACTTGTTGAAGAAAGAGGGGATGCCTTCCGGGGCATCCCCAAGCTTAGATGCTTGAGTCTCCTTGAATATTTACTTGGGGTGCCTTGGGCATCCCCAAGCTTGAGCTCTTGCCTCTCTTCCTTCTTCTCACATCGAGACCTCCTCGATCATCGAAAACTTCATCCACACAAAACTTCAACAGAAAACTCGGTAAGATCCGTTAGTATAATAAAGCAAATCACTACTCTAAGTACTGTTGCAAACCAATTCATATTTTGTTTTTGCATTATGTCTACTGTAATATAACTTTTTGATGGCTTAATCCACTGATAGAAATTGATAGTTTCATCAAAACAAGCAAACTATGCATCAAAAACAGAATCTGTCTAAAACAGAACAGTCTGTAACAATCTGAACATTAACCATACTTCTGGTACTTGAAAAATTATGCCACAATTAGGAAAAATAAACAATTTTTATAGAAAGACAGTGCAAAAACAATCAGAACTATTTGATGTTCCAGTAAAACATTAAAAATCGCGCACTACAGCCAAAGTTTCTGTCCTGCACCGCACAAACCAACAAGTATTGTAAACATCCTAAAGGCAAACCTTGGCACATTATTTTTATAATACAATGGAATTGTACAAGGGGATAATTATTTTTGTTAAAAAGTTTCTGTAATTAATACTCACAAAGTTTCCATGGGCATGAACAAAGTTCAAGGACGTCCCCCACTTTCACAATGCTCGTCTATCTCACTTTCACTTTTCTTTTTGAAAACGTTTTAGGTTCCCCTCTTTATTTTTTTTTGTTTTTAAACTATATAAAAGCACTCAACAGAAATAAATGACTCTCTAAAACTTCCGGGTTGTCTCCTTGGCAGCGCTTTCTCTAAAGCCATTAAGCTAGGCATATAGTGCTCAAGTAATGGATCCACCCGGATCCCAAGGTATATCAAAGCCAATTTTAATTAGCAATGATTTGGCATTTAGTAGTGAGCACAAAGCAACATATATCAAGCAATGACGAAGTCTAACTCTCTTCCTATGCATCGGCATGTCATATAAGAACAATTCATGCACACATAGTAAAGGCCAATGCATAGTATAAGCAGTTTCTTGCAATTTTACCATGTTGGAAACATAGAGAGGTGGAGATATAGTTCCTCTCTCATAATAATTGCAAGTAGGAGCAGCAATCACATGCATATTATATTCATCAAAATCATCATGTGCAACGGTAAAAGGCAACCCATCAATATAATCCTTAATAAAAGCATACTTCTCTGATATAGTGTAGTTTAGAGAATTCAAAAAGATAATAGGACTATCATGCGTGGGTGCAATAGCAACAATTTCATGTTTAACATAAGGAACTATAGCAAGTTCATCTCCATAAGAATAATTCATAGTGGCATCTTGGCCACAAGCATAGCAAGCATCATCAAAAATGGATATTTCAAGAGAATCAACGGGATCATAACAATCATCATAGAAATCATCCTTCGGTAAGCACGAAGGGAAATTAAACAATGTATGAGTTGAAGAGTTACTCTCATTAGAAGGTGGGCACAGGTAGCTAATCCGCTCTTCCTCCTTTTGTTCTTCGCTCTCCTCATCTTTTACATCCAATGAGCTCACAGTTTCATCAATTTCTTCTTCCATAGATTCCTGCAAAATAATAGTCTCTTCTTGGATAGCGGAGACTTTCTCAATAAATGCATCAATATCGGAATTGAATTCATAATTGGCATAGCAATATTTAAGGATAGCTAAATTTTCAGGTCTATAAACAGCACCATAAAGATTTTCAAACTCTTTGAACATAGATTCAATTTCATAAGCACCCATAAAAGCAACAAATTCTTCTATTTGTTCCACATCATAGTAATCGTATATACCTCTAGCATAAGAAGCCAAGGTTTCATTATCATTAAATTTGCATGAAAAGGGAAGGTGTGGAGCCTTCATCCTAGAGCAACAAGTATAATCATATCTCAAGCATACTTGCCGAGCATACCACTTCAACATATAAATTTGATCCCATAATAGTTTCCCTTTTTGAGTCATGCGATAATCCCTAAAGTATTCACGTTGGTCCAATGTGTCTCCCATTACATAATTGAATGAGGTTTTCTCAGGATTATCAAAGTGGTACATAATATTTTTCACATAATGATCATCGAGGGTTTTAGGAGGTTCCCCATCTCCAGGAGTAGCAAGTACACCTAATTTTTTTTGGTATTTCGTGTCCCATATCCATAACTAAAGATAAAGAACAACTAAGAACAGCAAATAAAAATTACTTAGTGATAAAGCAAACAAGCACACACGAGAATATTCACCCCCCGCTATGACTCCCCGGCAACGGCGCCAGAAAAAGGTCTTGATAACCCACAAGTATAGGGGATCGCAACAGTTTTCGATAAGTAAGAGTGTCGAACCCAACGAGGAGCTAAAGGTAGAACAAATATTCCCTCAAGTTCTATCGACCACCGATACAACTCTACGCACGCTTGACCTTCGCTTTACCTAGAACAAGTATGAAACTAGAAGTACTTTGTAGGTGTTGTTGGATAGGTTTGCAAGATAATAAATAGAGCGTAAATAAAAGCTAGGGGCTGTTTAGATAAAGATACAATAAAGTAAATATAGCGAGTGTGGAAAAGTGGTGGTAGGAGTTGTGAAATTGTCCCTAAGCAATTGACTACTTTACTAGACCGATAGCAAGTTTTATGTGGGAGAGGCCACTGCTATCATGTCATCCTTTACTTGGAATTCTATGCACTAATGATTGGAACAATTAGCAAGCGTCCGCAACTACTAACGTTCATTAAGGTAAAACCCAACCATATCATTAAGATATATTGGTCCCCCTTCAATCCCGTATGCATCAATTTCTATGCTAGGTTGAAGCTTCTGTCGCTCTTGCCCTCCAATACATAGTCCTATCAACATACAACTAACCCTATGGTGTGATCCACGAGCACGCTCATATGATGGGCACCAAAGGACAGCAACATAACCACAGGCAAGTTAAATCAATCATAGCAATTCATCAACCACCGATAGGACAACGAAAATCTACTCAGACATCATAGGATGGCAACACATCATTGGATAATAATATGAAGCATAAAGCACCATGTTCAAGTAGAGGGTACAGTGGGTTGCGGGAGAGTGGACCACTGTAGATAGAGGGGAGAAGGTGATGGAGATGTTGGTGAAGATGGCGGAGGTGTTGGTGAAGATCGTGGTGATGATGATGGTCCCGGCGGCGTTCCGGCGCCACCGGGAGAGAGTGGGAGAGAGCCCCCTCCTTCTTCTTCTTCTTCCTTGACCTTCTCCCTAGATGGGAGAAGGGTTTCACCTCTGGCCCATGGTCTCCATGGCGTGGGAGGGGCGAGAGCCCCTCCGAGATTGGATCTGTCTCTCTGTCTCTCTCTGATTCTGCGTTCTCGTCGCTGCCCTTTCATCGTTTCGTATATATATGGAGATCCGTAACTCCGATTGGACTGAAACCTTCACCGTGATTTTTTTTCCGAAAAATAGCTTTCTTGCGGCCGAAGAAGGGCATCAGCCGCCTTACGGGTGGACCACGAGGGTCAGGGGCGCGCCCAGGGGGTGGGGCGCGCCCCCTGCCTCGTGCCCACCTCGGACACCGTTTCGCGTTGATTCTTCCTCCCAGATTTTCCAAATATTCCAAAAGTATTCTCTGTCCGTTTTTATCCCATTTGGATTCCGTTTGATATGGATATTCCGTGAAACATAAAACATGCAACAGACAGGAACTGGCACTGGGCACTGGATCAATATGTTAGTCCCAAAAATAGTATAAAAAGTTGCCAAAAGTATATGAAAGTTGTATAGTATTAGCATGGAACAATAAAAAATTATAGATACGACGGAGACGTATCAATACCCGCAGTGGTCTTCGGAATGGTTCTATGTGGATGATGTCCCACTGCCGGACCCAGTTCGTAGTGGCCTCCCAGAATTTTCCAATGCTCCTTTAAAGAAGCGCCTCAACTGGTGTCATGCCCAATATGCGATACTATCCTAAAGAGACTCGAAGGTCCCACCAAGGATAGAACCGCATATTGACACGCTTTTGCAAGGTGGATATCATTACATCAACATTACATAATAGATGGGGATACATACAAGGCATACCAATGCCGCAAGAATACATCAATACATCTTACATAAGATCAACATCCGACTACGGATGAAACACAAACAGAAGCTCAAACGACATCCACCCTGCTAGCCCAGGCTGCCGACCTGGAACCTATCCCCTGATCGAAGAATAAGCAGAGGAAGAAGTCCAAAACAAGCAACGTCGCTCTCACGGCATGATTATCACAAACCGGTACCTGCAACTGGTGTTGTAGTAAACTGTGAGCCACGAGGACTCAGCAATCCCATTACCATGGGTATCAAGACTAGCAAAGCTTAATGGGTAAGGAAGGGGTAAAGTGGTGAGGTTGCAGCAGCGACTAAGCAAGTATGGTGGCTAACTTACGCAAATAAGAGCGAGAAGAGAAGCAATGGAACGGTCGTGAAACTAGCAATGATCAAGAACTGATCCTGAACTCCTACTTACGTCAAACATAACCCAAACACCGTGTTCACTTCCCGGACTCCGCCGAAAAGAGACCATCACGGCTACACACGCGGTTGATGCGTTTTAATTAAGTCAAGTGTCAAGTTCTCTACAACCGGATATTAACAAATTCCCATCTGCCACATAACCGTGGGCACGGCTTTCGAAAGATAATACCCTGCAGGGGTGTCCCAACTTAGCCCATTATAAGCTCTCACGGTCAATGAAGGATATTCCTTCTCCCGGGAAGACCCGATCAGTCTCGGAATCCCAGTTACAAGACATTTCGACAATGGTAAAACAAGACCAGCAAAGCCGCCCGAATGTGCCGACAAATCCCGATAGGAGCTGCACATATCTCGTTCTCGGGGCACACCGGATGAGCAGTCCGTACAACTAAAACCAGACCTCAAGTTTCCCCGAGGTGGCGCTGCAAAGGGCTCTAGTTTGGACCAACACTCGGAGGAGCACTGGCCCGGGGGGGCGTAAATAAAGATGACCCTCGGGCTCCGGAAACCCAAGGGAAAAAGGCTAGGTGAGGCAAATGTAAAACCAAGGTTGGGCCTTGCTGGAAGAGTTTTATTCAAAGCGAACTGTCAAGGGGGTCCCATAAATCACCCAACCGTGTAAGTGACGCAAAATCAAGGAACATAACACCGGTATGACGGAAACTAGGGCGGCAAGAGTGGAACAAAACACCAGGCATAAGGCCGAGCCTTCCACCCTTTACCAAGTATATAGATGCATTAATAATATAAGAGATATTGTGATATCCCAACATAAACATAATCCAACATGGAGCAATCTTCATCTTCACCTGCAACTAGCAACACTATAAGAGGGGCTGAGCAAAGCGGTAACATAGCCAAACAACGGTTTGCTAGGAAGGGTGAACAAAGGTTAGAGGTTCATGGCAATTTGGGAGGCTTGAAGAGCAAGTGATAGGTAGCGCAGCATAGCGACAGAACGAAGCAACTAGCATAGCAATGATAGTAATGAGATCCAAGGTGACGGTCATCTTGCCTGGAATCCCGCTAGGAAGAAGAACGAGTCCATGAAGAAGATGAAGCCACGAAGACGAACGAAGCGTAGACGAACGAATCCTCACGATCGCAACGAAACGGGAACTTTTGAGAAGAATCACACAACATGGTAAACACACCACACATGAACAAGGCATGATGCTCAATCAAGTATGATGCATGACAAGGCTAAATGAAGCTACTCATGGCAAGAGATGATGCATACAAGAACAACACATCAAAGCAAGTTTAAATGAGGCCGGAAACAACATATAACAAATCCGGTAAGTCCTCATATGCAAATTTCGAAATTAGTCCAGATCTGAATAAACCTTATGTTCAAGTTGTTAAACAGCAAGTTAAGATGCACCAATATGATCTACACAAAATTCTAGTCAAGTTACATATAAAGTTCATTAGATTCGGAGCTACGGCCTAGAAGATATGAGCAAAACAAGTTAAGCATGGCATTAATGCAAAATGCATTCAATCATCAAGCAAACACCTCAAAACAAGGATGCAACAAGGGAATATGAAACTACATGCAAAACTAAGCAAGTTTCATATAGAGCATGCTCAAAACGGAGCAACGGTGCAACACATACACTCCAAATAAGATATAACAACAATCTGTCCATAACAGCAACTAGGCATCTTGCAAGCATCAAAACAACATGCTACAGCACCCCAATATGAAAACAAAAGGCATGGACGTGATGTACAGGTAAAGCATGACAAAACATAATAATGAGCTATCTCCAGAAATCACTATAACATGCTCAAAAAGGGCATGGAAAGATTGCAAATAATAACAGATCACAGACTTCGCAGAAATTACTGGACATGGCAGAAATAACATCAGGTTGCAAAGTTTGGAGCTATCAAACAACATTCTACAGGAACATATCATAGAAAACAAAGGCATGGCATGAATCTACTAATTGCATAGAAGAAAAGTTTCTTACTGATCACGAGCCAAAAAGGCACAGAAGATAGGATGGCACCCAGGTAAACATATCAAGTTTCATAAACAGATTCAGACTTAGAAAAAAAACAGAGCATGGCAGAAATAACGATAAGTAGGCATGTTGGTGAGCTTGACCCACTCATTACAGAGCATTAAATGGCATGGAAAGGTAACCAGAAGTAAGAAGGCATAATTATGAAGCTAAGCATGGCAATAGTATAGTCATAGGGTGCATGGATCACTAGTAACAACCATGGCAAATTTGATTAGCATGTAAACAATCTGCCAGGAACATTTTATAGAAAAAGTAGAGCAAGATTAAGACATACTAGAGCACTCCATAATTGCAAACATGAGCATGGATGGATAGATCATAACATGTATAACAAAACATCCTAAGTGAACATCTCCATATTATGCATAGAACTCATGGTGACAGTAGGTTTACATGGCATCACAAAGTTACAGCTACAGACTTAGCAGAAATGACCAAGTCACAGAAATCAGCAACATCATGGAGGCTACTTTGCATGCTTGTGCTAGTCACCACAGAGATCACAAAAATACAAGACAAGCACCACTGTAAATATGGCATGATGTAGTACAAAACTCATGTAGACATCAAGCTCATAGGATGCACACACAAAATGCAATGAAAATGACAAATCATGAAGTTCTGATAACAGACAGTAGTTAACATCATATAGCACTCTTGCAATGATGATTAGGGCATCAAGATGGACTCAAACAAGCATGGAACAATGGAACAAAATGAAGAGCATCTCGTGGCGAACATTTTGATATATTATATGCATGAATCGGAGCACCGAGCACGAAGTTATGGCATGATGAACATGAGCACTAATGCAATAATTCGGGGACTTGGAAGAATTCTCACCCCGGGGACAAAGTGGACGGGACGATCCGGGACGGAGGCGTACGGCGCGGGGGGAGGCGTTTGGATGGCCGGGCGGGTGGATCTCGTCCCACCCGTCGGATCCGGCGACGAGGTGGCGGCCGGCGATGGAGGCGACCTCCGGCGAGGCGCGCGACGGCGGGGGAGGCGCGGGGAGCGGCGGCGGGTCGCGGACAATCGGCGACGGCGGTCGGAGTCGGCGAGGCGACGGGGCGAGGTCGCCGGCTGGGCGGACGGCGACGAGCGGGCGCCGGGGCGCGCGGGCCAGCGGCGGCGGCGGAAGGCGGCGGCTCGGGGAGCGACCGGCGGCGGGGTCGGGGCGGCGACGCGGAACCGAGGCGGCGGCGCTGGGCGGCGAAGGGCGGCGGCGGCGCGCGGGCCGGATCTGGGCCCCGCGGGCCTGGCGCGGTGGGAGGAGAGAGGAGGCGAGGTGGCGGCTCGGGATTGGGCGCGGGGGCGGCGGCGCTGAGGTGGCGGCGCGAGATTGGTCGAGGCGACGTGTCCGGCGGACACGTCCGGCGACGACGATTTCGTCCGGCGGCGCGGGAGGAGCAGGGCTAGGGTTCATCTGCGCGAAATTTCGGTGAGGGGCACATATATGTAGGTAGAGGGAGCTACGAGAGTCCAAACGGGCTGCGGTTTTCGCCCACACGATCGTGATCGAACGACCGAGAGCATGGAGGGGAGTTGGATGGGCTAGGTGGGCTGTGTGAAGAGGTGCTGGGCTGCAAAGAGAAGGGGGTTTTCGGGCTACGCGGTTAACCGTTGGGGTATCAAACGACCTCCAAATGGAATGAAATTTGACGGGCGGTCTGTCAGTGCTATACCAAGGCCACTCGGCAAATCTTGGCCCATTTCGAGAACATTTTTCTCCCACTCACGTAACAAGGTGAGAGAGGGGCGACATGCGCGTGTGGGAGTGTCGGAACACGAAACGGACAACGGGGAAAAGGACCGGATGCAAGTTTTGAAAAACATGAGGATGCAATGCAGATGATGACATGGCAAAATGCAACACGCAAGCAAAAGTCAAGGCAACGACAGCGAATAAATGGAAGACACGTGACGCATCGGATCCGGGGCGTTACAACTGGCGTCCCCGCAGTCCCGATGAGGAGGACAATGCGGAGATAAAGAGGTTGGTCAGCAAGATCAGGTCGCTAGCCCATACCGAGCTCAAGATGAGGAGGACAATGCGGAGATAAAGAGGTGTGTTCAGCCTCTTCAATCCAGAGTGACTCCCTTATGGTGCTATATTGGAGAAGACGATGCGTCCCGCTGCAGTCGGAAGGGTCCGGATACCCCAGCCGAACTGGCTTCAATTTTGGCTGATCTGTACAAGGGCGAGAAAGAAGTTTTTCTCTGGTTAAACTACCGGGAGGCTTATTCTATGTACACCCCTATTGAATGGGTAAGATCTCGATTGTCTGTGCTTATTTTATTGTATTGCAGACACTAATCGAATCTGCTTGTTGTTACCATCAACAGTCATGGAGAAGGATGACCGAAGACATCCACTGCCCTGCTCCCCAGCCAGAGGATCATAATCGAAATGAGGATCCTGGCTTTTGCGAGGATCCAGACATATATATATAATTTGATGACGGGGTATTCTATCAATCGAGCCTTGACGGTTCGGAAGTGGCCATCACCGCCGACTACCCTCGCCTTTATCCCTTCTGCATTGTGACTATCTGCAGGGTTCTTAAAAGAAGATCCTTATCTGCATCTCTACCCATTATACTGATCCAGATTTTAACAGGATCGGTGCTCTAGGGACCATATCTCCTCAACAGCGCCCCCTACACAAGGCCGTCGTTTGAAACAAAAAGAGACTGGGAAGACTACAGAGAACTCACAGGCTTCCAAGAGGTACATATGCCTTAATGCATTCCTATACATGAGTCTGGATTATTAAAAGTTTCCCTCTTTATCCTTGTCATTAGGAGGAGTACGCGGCAGACCGTGCCCGATTAGCCAAATGTCTGCTGATCCGGCGCTGGAGTCGTCAACTAGGACGCGAGACAATGCAATGCCCATTCGGCCTCCTCATGAGGATTCAAATGACGTATCAGTCACGAATTCCAAAGTGGAGAGCGTGATGAATCACTGTCGATTAAAGGAGGCTATGCGTGCTCCGGCATTTTCCGAACAAGAATTTGCCGCACTGAGTTCGGTGGATGCATATTTTTGAGCCGCTCGAGACGGACTTGCCGGAGTCATTCAGCTGTTCTCGAAGGATATAGAGGCAAAATTTGACGCAAATTGTATGGTCATATGCCAGTAGCCCCCGAGACTTGAAGCAGTTTCCCAACTGATTTAAGGGTCGTTATATCTTTAGGTACTGAAGGAGAAAAATAACACAAATTCCAAGGAGCTTGAAGAATGTCGGACCGAGCTATCTGTTGTCACCGCCGAACAGGAAGATTTGAAGAAATCCAAGAAGGCATCTGATGGTAAGCACAACAGTGTCCAGAAAATATGATACTGTGCCAACAATGATTGCTAAATATGTTTTGTACAGCGGCATGATCGACATATCAGTTGGAGGAGCGACTAAAGGCTTCTCAGGCGAACAAACAACATGCCGAAGGGCAAGAAGCCGCTGGTCAATGTATATTGACACGGACCATTGATGAGAAGAACAAACTACAGGATGTAAACATCAAGCAAGCCGAAGAGCAAAAGGACGTACGAGCCCAACTGTCGGATGCCTTGAAGGAGAACAGAAAGCTAAAAGGTGGCATATTCAGTATGTCCTTTAAACTGTCTTTCATATGGTCCTCTGATGGAAAGTTTTACGAAATTGTTCCTGTAGGTTTGTTAACTGGGCGGCCCGAGGGAGAAGTGTCCGGATTTCAAGGCGACTTGCTGCAAGAGCTATCCAAAGTGCACGAGCGAGCTCGGAAAGCCATGAGGAACATGGCTAAGGCTTTGTGGCCATCCAATTCTCCTTCAAAAATCATGGAGGAGCTCGTGAATTTATTCAAGGGAGCCCGACGCCGCTTTGAACTATGGAAGGCATCAGCATGTCGAGAAGGTGCATGAGAAGCCTGGGCCATGGTGAAAACGCGGTATACCGGACTTGATTCGAATCATATGGCTCGGGCTGGACCTCGAGGACCAGGCGGACAAGAAATTCCTGTTAGCTTGGTGTATGACCAAGTAAACAAGGCATCCAAATTTTCACAACAGGACTATAAACTAGACAACCTTATAGATGGTATAGATGGAGAGTAGGCGTTTGATTCCATGTAACAATATACTTTATCATCAAACTTATCTCCGGCCGAATTTTAAAAGGTTGTCATGGCAGACCTTCTGCTTCGACCTCCGAAACCCAAGGGTTGGAGTGTTTCCGAATACCATACCTGTGGTAAACACCAAGTATGTTCGGAAACCAAGCAATCCGGTCATAGTTGCTTGAACAGCCAAGTTGTATTCGGGGAGTTATGTTATATTACTTTTTTACGTAAGAAACATCTTCCAGAGAGAATAGTTCCGTTAAGGGTTCCTTTTCCTGGGTCAGCATGCTAATTTGTGCACGTCTAAGCTTTGATTCACAAAAAGCACAAGAAACTTTGTCCTTTGGGAGTTTATATTGTCACAAAGGCAGTCCGTCGTCAGTTTTCCGACCAATTATTCTCTTAAGAATGCTAGCTTTCGGCTTCCCCAGTCTGAGGTACATGCCCGGATAACCCGGTTGTAGCAATCGCAGAGGTGCTCCCTTTATGCCCTAGCCGAACAATCGGGAACATAGGGCATAAGCACATGAGCCAGGCAACACAGCTTGGCAAAAACTTAAGTCATAGAGGTGCATAGGCAAAGAAAGACATATACGAGCATACGACACATATATATGGCGAGCTCTAGGCTCGGTAGAATAATAAGATTCTATTTGGAGAAGCCCCCAGTCATAGTGGGGTGTATACATTTAAAGATGTGTACCCCTCAAGTGTTCGGCTGACCCAAACATACACTGGAGATCGTATAAAAACGAGGAAAGCAGAAGAAGTTTGAAAAGGAGAAAAGGCACGAAAAAGGGGTATGTCCGGACTTATGCGTAGAATCTTCGGAGCCGAGCAACATTCCAAGGATTTGGCTCAAGGCGATTATTCGATGCATTACGAAGGCGGTAGGCTCCTCCAGTGAGAACTTTATCTATAATGAAGGGACCTTCCCATTTAGGTTTGAGCTTGTCCCTTTTTTCCCTGGGAGGCATAAAACGAGCTCACTGACATTATACGTCTTTGCCCGCACTTCTCTGCTTTGGTATCTCCGATCCTGTTGTTTATAGAATGCGGAATGGGCTTTTGCGGCATCGCGCTCCTCCTCCAGGCCGTCTAGATCGTCCTGCCAATCGAGCTCGGCTTCTCTCTCTTCATACATGCGCACTCAAGATGAGTCATGAATAATGTCACAGGGCAAGACAGGCTCTGCGCTGTACACCATGAAGAATGGTGTATATCCAGTCGTGCAGTTGGGCATGGTCCGTAGCCCCCAGAGTACGGAGTCGAGCTCCTCGACCCAATGTTTATCCGACTCCTTTAGGGACCGCACTAGTCTGGGTTTGATGCCATTCATTATCAGGCCATTGGCCCGTTCAACCTGACTGTTTGTTTGAGGGTGATATACGGAGGCATAATCGAGCTTGATACCCTGATTAGCACACCAATTCTTCACCTCATCGGCTGTGAAGTTAGAGCGTTGTCAGTAATAATGCTATGTGGGACACCATAACAGTGTACAACACCGGAGATAAAATCTATCACCGGTCCGGCTTCAGCCATTTTTACTGGTTTGGCCTCTATCCACTTAGTGAATTTGTCCACCATAACCAGTAAATATTTCTTCTTATGGCTTCCCCCTTTAAGGGGTCCAACCATGTCTATCCCCCAGACTGCAAAAGGCCAAGTAATGGGGATTGTTTTTAGGGCTGTGGGCGGCATATGGCTTTGATTGGCAAAACACTTGCATCTGACACATCGCTGTACAAGGGCCTGTGCATCTGCTCGGGCCGTGGGCCAGAAGAAACCTGTACGAAAGGCCTTTCTTACGAGGGCCTGAGCTGTAGTGTGATGGCCACCGAGGCCAGCATGTATTTCGGCCAAGAGCTGTCGCCCCTCCTCTTTGGAGATACATCTTTGAAGAACTCTAGTAGTGCTTTTCTTGTAGATTTCTCCTTTGTGAACTTTGTAGGCCTTAGAAGTCGAACTATGTGATGGTCCTCATTCTGGTCATCAGGGAGCTCCTACCTATTAAGGTAGTCTAAGAAGGGTTCGGTCCATGGAGCGATTACCGCCATGATTACATGGGCGGAAGGTGTTGGTTCGGTGCCCGAGCCCCCAGTGATATCCGAATCGTCTTGGGCATTCGGGGGTGTGATCGGCGCCGGACTGGTATTTCCGCTCTCGTCCTGGCATACCACTGATGGCTTGAAAAGCCTTTCCACAAAGGTGTTAGGCAGGATGGGGTCGCGTTTAGCGCCCATTCGAGCAAGGATGTCCGCTGCTTGATTACTGTCTCGAGCCACATGATGAAACTTGAGCCCCTCAAACCGAGCTGATATTTTGAGTATGGCTTTGCGGTAGGCCGCCATCTTTGGATCTTTTGCATCGAATTCTCCATTTATTTGGGATATTGCAAGGTTCAAATCCCCGCGCACCTCGAGGCATTGTATGCCCATAGAAACAACCATCCGGAGACCATGCAGTAGTGCCTCATATTCGGCTGCGTTGTTGGAGTCCATATACATGATTTGCAATACATATCGGACTGTGTCCCCTGTAGGGGATGTTAGGATGACGCCAACCCCGAATCCGGCTAACATTTTAGAGTCGTCGAAGTGCATCACCCAGTTGGAGTATGTGCTGTACTCTTTAGGGAGTTCGGCTTCTGTCCATTCTGCGACAAAATTGGCCAACACCTGGGAATTAATAGCTCGACATGGCTTGTATGTTATTTCAAATGGTAGGAGCTCGATGGCCCATTTGGCAATGCGGCCGGTGGCGTCCCGATTTTTTATGATGTCATTGAGTGGTACTTCGGAAGCCACCGTGATCGAACACTCTTGAAAGTAGTGCCGCAGCTTCCGGGATGCCATAAAGACTGCATATGCTATCTTTTGATAGTGTGGGTATCGGGATTTGCATGGTGTAAGGACCGCCAATACATAGTACACTAGTTTTCGGAGGGGGAATTTGTGTCTCTTTTCCTCTCGCTCGACGACAAGCACCGCGCTCACCACCTGGTGAGTTCCAGATATGTAGAGCAACATAGGTTCACTGACGTTTAGTGCGGCGAGGATTGGGTAGCTTTCTAACAAGGTTTTTATTTCCTCCAATCCAGCTGTTGCCGCATCTGTCCACACAAAGTGGTCGGTGCATCGGAGCAGGCGATAAAGTGGCAGTGCCTTTTCTCCCAACCTGGAGATAAAACAGCTCAAAGCTGCCACGCACCCAACTAGTTTTTGGACCTGCTTTAGGTATGTTGGCGTTGCCAATTGTGACAGGGCTCGGATTTTGGCTGGGTTTGCTTCATTCCTTTGTTTGAAACAATGAACCCAAGCAGTTTTCCGGTTGGAACGCTGAGGGAGTCCTGGATTAGGGGGTCCTCGGGCGTTCGGCCTGTTAGCCATGGGCCGGACTAATGGGCTGTGAAGATACGAAGACCAAAGACTGCACCCGTGTCTGGATGGGACTCTCCTTGGCGTGGAAGGCAAGCTTGGCGACCGAATATGTAGATTCCTTTCTTTGTAACCGACTTGTGTAACCATAGATCTTCCCGGTGTCTATATAAACCGGAGGACTTAGTCCGGAAGGATATACTCATTACCATAGTCATACAGGCTAGACTTCTAGGGTTTAGCCATTACGATCTCGTGGTAGATCAACTCTTGTAATACTCATATCCATCAAGATCAATCAAGCAGGAAGTAGAGTATTACCTCCATAGAGAGGGCCCGGACCTGGGTAAACATCGTGTCCCCTGTCTCCTGTTACCATCGACCTTAGACGCACAGTTCGGGACCCCCTACCCGAGATCCGCCGGTTTTGACACCGACATTGGTGCTTTCGTTGAGAGTTCCACTGTGTCGTCCCCAAAAGGTTTGATGGCCCCTTCAATCATCAACAATGACGCTGTCCAAGGAGAAACCCTTCCTCCCCAGACAGATCTTCATGTTCGGAGGCTTCGCATTGCGGGCCAACTCGTTTGGCCACCTGGAGCAGATCGATAGCTACGCCCCTGGCCATCAGGTCAGATTTGGGAGCTTGAATTACATTGTGGACATCCGTGGAGATTTGATCTTCGCTGGATTCGAGACCATGGCGACCGCTCCTAGTCACCTTGACGAACATGACCTAAATCTGTTGTCAGACCGCATCCAGGAGATAGCCCCTGTGACCACTCAGGCCTTAGATCCAGAGCACACTGCGGCATCCAAGGATCGGAGGCCACAGATTCCCCAGCATTGGAGCCGCACATGGACTTAACCTCACACAATATCTGTGTCACCGGAATTCCGGACTCGTCTCTGGTTATAAGTTCCGAACCATGTGAGCCCGTGGACGCCGAACTTGATCGCTCATCGATCTTCGAATTCAGCGCCGCAGACATCTTCCAGCATTCGCCTTTGGGCGATGTGCTAAACTCATTAAAGAGCCTGTCCTTGGCGGGGGACTCACAGCCGAACTCCGTCCGGTTCGGACTAGGGGCTGATGATCGAGAATTTTGCTTCCCACCCGCCACCCACTTCATAGCCACTGTCGAGGACTTAACCGACACTCTTGATTACGACTTCGAAGACATCGACGGTATGGACGACGATGCCGATGAGGAGCAAGACCAAAATGCGCCATTTACTGGACGCTGGACGACCACTTCTTCGTACGATGTGTGCATGGTGGATACACCCAAAACAACCAACGACGATGACAAAGAAAACCAGTTGAGAATAAACCTCCTAAGACACAGCAAAAACGCCGGCGTCCTCGGTGCCGCTCTAAGTCACGTCGTTCAAAAGACAGCAATGCTAGCACCGGTGAAAATAATACTCCGGATGATGCCAAAAACAATGAAGACCTTGCTGAGGTAACATCCGAACAGGAGGAGCAAGAAAACGGGCAAGCTAGCCCCAACGAATAGGACAGGCCCAACGACTCGGAGGACGGTAGTTACCGTCCGTTCTCCGAGGATGAGGAAAGCCTCGACAACGAAGATTTCATCATGCCTGAGGAACCTCTCGAGCAGGAGCGCTTCAAGCGCCAGCTAATAGCAATGGCAAGAAGCCTGAAAAAGAAATAGCAGCAGCTTCAGGCTGACCAAGATCTGCTCGTCGACAGATGGACTGATGTCCTGGCAGCCGAAGAATACAGCATCAGACGCCCAGCCAAGAGTTACCCAAAGCGAAGGCTGCTACCCAAGTTCGATGAAGAGGCGCCAGAGCTCATACCTCCCTCGCGTAATGCGGCCGATTGACCACCACGCGGTCGGGACAGTGCGGCGGACCGACCACCACGTGGTCGGGATAGAGCAGCAGCTCAGGCTGAACAGCAACCTGCCCCACCGCCTCGTAAAAATAGAGACGAAACTGCTCGGGGTCACACATATGACCTCCGGCAGACCCCAGATAGTAGAGCAGGACATACCCGATCGATTTACGGATCGCGAGGACGTCCTTCGACACGTGATGATGGCTACCTATTCGGGCGTGACAAACCTAGTCACACCCGAGCCGATAACCGCAGACGAACTCCATCGGAGCTACGGCGCAATGCGGCCAAATATAGAGGCGCCACACACCCTCTCTGCTTCACTGATGAAGTAATGGACCATGAATTCCCCGAAGGGTTCAAACCCGTCAATATTGAATCATACGACGGAACAACCGATCCCGCGGTATGGATCGAAGATTTTATTCTCCACATTCACATGGCCCGCGGAGATGACCTCCATGCTATCAAATACCTCCCACTAAAGCTCAAAGGGCCAGCCCGGCACTGGTTAAACAGCCTGCCTGAAAATTCCATCGGCAGCTGGGAGGACTTGGAAGAAGCTTTTCTTGACAACTTCCAAGATACATACGTCTGGCCACCAGACGCCGATGACTTAAGTCACATAGTCCAACAACCTGGAGAGTCAGCCAGGAAATTCTGGACTAGATTCCTAACTAAAAAGAACCAGATCATTGACTGTCCGGATGCCGAAGCCCTAGCGGCCTTTAAACATAGCATCCGTGATGAATGGCTCGCCCGCCATCTCGGCCAAGAAAAGCCCAAATCTATGGCAGCCCTCAAGGCACTCATGACCCGCTTTTGCGCGGGTGAGGATAGTTGGCTGGCTCATAGCAAAAACATAGCCAGCGAGGCGGGCCCCTCCGAGGTCAAAAACAGCAACGGCAAGCTCCGACGTAACAGACACAAGCGCCGAAGCAATGGCGATAATACTGATGACACTACAATTAATGCCGGATTCAGCGGCTCCAAGTCCGGTCAACGGAAAAAGCCATATAAAAGGAATAGTCAAGGACCATCCAGCTTGGACCGCATAGTCGATCGCCCGTGCCAGATACATGGCACCCCAGATAAACCAGCCAATCATACCAACAACGATTGTTGGGTCTTCAAACAGGCCGGCAAGTTAAACACTGAGAACAAGGAAAAGGGATCGCAAAGTGAGGACGATGACGAAGAGCCCTGGCAACCGAACTCAGGGGGGCAGAAGAAGTTCCCCCTCAAGTCAAAACGGTGAACATGATATACGCTACACACATCCCCAAAAGGGAGCGCAAGCGCGCACTAAGGGACGTTTATGCGATAGAGCTAGTCGCCCCAAAATTCAACCCATGGTCATCATGCCCGATCACTTTTGATCGTCGGGATCATCCGACTAGTATCTGGCATGGCGGATCAGCCGCACTAGTCCTGGACCCAATCATTGATGGATTCCACCTAACGCGAGTCCTCATGGACGGTGATAGCAGCCTCAATCTGCTCTATCAAGACACAGTGCGCAAAATGGGCATTAATCCATCAAGGATCAAGCCAACGAAGACTACCTTCAAAGGAGTCATACCAGGTGTAGAGGCCCGCTGTACGGGCTCAATCACACTAGAGGTTGTCTTTGGATCCCCCGACAACTTCCGAAGCAAGGAGTTAATCTTCGACATCATCCCATTCCGCAGTGGTTATCACGCACTGCTCGGACGGACTGCATTCGCTCGGTTCAACGCGGTGCCGCATTATGCTTATCTTAAGCTTAAGATGCCCGGTCCACGCGGCGTCATAACGGTCAACGGAAACACGAAACACTCCCTTCGTACAGAGGAGCACACCGCCGCCCTAGCAGCAGAAGTACAGAGCGGCCTTCTCAAGCAGAACCGTAATCCGGCTGCCGAGCCCCTGGACATCGTAAAGAGGGTCCGGACTACGGAACACCAGGACAGCTCGGCTCATCAAGAGCTCGACTAGCAATTTGGCCTCCGTCCCAGCCCCGATCAGGTAGTGGCATTCGTACCACGCGTGCATAATTATGCACTAGAAATCCCATGGGCATCGACAGAGGCACAGCTAGCTTGTGATCCACAGTTCGGCTCGACCGATCCTGGACACACATATACTATCACTATTTCCTTTTTCCTTTCCAGGTTTATTTTTACATAGGCCTTCTTTGACAGCCCGACTACCGGTCCTGTCAAAGGATAAAAACACCAGGATGGCAAGAAGCAAAGACGTATAGGGGAAGCTCTAGAGGTCAATTCCATGACCACTCTACCTGTTGTCAGGACCCACACGCAGCTCGCCTTTGGTCATGGCTTATCGCACTATTTGTATTAATGCGCTTTGACGCATTAACCCAATTATAATGGAAGCAGTTCGCGGCTCAAATTTAAGGGCCCCAGATATCACCTCTGCTTCCTTTCTGTATTCCTTTAATAACTTATCTTCTAGCACCCGTACACTTTGGTATGTTTCATATTTGCCAGGGGCTCCCGGCGCCCCACAATACGGCAACAAAGTCCGAACACTCTCAAGCTCGTTGGCGAAGCAAGGTCCGCATCCTCCGGCAAGCTCTCAAGCTCGTTGGCAAAGTCGACACTGGGGTTCCAGAATGCCACCTTGGTGAGCACCTTGGTCAGGGCGCCCCGGCAGAGCTTCCGGGCCTCATTGGCCAGATAAGTCGCTCGGTTGGAGCGGAGCTGCTCCAGGGCATCGAGGATGCGCTCGAAGAACAAGGTCAGCCTGGCATTGGGGCTTATGTTCGCCTCCTGGGAGTACCTAACGTCCGGCATGCCCATGAAGGCTAACTGCATGGTGAGCTTCCCTGCGACGTTGATGAGGCGGCCGATCCATAGGTTTACGCTGTCCACATAGTCCTTGTGAGCAGCGGTGTCATCCTTCCGCAGCTGCCTCTCGCTCTCAAGGCCTTGTTCAGGGTCTCCTCACGGGCCCTGACTTCGGAAAGCGTCCCTTCCAAGCCGTCCAGTTTCAGCTTCAGATCGTTGATGGAGTCGTTGGCCTCGGAGAGCAGCTTGGTCTTGTCGGAGATGGTGACCTATGAATCCGCCAGAGTGAGGTTCACCGTGTCCCTGTCCTCCGTTAGCTTCGAGATCTCCTTCTTCAGCTCCTCCCGCTCCAGCTCCAGCTTCTCCACCTTGCCGGTGTGGTCCAGGGCCAGAGCATCGAGTGCATCCTTATGCTTCCGCTCCAGCTCCTGGGTCTGCTGCATGACGAGCTTCTCGATCTCCTCGTCCTTGCCGCGAAGCATGGAGGCAAGCGCCTGCTCATGAGCAATGAGGTCCTCCTCTTGAGTGTCCAGCAAAGCTTGCTGCTGCCGCCGGACAGCTTCGTCCTTGGCAGCCTGTTCCTTCGCCGCCTCTTGGGCCTTCTCAACGTCGGCCTGCTTCAGGAGGAGCTCTTGCTTGCGCCCCTCCAGCTCACCCTGGGCAGTCCTCAGTTCCTCCCGGGCCTCGCCGAACCAGACTTGCGTCTGAGCGACACGCTCTTAGAAATCTGCCTCCGCCTTGTCCACACCGCCATCCTGGAGTTCACCTTATCCTGGCAGGCACGGTGGAGTGCCCGAAGCTTCTGGAAGTTGGCGCTCATGGCCCGGAGGAGCTGCTCTTCTTGGGAATCGTCGCTGCCGGCGCTCGGTTCATCGACAACCTGGAGCCCGACAGTGGCGAGGGCCTCGTTGTCGAAGACCTCCCCTTTCGGCTGGCGCTCTGGTGTCTGCCGTCCTTGGGAGGCGGATGAACAGATCATCACCCACCTTCAAGTACTTGCCCGTGCCAGGGGCTGCAGAGGAGGAGGGTTGGTCATTGGCCACGCCCTCCCCGGCGGGCTCCTTGGCGGCCTCCTCGGTGGCAGCCTCGCCGGAGTCCCCGACAGGCCCCTTGCCGGCCTCCTCGGCAGCAGCCTTGCCGGCCTCCCCGGCAGGCTCCTTGGCGGCCTCCCCGGCAGCAATCTTGGTGGCCTCAGCTTTGGCATCCTTGGCGACCTCCTGTCGATGTCTTCCTGGTCCATCGAGGGAGGGTCTGGAAACCAGAAAGGGGAATGAAGCAAGGCAAAAGTCAAAGTTGAGAATAAAGCAAAGAAAGAGCATCGCATGACAGGAATAGCAAAGGATGGAGGACAGGCAGCTTACCCGTGCTGAGCTAAGGAGAAGTGGTTCCCTCCCCGCCAACGTTCGTTGCCGGGATGGAGCCACCAGTGCCCATGCTTGCCCCCTTTTCCTCCAAGCGCGTGGGCCGGCGGTAGGTGCCCTTGCCGGAGACGCCCCTCTGGGTGGTGTGGTTGATGGGGGCGGCGTGTCAGGGTGGCCCTCAACGGCTCCTCGTGTTGCTGCTCTCGTCCTGCAAAACCCGATAAGGTCAGCACCAAAGATACACGCCCCAATGCCCGCCGATGGGGGGGGTGAATAACAGACTCACGCTGGGGTCTGGAGTGGGGGCTGCGCTGAGGGCTGCTGTCCGGGCTGATCACCACCAATGCCGGCGTGCGCGGGGCGCTCGCTGCCCGTCGAAGCCTTGGACCTCTTCGCCACCCTCTGGGCCAGCATCTCCGTGTCGCTGTGAAGATAAGATCAAGTTAGGGAAAGATGGCGCAGGCGGAGGGTCAGGAAGTGATGAGGGGCAAGGTGCTTACTCGTCCTCCTCCGCTGGCCTCTTCTTCTTCTTCGGGCTAAAGGACCCAAGATCGAAATCGGCCTCCGGGGCGCTGACCGAAGGAGGGGGAGAAGGGGATGGGGTCCTACGCCGCTTGGATGAGGAAGAGGCGGCGGCCGCAACGTTCTTCGCTGCCGTAGCCCTCGTCTGGCGCACGGGCTGCGCCTGGGCCTATTGCCGCTGCACGGTCCTGCCGGGCCAGACCGGCTCGCCGGAACAAGCCCGCCGCAGGACACGTTTCCTCCCCGGGGCCGAGGAGTCATCCGCATCGGCCTCCTCTTCGGCCGACTCCTCGACCGCTTCTTCAACAAGGGGGCCCCAGCACCAGCGCCACTGGCTTCCCTGGCAGACCCCGTCGACTCGGCAAACTCCCTCTCCTCTGCGGCCATGTCGGCCTCGTCCTCCGCAGTGCGAAGGCTGCTGGCCTCCTCGGCAAGTGCTGCTTTCTCCGCCCTGGCGGCAATGTACGCCAGCTCCTCCTCGGTGGTGTCACGGATGAGCAGTGGCTCGTCACGAACATACCTCTCCGATAAGTTGTCGAAGAACGCCTGCGCCAGCTCCGCTTTTGGCTTGGCCAAGGTTGGATAAAGGTCGTGCGCGTTGAAAACCGGCATCATAGCGATGATGGCGGTCTAGCAAGAGTTGTTGCTCAACGGGACCACCCCCGCTGGCAACCCGAATAGAGACTTGCCGACCTTGGCAGCCTTGCCGGTCCTCTCGACCCTGCCGACCTCATCGACCTTGAGCTGAAAAAGCCTCTGGCAAAGGTGGCCATGCTGCAGCACCATGAAGTTGTGGTTCAGGCCGGGGTGGAGCCTCATCATAACGATCACATTCCTAAAATCCCAGGCCGGCCTCCCCTTATTGTGCAGTGGGGCAATCTGGCGGCGGATGAAGTCAGCCCCGATCATCTCGACAGTGAGCCCGACCGAGATGAGGCGATGGATCCTGGTGGTGGCAACCGTGAGCTTATTATCGTCGGTGTCAACATCGCCCTAGTCCTTGTTGCGGACCGACGGTTTTTGATGGACCCGGCAGAACTCCTGCGGATCTGCCTCCACAATCCAGCACCACCGGTCCCACCACTCGTCCCACCTCTCTTTCTAGGCACCCTCCGGGTACGTACCCCTGCTCTGGGTCCTCGGGATCCAGGTGATGCAGCCAGAGATGGCGCCCCCTGGCTGGATGCGAGGGGTGAAGTAATGGCGGAAGAGCGCCATGCTAGGGAGCACTCCGGCAAATCCCTCACAAAGGTGGGCAAAGAAGGCCATGCACGCCACGGCGTTCGGCGTGAAATCCAGAAGGTGGAAGCCGTAGGTGTGCATGATGTCGTTGAAGAAATCTGAGAAAGGGGGCAGAGCCTGCAGGAGAAATAGTCGACAAAGAAAGGGTACCGATTTGGACCGGCCTTGGCGCAGGAGGCGGGGATGATGCGCGTGGCAGGATGCCCCGACGTCTCCCTTCCTCACAGAGGCCTGAACTTCTCCTTGAGGGTGAGTGCATCGACCGTCGAGGTGAAGAGGGCGTACTGCGTCCGCATCTCCACAAACTCGCTCTCCGGTGCCTCGTTCCCCTCGGCGTCCTTGGCCGCTCCCTCGCCCTTGCTTGTCTTGGGTGCCATGGCGGCTGAGAGGGGTGAGGGGTCAAGGGCAATGGGGGCGCGGCGGTGGCGAGCAGAGGCGGGAGCTCCGATTTTCGCTTGGGGAAGAAGAGGGGAACGGAGGTTTCCAAGATTGGAAAGGGCACGGAGGGTAAATGAGCAGCGCCCCTGCGGTTTCCTATTTTTTATGGGGAAGGCCGATGACCCACAAGTATAGGGGATCTATCGTAGTTCTTTCGATAAGTAAGAGTGTCGAACCCAACGAGGAGCAGAAGGAAATGATAAGCGGTTTTCAGCAAGGTATTTTCTGCAAGCACTGAAATAATAGGTAACAAGTAGTTTTGTGATAAGATAATTGGTAACGAGCAACAAGTAACAAAAGTAAATAAAGTGCAGCAAGGTGGCCCAATCCTTTTTGTAGCAAAGGACAAGCCTGGACAAACTCTTATATAGAGAAAAGCGCTCCCGAGGACACATGGGAATTATCGTCAAGATAGTTTTCATCACGTTCATATGATTCGCGTTCGGTACTTTGATAATTTGATATGTGGGTGGACCGGTGCTTGGGTGCTGTTCTTACTTGAACAAGCATCCCACTTATGATTAAGCCCTATTGCAAGCATCCGCAACTACAAAAGAAGTATTAAGGTAAACCTAACCATAGCATGAAACAAGTGGATCCAAATCAGTCCCTTACGAAGCAACGCATAAACTAGGGTTTAAGCTTCTGTCACTCTAGCAACCCATCATCTACTTATTAATTCCCAATGCCTTCCTCTAGGCCCAAATAATGGTGAAGTTTCATGTAGTCGATGTTCACATAACACCACTAGAGGAGAGACGACATACATCTCATCAAAATATCGAACGAATACCAAATTCACATGACTACTAATAGCAAGACTTCTCCCATGTCCTCAGGAACAAATGTAACTACTCACAAAGCATATTCATGTTCATAATCAGAGGAGTATTAATATGCATAAAGGATCTTAACATATAATCTTCCACGAAATAAACCAACTAGCATCAACTACAAGGAGTAATCAACGCTACTAGCAACCTACTGGTACCAATCCCAGACTTAGAGACAAGAATTGGATACAAGAGATGAACTAGGGTTTGAGAGGAGTAGTGCTGGTGAAGATGTTGATGGAGATTGGCCCTCTCCCGATGAGAGGAGCGTTGGTGATGACGATGGCGATGATTCCCCCCTCCCAGAGGGAAGTGTCCCCAGCAGAACAGCTCTGCCGGAGCCCTAGATTGGTTTCGCCAAGGTTTCGCCTCGTGGCGGCGGAGTCTCGTCCCGAAAGCTTGCTTATGATTTTTCTTCGGATGAAAGACTTCATATAGCAGAAGATGGTCACCGGAGGGCCAACAGGGGGCCCACGAGGCAGGGGGCGCGCCCAGGGGGGTAGGGCGCGCCCCCCACCCAGGTGGACAGGTGGAGGCCCCCCTGACGTGGATTCTTCTTCCAGTATTTTTTATTATTTCCAAAAAGAACTTTCGTGGAGTTTCAGGACTTTTGGAGTTGTGCAGAATAGGTCTCTAATATTTGCTCCTTTTCCAGCCCAGAATTCCAGCTGCCGGCATTCTCCCTCCTTATGTAAACCTTGTAAAATAAGAGAGAATAGGCATAAGTATTGTGACATAATGTGTAATAACAACCCATAATGCAATAAATATTGATATAAAAGCATGATGCAAAATGGACGTATCAACTCCCCCAAGCTTAGACCTCGCTTGTCCTCAAGCGAAAGCCGATAACGATAAATATGTCCACATGTTTAGAGGTAGAGGTGTCAATAAAATAAAATACGGACATGAGGGCATCATGATTATTCTCATAACAGCAACATATATGGATAATGTCATATGATTTCTTATGCTCAAGTAATAATCTATTCACAATGCAAAGTATGAATCAGAAACTTTATTGAGAACTAACAAACTATAATCTCAGTCATTGAAGCAATTGCCATTTATCATAACATCAGAAAGAGTCTATGTCAGAGCTTTTCAGCAAGTCCACATACTCAACTATCATTTAGTCTTTCACAATTGATAACACTCACGCAATACTTGTGGTTACGGAGTTTTAGTCGGACACAGAGAAAGATAGGGTCTTATAGTTTCGCCTCCCAACCTCTGACCTCAAGGGTAATGTCAACAATAATAGCTCATGCTAACCCACATCCAATTAGATATATCTATCAGGATCTTTCCAACACAATGTGCTTGCCAAAGGATAAAACATAAAAAGAAAAGGTGAAGATCACCATGACTCTTGCATAAGGTAGAAGATAATAATAAAATATAGGCCCTTCGCAGAGGGAAGCAGAGGTTGCCATGCACTTTTATGGTTGGATGCACAAAATCTCAATGCGAAAGAACGTCACTTTATATTGCCACTTGTGATATGAACCTTTATTATGCAGTCCGTCGCTTTTATTTCTCCCACATCACAAGATCGTATAAAGCTTATTTCCTCCACACCAATCAACCATACATATTTAGAGAGCAATTTTTATTGCTTGCACCGATGACAACTTACTTGAAGGATCTTACTCAATCCATTGGTAGATATGGTGGACTCTCATGGCAAAACTGGTTTAAGGGTATTTGGAAGCACAAGTAGTATCTCTACTTGGTGCAAAGAATTTGGCTAGCATGAGGGGGAAAGGCAAGCTCAACATGTTGGATGATCCATGACAATATACTTTATCTCAGATATAAGAAAACATAACCCATTACGTTGTCTTCCTTGTCCAACATCAACTCTTTAGCATGTCATATTTTAATGAGTGCTCCCAATCATAAAAGATGTCCAAGATAGTATATTTATATGTGAAACCTCTCTTTATTTATTACTTCCTACTAATTGTAACGATGACCAAAGCTATGTTTGTCAACTCTCAACAATTTTTAATCATCATACTCCTTATATGTGAAGTCATTACTCTCCATAAGATCAATATGATCTCTTTATTATTTTTATTCTTTTCTCTTTTCTGTTATTCACTCAAGATCAAAGCAAGATAATCAAGCCCTTGACTCAACACTAATCTTTATTATATAGCTCGCGGACTCGATTACATAGAGAGATCATAAAGCAAAACTCAAAACTAGATCAAGATATTACTAAAAGGAACGAACTAAGAAAAACAGTAAAGATAGGAGTGTGATGGTGATACGATACCGGGGCACCTCCCCCAAGCTTGGCAGTTGCCAAGGGGAGTGCCCATACCCATATGATTATGTCTCCTTTGTTGGCGAGGAAGATGGTAGTGATGACAGGTAGTCGCACATCGAGCGTAAGAGATCCTCCAACTTGCGGATAATGCCCTTGAGTGCAACGATATGCTCCTTCAACAAAATATTTTCATGTGTAAGATACTTGTTTTGTATACGAGCTAACTCAATCATATTGAAAGCTTCGATCTCAGTTGGGGTAAGAAGATTGTGATCAAGTTGAAGGGTGTCTTCTGTTGCCGGAACATGGTCCTCCATGGCCTTCTTGATCCCTTCATCCTTGTTGATCTTCATAGTTCTTCCCTCTTCAGCTCTATCTTCATTAGCCAAGCATCATTGTCACCATTGTTGGAGGAGGGGGACGACATCATGCCTGGCCTTGACAACCCTGACAGAAAACAGCTCGAAACAAGAATAGAGGATATTTGCGTGATACAGGAGTCAAAACCTTCGGGAGATTATATAATGAATTTTCACTGAACAAAATACGTATCGTGCAAGAAAGCGGAGTCCGGAGAGCTCACGAGGTGCCCACGAGGTAGGGGCACACCCAGGGGGTAGGGCGCGTCCTCCACCCTCGTGGAGCCCTCGTGTCCTTCCCGGACTGCTTCTTATTTTTCTATTTTTCTAAATATTCCAAAACGGAGAAATATTGCCTTTAGAACTGTTTTGGAGTCGGTTTACTTACCGTACCACATACCTATTCCTTTTCGGAGTCTGAAACGTTCCGGAAAGTGTCCCTTATGTATTCCTCCGGGGTTACGGTTTCAATAACATTAGTTTCAACATTTATGGGATTGCCTGAGATATAATGTTTGATTCTTTGACCGTTTACCACCTTCGGATTTGTGCCTTCGAAGTTGTTGATTTTTATGGCACCGGAACGATAGACCTCCTCGATAACGTAAGGGCCTTCCCATTTAGAAAGAAGTTTTCCTGCAAAAAAAATCTTAAACGAGAGTTGTATAGCAATACATAATCACCTACATTGAACTCAAGCTTTTGTATTCTTTTGTCATACCATCTTTTAACTTTTTCTTTAAACAACTTGGCATTTTCATAGGCTTGGGTTCTCCATTCATCAAGTGAGCTAATGTCAAATAACCTCTTCTCACCGGCAAGTTTGAAATCATAGTTGAGCTCTTTAATGGCCCAATATGCCTTATGTTCTAGTTCGAGCGGTAGGTAACATGCTTTTCCATAAACCATTTTATACGGAGACATACCCATAGGATTTTTATATGCAGTTCTATAGGCCCATAATGCATCATCCAGTTTCTTGGACCAATTCTTTCTAGATCTATTAACAGTCTTTTGCAAAATTAATTTGAGCTCTCTATTACTCAATTCTACTTGACCACTAGACTGTGGGTGATAAGGAGATGCAATTCTATGATTAAGATCATAGTTAGCAAGCATTTTACGGAAAGCACCATGAATAAAATGTGAACCACCATCAGTCATTAAATATCTAGGGACTCCAAACCTCGAAAAAATAACTTCTTTAAGCATCTTAATAGAAGTGTTATGGTCAACACTAATAGTTGGAATAGCTTCTACCCACTTAGTAACGTAATCAACAGCAACTAAAATATGTGTATATCCATTAGAGGCAGGAAAAGGTCCCATATAATCACAGCCCCAAACATCAAATGGTTCAATAACAAGTGAATAGTTCATAGGCATTTCTTGACGTCTACTAATATTACCAATTCTTTGACATTCATCACAAGATAGGACAAACTTACGGGCATCCTTGAAGAGAGTAGGCCAATAAAAACCGGATTGCAATACCTTATGCGCAGTTCTGTCTCCAGCGTGGTGTCCTCCATAAGCTTCGGAGTGACACTTGCGTATGATCTGTTCCTGTTCATGCTCAGGTACACAACGTCTAATAACACCATCTACTCCTTCTTTATAAAGATGTGGGTCATCCCAATAGTAATGTCTCAAGTCATAGAATTTTTTCTTTTATTGGTATGTGAAACTAGGTGGTATAAATTTAGCAACAATATAGTTAGCATAATCATCATACCATGGAGCAGCACGAGAAGTATTTATGACATTTAATTGTTCATCAGGAAAGCTATCATCAATAGGTAGTGGGTCATCAAGAACATTCTGCAACGGGGTTCTCAGCTCCCTTTCTATCAATAATATGCAAATAAAATTCTTGTAGCAAGAGAACCCATCTGATAAGTATAGGTTTAGCATCTTTCTTTTCCATAAGATATTTAGTAGCAGCATGATCAGTGTGAATAGTTACTTTAGAATCAACAATATAAGGTCTGAACTTATCACAAGCAAATACAACTGCTAAGAATTCTTTTTCAGTAGTAGCATAATTTCTCTGAGCATTGTCTAGAGTCTTACTAGCATATTGAATAACATTTAATTTCTTATCAACTCTTTGCCCTAGAACAACACCTATAGCATAATCACTAGCATCACACATAATTTCAAAGGGTAAATTCCAATCAGGTGGCTGAACAATAGGTGCAGAGATCAATGCTTTCTTAAGTATTTCAAATGCTTCTACACAATCATCATCAAAGACAAAAGGTATATCTTTTTGTAATAAATTAGTCAGAGGTCGAGAAATTTTTGAGAAGTCCTTAATGAACCTCCTATAAAAACCGGCGTGACCAAGGAAACTTCTTATACCTTTGATGTCCTTGGGACATGGCATCTTTTCAATAGCATCAACCTTGGCTTTATCAACCTCAATACCTCTTTCAGAAACTTTATGCCCCAAGACAATACCTTCATTAACCATAAAGTGGCACTTTTCCCAATCCAAGACAAGATTAGTTTCTTCACATCTCTGCAATACTCGATCAAGGTTGCTCAAGCACTCATCAAAAGGGGATCCATAGACGGAGAAATCGTCCATGAAAACCTCACAAATCTTTTCACAAAAGTCAGAGAATATAGCCATCATGCATCTTTGAAAGGTAGCAGGTGCGTTACATAAATCAAAAGGCATAAGTCTATAGGCAAAAGTACCAAAAGGGCAAGTAGAAGTTGTCTTTGATTGATCATCAGCTCACACAGGTATTTGCGAGAAACCAGAATAAACATCTAGAAAGCAAAAATGCGTATGTTTGGATAATCTTTCTAGCATTTGATCAATAAAAGGTAAGGGGTAATGATCCTTTTTAGTAGCTTTATTTAATTTGCGGAAATCAATTACCATCCTATAACATGTAATAATTCTTTGCGGAATCAATTCATCTTTATCATTAGGAACGACAATAATACCTCCCTTCTTAGGGACACAATGGATAGGACTTACCCACTGACTATCAGCAACGGTATAAATTATACCTGCCTCAAGGAGCTTTAGTGTTTCCTTTCTTACCACTTCTTTCATCTTAGGATTCAGCCGTCGTTGGTGATCACGAACTGGTTTGGCATCTTTCTCCAAATTTATTTTGTGTTGACATAGAGTGGGACTAATGCCCTTAAGATCATCAAGAGTATATCCAATAGCAGCTCGGTGCTTCTTCAGAGTTTTCCATAAATTTTCCTCCTCCTTCTCTGAAAGGTTAGCACTAATAATAATAGGATATATCTTCTTTTCATCAAGATAAGCATATTTAAGAGTATCAGGCAATGGTTTAAGCTCAAACACGGGATCACCCTTGGGTGGAGGGGGATCCCCTAGGATTTCAACAGGCAAATTGTGTTTCAGGATGGGTTCCTGTTTAAAGAATACTTCATCTATTTCCCTTCTTTCATTCATAAACATATCATTTTCATGGTCTAGCAAATATTGTTCTAAAGGATCACTAGGAGGTACAACAATAGAAGCAAGACCAATAATTTCATCTTTACTAGGCAATTCCTCTTCACCGTGTTGTCTACGAAATTTAGAAAAATTAAACTCATGAGACATATCACCCAAACCAATAGTAACGACATCCTTTTGCAGTCTATCTTAGCATTAACAGTGTTCAAGAAGGGTCTACCAAATATAATGGGACAAAAACTATCTTGTGGGGAACCAAGACCGAGGAAATCAGCAGGATATTTAGTTTTCCCACACAAAACTTCAACATCTCTAACAGTTCCCATTGGTGATATAGTATCTCTATTAGTAAGTTTAATTGTGACATCAATATCTTCTAACTCAGCAGGTGCAATGTCATGCATAATTTCTTTGTATAAGTCAAAAGGTATTGCACTAGCACTAGCACCCATATCACATAAGCCATGATAATAATGATCTCCTATTTTAACAGAAATAACAGGCATGCCTACCACAGGTCTATGTTTATCTTTAGCACACGGTTTGGCAATTCTAGCAGTTTCATTACAGAAATGAATAACATGCCCATCAATATTATCACTCAAGAGATCTTTAACAATAGCAACATTAGGTTCAACTTTAACTTGCTCAGGAGGTGTATAAGTTCTAATATTGGTTTTACGAACCACAGTTGAAGCTTTAGCATGATCTTTTATTCTAACGGGGAAAGGTGGTTTCTCAACATAAGCAGTAGGAACAATAGGATCATTATAAGTGATAGTCTTTTCTTCAACCTTAATGGGTGCAGCTAGTTTTACTTCTATGGGAGGATTATATTTAAACCACTTCTCCTTAGGGAGATCAACATGAGCAGCAAAAGATTCACAGAAAGAAGCTACTATCTCAGAGTCAAGTCCAAATTTAGTGCTAAATTTATGGAAAACATCAGTATCCATAAAAGATTTAACACAATCAAACTTAGGTGTCATACCTGACTCCTTACCTTCGTCGAGGTCCCAGTCTTTAGAATTGCATTTAATTCTTTCCAATAAATCCCATTTGAATTCAATAGTCTTCATCATAAAAGAGCCAGCACAAGAAGTATCGAGCATGGTGCGATTGTTATCAGAAAGCCGAGCATAAAAGTTTTGAATAATTATTTCTCTTGGGAGCTCATTGATTTAAGCCTCCCCCAAGCTTGAGCGATGCTTTCTCCTTCGCGAGGCCAAAAATTATATATATAATTGCGATCACGATGAACAACATGCATAGGATAAAACTTCTGATGAAATTCCAATTTCAATCGTTTGTAGTTCCATGATCCCATATCATCACATAGCCTATACCACGTCAATGCATCTCCCTTCAAAGATAAAGGGAAGACCTTCGTCTTAATAACATCATCGGGCACACCTGCAAGCTTAAATAATCCACAAACTTCATCCACATATATTAGGAGCTCATCAGGATGCATTGTTCCGTCTCCGGCAAAAGGATTAGCTAGCAGTTTTTCTATCATACCCGAAGGAATCTCAAAGTAGACATTTTCATTTTCAGTAGGTTCAGTAGGTTGAGGAGCAACTCTTTGCTCTACTGGTTGGGGTGAAGATACCCCGAACAAGCCCCTCAGAGGATTACTTTCCATAGTAACAAGTGACAGTAAATTTCAGCACACTATATAAATTTTTCCTTAGCAAATTCCACCTACCAAAGGCGCTTCATTCCCCGGCAACGGCGCCAGAAAAGAGTCTTGATGACCCACAAGTATAGGGGATCTATCGCGATAAGTAAGAGTGTCGAACCCAACGAGGAGCAGAAGGAAATGATAAGCGGTTTTCAGCAAGGTATTTTCTGCAAGCATTGAAATAATAGGTAACAGATAGTTTTGTGATAAGATAATTGGTAACGAGCAACAAGTAACAAAAGTAAATAAAGTGCAGCAAGGTGGCCCAATCCTTTTTGTAGCAAAGGACAAGCCTGGACAAACTCTTATATAGAGAAAAGCGCTCCCGAGGACACATGGGAATTATCGTCAAGCTAGTTTTCATCATGTTCATATGATTCGCGTTCGGTACTTTGATAATTTGATATGTGGGTGGACCGGTGCTTGGGTGCTGTTCTTACTTGAACAAGCATCCCACTTATGATTAACCCCTATTGCAAGCATCCGCAACTAAAAAGAAGTATTAAGGTAAACCTAACCATAGCATGAAACAAGTGGATCCAAATCAGTCCCTTACGAAGCAACGCATAAACTAGGGTTTAAGCTTCTATCACTCTAGCAACCCATCATCTACTTATTACTTCCCAATGCCTTCCTCTAGGCCCAAATAATGGTGAAGTGTCATGTAGTCGACGTTCATATAACACCACTAGAGGAGAGACAACATACATCTCATCAAAATATCGAACGAATACCAAATTCACATGACTACTAATAGCAAGACTTCTCCCATGTCCTCAGGAACAAATGTAACTACTCACAAAGCATATTCATGTTCATAATCAGAGGAGTATTAATATGCATAAAGGATCTTAACATATAATCTTCCACCAAATAAACCAACTAGCATCAACTACAAGGAGTAATCAACACTACTAGCAATCTACTGGTACCAATCCCAGACTTAAAGACAAGAATTGGATACAAGAGATGTACTAGGGTTTGAGAGGAGATGGTGCTGGTGAAGATGTTGATGGATATTGGCCCTCTCCCGATGAGTGGAGCGTTGGTGATGATGATGGCGATGATTTCCCCCTCCCGGAGGGAAGTGTCCCCGGCAGAACAGCTCTGCCGGAGCCCTAGATTGGTTCCGCCAAGGTTCCGCCTCGTGGCCGCGGAGTCTCATCCCGAAAGCTTGCTTATGATTTTTCTTCGGACGAAAGACTTCATATAGCAGAAGATGGTCACCGGAGGGCCAACAGGGGGCCCACGAGGTAGGGGGGCGCGCCCAGGGGGTAGGGCGCGCCCCCACCCTCGTGGACAGGTGGAGGCCCCCTGACGTGGATTCTTCTTCCAGTGTATTTTTATTGTTTCCAAAAATAAATTTCGTGGAGTTTCAGGACTTTTGGAGTTGTGCAGAATAGGTCTCTAATATTTGCTCCTTTTCTAGCCCAGAATTCCAGCTGCCGGCATTCTCCCTCCTTATGTAAACCTTGTAAAATAAGAGAGAATAGGCATAAGTATTGTGACATAATGTGTAGTAACAGCCCATAATGCAATAAATATTGATATAAAAGCATGATGCAAAATGGACGTATCAAAGGCGCGGGCCGCCTCTTTACTATTCACCGCAAGGTGACGCAAGCATGCTGCGGCCGTTACACGCACGACCCCCACGTCACGCACTCAATGCGGGTCGTGGGGAAGCGCAACTGGCGAAGGAGTTACCGCGGCTAAAACTCTGCCACGCGTGCCCGCACACCGTTCTGGGCCTGACCCAACAACGCTTCACGCTTATGTGTGGCCCAGGCCCGAGGGCTCCTATCTGTGTACAAAAGTAGGGGCCTTTTCTGTACCCCTTTACTTGTGCACGGGCAGTCGTAGCCACACCTGCGGCCATGCTTGGCGGGGCAGAAGAAGCAAAGGTACAAGGCTGCAAAGGCAGTGCTCAAGCCAAAAGCATGAAGAGCAAAGGGACACGATGGATTTCCCTGGCGACACCCTTGCCGGGGCAGACCGCATAGCCCCGTCAAGAGCCTTGCCAGGGTGACTTACCCAACACCAGCATGGCCACCACCCTTGAGCCTGAGAGCTTTGACTCCATTGACAATGTCAAGACCAAGACTCAGGGGCGCCTGTGTGGTGGCATGCAGATCTTTGTGAAGACGAAAGGCCTGCAAAACTAGATAAGAACCAGAAGGCAAAGATCCCTGGCAAGAGCCTTGCCGGGGACAGACAAAGACCCCCGGCAAGATCCATGCCGGGGACGCCCATGAAACCCCGGCAAGACCCTTGCCGGGGGCATCTGTGGGGCCGAGGCCAGGCCCACACCCACCAACGTTTCACTGCCCCGCGGCTGTTCCGACGCGGCAACTAGCCCGCCAACTAGGCAAGCGCCTGCGTGGCAGCATGCAACTTCTAGGCTAACCAGTCAAGCACCTGCGTGGTGGCATACATATCTTCATGGAGGCCCTGTCACCGCTCCAGCACAGCAGCCAGCCAGCATGGCGCTGCATGCCTCGTCAGCTTGGACGCGCGCCGAAGCAGGGCGAGGCAGCGACGGACGGGACGAGCTCTGTTGCAGTCCCCGATAAAGCAAGAGGGCACGTAGGTAGTGCATTAAATGCATTTGTCCTATGGTGCCAGGTGATAAACTTGTACACTATAGACACTTTCCACCTCCTATGTGCCACTGTGGTGACCCCTTTGACATATAAAAGGAGGCCCGAGGCGTACTGTGGAAGGATTCGGACTTTTTGGACTGGGCATACACCGCAGGTAGTTCAAGAGCTCAAGAACACCAAATATACACAGACAAGCAGGATTAGGGTTTTACGCATCGTTTGTGGCCCGAACCTGGGTAAAAATCCCTCGCGCTGATCCTCTAGACCTGCTCTTTGCGCAGCTCCACGCCCCGCCAACCGTAGAAGGGATTCCCTGGGATCCCGTAGGTGTCGTTTCCCCCGACAGAGATGCATAGCAATTAGGGGGAGAGTGTGTTTACGTACCCTCGTAGATCGTAAGCGGAAGCGTTTCACAACGCGGTTGATGTAGTCGAACTTCTTCGCGCTTCAACCGATCAAGTACCGAACGCACGACACCTCCGTGCTCTGCACACGTTCAGCTCGGTGATGTCCCTTGCCTTCTTGATCCAGCAAAACATCGAGGTAGTAGATGAGTTCCGTCAACACGATGACATGGTGACGGTGATGGTGAAGTGATCTCCGCGGGGTTTAGCCTAAGCACTACGAAAATATGACCGGGGGTGTAAACGGTGGAGGGGGGTGCCGCACACGGCTAGGCAATTGTCTGGACTATGCTAGGCGCCCCCTCCTCATATATATTGTAGCGACCAGACCTCAAACAGTCTGTGCTGCTATGCACCAGTGTCATCCCTGGATCAGTAATGCTGACACGCACAGTACAAATGGAGGAATTATAACAGAGTAGCAATCACACACTTATTACATCGAGTATCTCAAGAGAGAAATAAGTATGACAAATATGGCTTAAGGCCATCTAAAACGATAACAGCAGAAGACTTGGAAGATAAGTGAGTCCATCAACTCCAACGGCATCACTGAGTATAAGACCACGACCTAAGGCACCTTACTCGTCGTCTGAAAAGTCTGCAACATGAAACATTGCAGCCCGAAAACGGGTCAGCACATGGAATATGCTGGCAATGTAACACATAGAGAGTAATGAACAAAATCATGCTATACTACATGCATATATGGCTGGTAGAAGGCTCTATGGTTACAGTTTTGCTAAATTTTATTTAACTATCATGGTGGTTGTTAAACATTGAGATGGTTGACAGCATCTCAATCCCAATTAAGTATCATCATTAACCCAACAAAGTTAATTAAAGTAACATGATGATGAGATTCACATGATAATCCAAGTACTAGATACTCAAGATGTCCATAACCGGGGACACGGCTAACCATGATTAGTTTATACACTCTGCAGAGGTTTGTGCACTTTTCCCCACAAGACTCGATCGCCTCCGCTTGATTCTCGCACTACATGATGTTTGAGAAACGGATGACCGAGACACAGTCTTTCAGAAGTGTTTGCACCTTACGAATGGGTAGACCATTACACCTACTTTGACCTACATCTGCTAGTCTACCACTGTAAGAGTTCACACAACTTAGTCAACTATGCTAGAGCCCATAATAGCTTGCGGCTGCACACGGAGGTTACTAGCATGAATAATCTCATGATCCCTTTGAACCTGGGTGGCGGTCCAAAAGAAAACAGGCAATCCTCGAATACCCAGGTACCTCAATCCACCCAGATGTGAGTTTTAGTTGCCACCTTAAGGTTAACCATTAATTAACAATCTCACATCTTTCATGGTAACACTCAAACCCAATCCACGTCTACTAGCATAGCATAGCAATATAAGCAAACATAGAAGTAACTCCCAAGGGTTTGATAATAAACAGGTAATAGGTACTACCTCAACTACTTCCCAATACCCACAATTTAATTAGATCCTAACCATGCAATGTTTGAGGATTGGTCTAATGCAATAAAACTGGGTAGTAAAAGAAGTATGATCAAAGTGGTACTTGCCTTGCTGATGATCCGTGAAACCTAGAGATTCGAAGTAGCAAGCGGCGCACTACGGGTACTCTATCGCAAACAAACAAGAATACAATAAGCACTCATCAAATACATAGGTAAAACTCAAATCTAACCAGAAAGTTCAACTTAAGAACTCCGGTTTGCAAAAAGAAACAAATCGAACGAAGCAACAAAAGTCAAATGGCGAAAGAAACAAGCTTCGTGTACTAATTTGAATCTAGGTCAAATTTTACAGTAGCAAAAACTTGTTTGAATAGGTTAAACGGAAAGAGAATTTCGAGACGAAACTCTAGGCGCTTGAATCGCCTGATTCCGATAAACGAGCTAAAAGATATACCAGAACGAAAATCTGATCAGAAATCGCGATCCGGAAAAATCGTGGAAAATCCAACAAAAAAGAAAACTGACGAACAGTTAAACGAACGAACGTTCGTTAGCTGCGACTAACCGACGAACACGTTCGTTAAAACGAACGGATCGGGCGAACGCTCACTAACTAACTAAACCGACAGAAAATAAATAAACCGATCTAAAAAAATAAACCTAGGGTTCGAAAAAAATAAACCGAGGCGGTTTTGTTTTTTTTTAAACCGGACGGCGGACGGCGGCGGCGGCTAACCTCCGGCGAGGCTCGGGACGGGCTCCGGCGGGGTCTGGACAGGGCGGCGAGGGGCGGCGGGGTGCAGGCGTCGTCGGATTCGGCGAGGGGCGACGAACAGGGCGGCGGGCAGCGGCGTTCGGGCTCCAGCGGCGAGCTCCTTCGGCGGCGGGGTCGGGCGGCTCCGGCGCGGCTCCTCTCGGCGGCGGGGCAGGCGGCTGTGGGGGTGGGGAGAGGCGGCGGGGAGGGGGGGTATATATATAGAAGGGGGGTGCTGCCTTGGGGAGGGGGCGACGGCGGCGGCGGCGTCGTGTCCGACCAGGACACGGGCGGCGGCGGGCGGCGTGCTCGGGAGGGAGACGGGGCGCTGGGCCGCGCGGGGAGCTGGGCCGTCGGCTGGGCTTCGGCCCAGTCGGCGCGCTCGCGACTTTTTTAAAAATAATTTCGCTGAACCTAAGAAAAATCATAGAAAAATAAATAAAAATCCAAAAATGCCAAAACAAATTTTCACAGTCTAATTAAAATAATTAGAACGAGATGAACATTTTCTTGGCCCAAAAATGCAGTTTTGAAAACATGCAATTTTTCTAATGCAATTAAAATTGCTAGAAAATCGGAATAAAATCAAATATTTGATTTTAATATTTTTCCTCCAATATTTCAATTATTTTGGAGAAGTCATATTTTCTCCTCTCATTTATTTTAATACGAAATATTTTACGGAGAGAAAAATAATTAAAACCAAAATCCTCGTTTTATTATTTGATAAAAATCAAATATGAAAATCGCGAAAAACCCTCAACTCTCTCCGAGGGTCCTTGAGTTGCTTAGGATTTTCGAGGATTTTGCCAAAATGCAATAAAATATGTTATGCAATGATGATCTAGTGTATAACATTCCAAATTGAATATTTGGGATGTTACATATATAGGTAGGAGGGAGAGGGGAGAGGCCAAGGGGTGTCCCAAGTAGTTCCTAATCCTACTTGGGCTCCTGCCCTTGGCCGCGCCCCCTGCCTTTTTTGTCGGAGGGGGAAGGAAAGAGGGGGGGGAGAGGGAAGGAAGTGGGAATCCTAATCCACACTTACCTTTCCCTTCTCCCCTTTCCTTATCCTCCTTAGGCCGGCCCATATGGGGGGCACACAAGCCCTTTGTGGCTGGTGCGTTTCCCCTCTTGGCCCATACGGCCCATATCTTTTGCCGGGGGTGTTCGGAACCCCTTCCGGTGACCTGATAAGTACCCTGTACCCCTCGAAACACTTCCGTGTCCGAATACAATCGTACTATATATCAATATTTACCTCTAGACCATTTCGAGACTCCTCGTCATGTCTGTGATCACATTCAGGACTCCGAAGAACATCTAGTCACCAAATCACATAATTCATATAATACTATATCGTCATCGAACATTAAGCGTGTGGACCCTACGGGTTCGAGAACTATGTAGACATGACCGAGACACCTCTCCGGTCAATAACCAATAGCTGAACCTGGATGCCCATATTGGCTCCTACATATTCTATGAAGATCTTTATCAGTCGAACCGTTATGACAACATACGTAATCCCCTTTGTCCATCGGTATGTTACTTGCCCAAGATTCGATCGTTGGTATCTTCATACCTAATTCAATCTCGTTACTGGCAAGTCTCTTTACTCGTTCCGTAATACATCACCTTGTGACTAACTCCTTAGTCATTTGCTTGCAAGCTTATGATGTGTATTACCGAGAGGGCCCAGAGATACCTCTTCGATACTCGGAGTGACAAATCCTAATCTCGATCTATGCCAACACAACAAACACCTTTGGAGATACCTGTAGAGCATCTTTATGATCACCCAGTTACATTGTGACGTTTGATAGCACACAAGGCATTCCTCCAGTATCCGGGAGTTGCATAATCTCATACTCGAAGGAATATTTATTTCACATGAAGAAAGCAATAGCAATCCGAACGATCATTATGCTAAGCTAACGGATGGGTCTTGTCCATCACATCATTCTCCAAATGATGTGATCCCGTTATCAAATGACAACACATGTCTATGGTCAGGAAACCTTAACCATCTTTAATGAATGAGCTAGTCTAGTAGAGGCTCACTAGGGACACGGTATTTGTTTATGTATTCACACATGTATTTAAGTTTCCGACCAGTACAATTCTAGCATGAATAATAAACCTTTATCATGAATAAGGAAATATAAAATAACAACTTTATTGTTGCCTCTAGGGCATATTTCCTTCAGTCTCCCACTTGCACTAGAGTCAATAATCTAGTTCACATCGCCATGTGATGAACACCAATAGTTCACATCGCCATGTGGTTTACACCCATAGTTCACATCGCCGTGTGACCAACACCCAAAGCGTTTACTAGGTTCAATAATCTAGTTCACATCGCCATGTGATTAATACCCAAAGAATACTAAGGTCTGATAATTTTTTGCTTGTGAGAGAGGTTTAGTCAACGGGTCTGCCACATTCAGATCCGTATGTATTTTGCAAATTTCTATGTCTATAATGCTCTGCATGAAGCTACTCTAGCTAATTGCTCCCACTTTCAATATGTATCCGGATTGAGACCCAGAGTCATCCGGATCAGTGTCAAAGCTTGCATCGACGTAACCCTTTACGACAAACTCTTTGTTACCTCCATAACCGAGAAACATTTCCTTAGTCCTCTTTAGGTACCTAAGGATAATTTTGACTGATGTCCAGTGATCTACTCCTGGATCACTATTGTACCCCCTTGCTAAACTCATTGCAAGGTGCATAATAGGTCTGGCACACAACATGGCATACTTTATAGAACCTATGCCTGAGGCATAGGGAATGACTTTCATTCTCTCTCTATCTTACGTCATGGTCGCGTTTTGAGTCTTACTCAATGATACGTCCATTTTGCATCATGTTTTCTTACTGTTATTTCTAAAATTTTATCCATAATAATGCTTTTTGGAGTAATTCTAATGCCTTTTCTCTCATGATTTACAAGGTATACACAAAGAGGGAGAATTCCGCGAGCTGGAGATCTGGACCTGGAAAAGCTACGTCAGGCCACCTATTCTGCACAACTCTAAACAAGCTGAAACAACACGAGGAATTTTTATGGAATATATAAGAATTATTGGAGCAAATAACTACCAGAGGGGGCCCACCAGGTGGGCACAACCCACCTGGGCATGCCAGGGAGCCCAGGTGCGCCCTGGTGGGTTGTGCCCTCCTCGACCCACCTCCGGTGCCCATCTTCTGGTATACAAGTCATTTTGACCTAGAAAAAAAGGAGGAGAAGACTTTTGGGATGGAGCGCCGCTGTCTAGAGGCGGAACTTGGGCAGGAGCACTTTTGCCCTCCGGCGAAGCGATTCCGCCGGGGGGAACTTCCCTCCCGGAGGGGGAAATGATCGTCATCATCATCACCAACAACTCTCCTATCTTGGGGAGGGCAATCTCCATCAACATCTTCAACAGCACCACCGCATCTCAAACCCTAGTTCATCTCTTGTGTTCAATCTTGTTACCGGAACTATAGATTGGTGCTTGTGGGTGACTAGTAGTGTTGATTACATCTTGTAGTTGATTGTATGGTTTATTTGGTGGAAGATTATATGTTCAGATCCATTACGCTATTTAATAGCCCTCTGATCATGAACATGTGTATCATTTGTGAGTAGTTACTTTTGTTCTTGAGGTCACGGGAGAAATCATGTCGCAAGTAATCATGTGAACTTGATATGTGTTCGATATTTTGATAGTATGTATGTTGTGATTCCCTTAGTGGTGTCATGTGAACATCGACTACATGACACTTCACCATATTTGGGCCTAAGGGAATGCATTGTGGAGTAGCAATTAGATGATGGGTTGTGAGAGTGATAGAAACTTAAATCGTAGTTTATGCGCTATTCCCTAAGGGACCGGTTGGATCCAAAAGTTTAATACTATGGTTAGAATTTATTCTTAATACTTTTCTCATAGTTGCGGATGCTTGCGGGAGGGTTAATCATAAGTAGGAGATTTGTTCAAGTAAGACCATCACCTAAGCACCGGTCCACCCACATATCAAATTATCAAAGTAGCGAACACAAATCAAACCAACATGATGAAAGTGACTAGATGAAATTCTCGTGTACCCTCAAGAACGCTTTGCTTATCATAAGAGACCGTTTTGGCCTATCCTCTGCCTCAAAAGGATTGCGCTACCTTGCTGCATATTTGTTACTACTATCGTTACTTGCTCGTTACAAATTATCTTGCTATCAAACTACTCCGCTACTTACAATTTCAGCACTTGCAGACATTACCTTATTGAAAACTACTTGCACTACAAAAAAAGACACATCCATGACATTTTGGGCCGAACGAATTTTTTTCTTGTCATACTTATGACACTTCTATGACGATAATTGTAACAAAACCCGGTATCATCATAGATGTGGTGGGCTCCTACTTCTATGACAAAAAATCATGACAGAAAATGGGCTTTTCGTCCTGGGCGGGCCGGAGACGCAGCTGCATGACATTCTTTGGGCCGTCCATGACGGAAAAAACCGTGGTAGAAGCGAGGGCAAGGAAAATATCGGGGGAGTTCCCGGTTACGGTGGGTGGTCAGGGGCCGAGCGATGCGCGTTTCTCTCGTATGTATGCACGTGTGTGCGAGGCGTTGCGCTCTAACTGAACCTGAGCGAGGCGTTGGGCTCTAACTGAACCCGAGCGATTACACTAGCTACGTTACTGAACCCGATCGATCGATCCCTTGCTGTTAACTGAACCCGAGTGATTCCTTCGCCACTCCTGCTAACTGAAGTCGATCGATCTGCCTCTAGATGAATAGTGAGTGTTGTTGGGGGTGGGGGTTGGATGAACAGTTCCCGGTGGGGGGTGGATGAATAGGAACCCATGGTGTTGCCGCTAGATAAACAGTACCCCGATCGAGCCGGTTGGGGGTGGATGAACAGGACCCCGTGGAGGGCTGGACGAACAGGACGACCCCGTGGAGGACTGGTTGAACAGTAGCCTGTGGAGGGCTCGATGAATAGTAGCCCGTGGAGGGGTGGTTCAACAGGACCCCGTGGAGAGGGCTAGTTGAACAGTAGCCGGTGGAGGAGCGCGCGGTGGAAGCTGGATGTACATGAGCCCGTGGATGAACAATCACAGGTGGAGGATGGAGGAGGTCGACGGTGGATGAACAGTAGCCCATGGAGGCAGTCGACGGTGGAGATGAACAGTATCCCGTGGAGTCCCGTTTTGCGGTACGCCACACCCCTCCCGATGAACAGGACCCCCGTTTCGACCGTAGCACTCCAACACAAGTCTGTTTCCTCCGTTTTGCAGTACACCACACCCCTCCCGATCAACAGGACCCTGTTTCCACCGTTGGAGGTCCAAGAGAAGTCCGTTTTCTCCGTTTTGCGGTATGCCAGACCCCTCCCGATGAACAGGATCCCGTTTCGACCGTGGCCGGTTGAATACAAGGCCGTTTCCTCCGTTCTGCGGTACACCACGCCTCGTTTCCATCGGCTGTTCCGTCCAAGCCGGTTGGCTCCCGATGAACAACACGCGTCCCGTTGCCTCCCGATGAACACGACACATTCCGTTGCCTCCCCATGAATACGACGACGACGCAGTTTCTCCGTTCTGACCCAGCCATGTACACGAGCCCTGGCCATACGTATGCGCGAGTAGGCGTTCGAGACCCCGCCCATATGTACATACATGGCCATATTTACTTTCTTGCACCATGGCCGATGCACGTATGTGTACATGCTATGTGTGTGCCTCTACTACGACACGTGCGCACCTCTACTACAACACGTGCCCTTCCTTACACGGCCGTGGTTCATCGCTGCAGCCTGCAGACAGACCGATCGTATGTACGTACACGTTCGCGACCAAAATGACAACGCTACGTACGCTTCGAACAGGTGGGTCCCGACTGTCAGGCACTTCCTTGCGTGCGAAGATGTAGCTGGTGGGTCCCAGCAGTCAGGGGGCGAATTTTTTTTGCCCGTAATATGAAGCACTTCCTTGTGTGCGAAGATGTAGCTGGTGGGTCCCAGCTGTCAGGGGAAACATTTTTTTCGTGAAATACGGTGGCCCATCCGATGGGTCCCTGCTATCAGGTGGAGGAATAATTATTTTGCGCGTAATAAGGAGGCACTTCCTGGCTGCGGCCGTAGACCCAGCTGTTAGCCTCTCCACGTACAGTACTCTTCCGATTGAAGTCGTTCGTTGACCACATTGATCACGCCGCGCCAAGAGCACCAGGGCGGTGGACGATGGTGAGGCCTAGGAAGGGACGACGCGGAGCCGGGGAAGATGCGGTAATGGATGCCCACGCGGAGGGGACTACGTGGGTTGACTGCTTCGGCTGCGGTGTGAGGCTGCCGTCGCCGGAGAATAACACGAGGTCTGGTGAGTATAGAGGGGTGGATGGCCAGCGGTGGTAGCACAGCTGGACACGGGAGGCAGGAGCAGGTAGCACGGCCGGCGCTTGTTTGGGCGGCTGGAGCAAGAAGACATGAGGTTGACGAAGCACTACGGTCGTTGGATGGACATCGTACGGTCACTGGAGCTAGAATCGTTCATATTGACTAAGTTGACAAAGCACTCCGTCCCTGTCATCTTAGTAGGCCCACAAGTCAGCCTCCCACTATGGTGGGTCCCAGCTAGCTGGGGGAGTATTCATTTTTTGTGCGTAATAAGGAGGCACTTCCTTGCGTGCAAAGATCTAGCTGGTGGGTCTGACTTGTCAGTGGGGGAACGTTTTTTTCGTGAAATACAGAGGCCCTTCCGGTGGGTCCCAGCTGTCAGGTGGAGGAATCATTATTTTGCGCGTAATAAGGCGGTATTTCCTTGCGTGCGGCCGTGGACCCAGCTGTCAGCTTCTCCACGCACAGTCCACTTCCCATGCATGTCGTTCGTTGACCACGCCGCGCCGAGAGCACCATGGCGGTGGACGACGGTGAGGCCTAGGAAGGTAATGACACAGAGCCAGGGAAGACTCGACAGTTGTTTCCCATGCAGAGGGGAGTACGAGGGTTTACTGGTTCGTCTGCTATCGCTGGAGACTAATAGCAGGTGTGGGTGAGTAGAGGGATGGCTAGGCCAGCGATGGGAGAACGATGGGGCGGTGAGGCCTGCGCGACAGCATAGCCGGCCGCGGGAGGAGGGAGCAGGCAGTCCCGCCGGCGCTTGTTTGAGCGGCTGGAGCAGGAAGAGCAGAGATTGAAGAAGCACAACGGCCGTTGGATGGACATCCAACAGTCACTGCTCTCGTGTGTTGACTAAGTTGACATGGCGTTGCGTGTGCGTCAACCTTTTTTTAGGAAAGCGTACGCGTCAACCTGTAGTAGGCGCACAAGTCAGCCTCAAATCTATGGGAAACAACATACATCCCATCTGCCATTATTTTTGATAATCTACAGCCCATTTGCCAATTCTTAAGAATTTTTTTGGATCCCATCTTCTTTTTGTTAGCATTACTCCCAATATTGTGGCCACGGTTAAAAATTATACGAAATTTTGCATATTTTGGTGCGGTCAACTGTTTTTAATCCTGAAATATCGAGTCACATTCAAACTATTTTGAAAAATAATTTATATAAATATAAAATTCAAATAATTGTCCACGCATAAAAATCAATGGAATTTAAAATCTTGTAATAAAAAAAATTGAAACTAATTCCTGGTTTGATGTGTTTTAAAAATGTACAGCTCATTTCTGGGCAAACCGAATGAAACTCTCCTCGTCTTGAAATATTTGCAGCCCAGCAGGCTGATAAAGCAAGTAGGCCTCGTTTGGGTATTTCTTAAAAAAAATAGAACTGGGCTAGCCATTTTCAGCAAGAAAAAAAAGACAACTGGGCTCATGATGTGGTAAACATAAATAAAACCCTGGCTAGACGGGCCACAGCCCGCGCACAGCCCTATTGTTACCCTGATCCGTCGCTAAAACTAGTATAAATAACAACGGCTTGTTCCTAAAAAAAGTAAATAACAACTGCATGACCTGATGGGTCCCTGGTGTCAGCCGCTCATTGTGTAATTCTCTCGTTTATTGACTACGTTGACAATGGCGTGAGCCCCAGATGTCCAACCATTAGGAGGAACCATTTTTTGGGCTTATAATAATGAGGCACTTGCTTGCATACTACCATGACACTGGTGGGTCCCTACTGTCATCCTCTCCACGTACAGTCATCTCCTTGTTCCTCTTGGTTGTTGACGACGTTGACAACGCAAGAGGGCAGCACACCGCGCACGGCGAGCGAACCAAGGCCGAGGACGACTGCGAGGCCTCGGACGGAACGTACAGGAGCCGTGGAAGATGCGCCCATCCAGTCATAGGCGGAGGGGAGTATGAGGATTGACTGGTTCGGGTGCGGGTGCGTGTTGGGGCTGACGTCGCCGGAGAATAACAGGACATGTGGGGGAATAGAGGGAGGGGCTGGCCAACGTTGGAGGGTACAGTAGGGCGGCGGAGGCGCAGCCAGCCATGGGAGGCGGGAGCAGGCAGAGCTGACGGGCTGGTTTGGTTTGGGCGGCTGGAGGAAGAAGACAAGAGATAGAAGATACACGACAGATGTTGGATGTCAATCCAACGGCTGGTAGGTAGAATCATATGTTAACTAGCTAGTAAGTGGACACCACCTTGGATAGGCTATTTCCTTGTGGGTCCCAAATGTCAGAATGCAAATCTGTCACGGTCATGCAGCCTTTCCTATGAAAATTTACAGCCCATTTGGTGTGCTAGTTCAAAATAAGTTTGTGGGTGCTGGTGGGGGCTAATCACTTGGCTTCTGTAATGCACTGTGAGCTCAAGCAGCCAGCGAGAGTGATGTTATTTCCCTTGGTTGGGATTTGTTACAATATTTCACTCTAAATTAAACGAATGGCAAGCCATTTGCCTTGTTTCAAAAAAATATGACATTCACAGCCGAGTTGAAAAGGGCAAGAACATGTAACTCCATCTTACAAACTGTACAAAGGCACGAGGGTTAATTGTTCATCAGGTTTAGACAAAACCCAGGTTGAAAAGGGCAACAACATCTAACTCCAGCACTGTTTTCAGCAGTCACAGTCAAATGGATCGGTGAGGTCCATAGAATGAACATCCCGGGTCGTAAAATTTACTGGATTATGACTACAATATGTTGTAAATAGAAGCCCGGCACGTTCAAAAGCTCTTTTGCCCACCTGAAACTCCTTTTTCTGCTCTTCAACATACCCATCCGTCAAAACCATGGTGCTGATAAACTTAAGCCTAATGGACAATAGTAACCTCGCATTCAACAGGAAGAATGTGACAAATCTAGTGTTTGCATGGTTGGCTACATATCGTTCTAGCGTTACTGTCTTCAATCGAATGTCATGAGAAGTGAGAAAATCCCGGTGCTTACAAATCCACCAAATTGTTATAACTTTCTTACCCCGTCATGTTGCCTAAATAGACATGAAGATTGAAAACAGTTAAGGTCTAAAAAAAGAGTGTGGAAAGAGCAACAGCTGAACGGTTAATTCTAGTACACTATATGCGGGCTTCCAATGTGCGTGAAATTATCACCTTTATATACAACTTCTCCAGACATGGAAAGCATTGCAGCAAGCCAATAATCTTGTTCAGATCAAAACTATTCATTTGGATATATAAGATCTTGACAGAATCCAACACCATTGATAGGCTATCCATGGAGAAACTCTTCATTGAGCATAGAACATAATATTAGTACAAAATGTGTACTCCGAGATGATATATAACTTACGTGCAGAAATTTAAAATGCATCTTATGGTTACAAGTGTAGATGATAATATAAAGTACCTAAAGAACTGTGGAGCCAAACACCATATTGAAATGAGCACAAAGATCATGTATTACACCCAAGGTCTCCAGCTTAGGCGCAGAGAGGACGGTTATTTGCGACGGTGAATAACTAGAATCAAGGATCAACCTTTGAAGTGAAGGGGAATCTTGGATGATGAGTTGCCTTCCGTCAAAAGAAATTCCAATTCTTACAAGGTTAGGTGACTTTATTTGGAGACAACTGATTCTAACTGTGAAAACAAGCACCAAGCACTCCAGAGCAGGGCAACTGGAGTGGATGATGTTGTGCAATGAGGCCTCTGATATATGAACCCGCATAAGTGGAAGTTTCTTGAGAAATGGGAGTCGAAGGTTTAGTACCAGATCGTCTGGTAGGTAGCACCGCACAAAGGTGGCGGTGTGGAGAGAGGAGGAAAACCGCGAGATGGACATCGGTGTTGAGGGCACAGGTAGATGGCATTCGATATCTGGTAGGTGATTTCCAGGGGAATAGTAGAACTCAAGCAGCTGTAGTTCTGTGAATTCAGGGGATTTCAGCCAGGCGTCCACCGTGTAGGGCATGGTATGCTTGCTCAGGTAGCATGACGGGATGCAGAGGCTTTGAACGGAGCCCTGGTGGGAGGAGATGATGGCTCTGGGGATTTCAAAATCATTGAAGAGAGATAGCTGATGACAGTCGAGATTAAGGGGCACGACGTGCCATAGAGGGCGCCACCGAATTGAGAGGACTTGGGTGCGGCAGCAATCCTTGGCGGGGAGAAGCGGGATGATCTCCCCAAGGACGGCATCTGGGAGATCGCTGATGCGGTCCACCCGATATTCTATGGGTTCCTGGGATCCGGTGGGGGTGGGGTCGCCGCTTCTCCCCGCGCTGCCGGGTGCGGGATCTACAACAGGCGTCGCCGCTGGCGGGAGCCTCATCTTCTTGGCGCTGGGGTCAGCCGACTCTATTTTCCTCGAGGGTGTTGCGTCGCACTCACGGATTTGAGCAGAGTAACGAATGACGAGCCTAGTTGTAGTGCGAGTGAATAAGAAGGGGAGCTGGGTTTTTTTGTAGTATTGAGGAAGAAGGGGAGCTGGGGTTTTCTGTAGGAGTGAGGTGAGGAATTTGGGGTACAAGTGCAGCGAGCTGACGTGAGGTGGGTGGGAGTGAGGAGGAAGAAGAGCACCCAGGTTTTTTTGGGGGGCGGTGTGCTGGGTGTGGGTAGCGCCTCTCATTAAGTAAATATATGGGCTTTTGAATTGATTCTATTATTTACTAGGGTGGATGGGCTGTTTTGTCTTGGGCCTAGAGAAACAATTAGTACTAGTACAGTGGAGACACTCTACAGCTACCAGAAAAACAATTACTACTAGTACAATGGATACACTACCATTTCTAGCTCCTCCTAGGTCATCAAAACGTCTCGCTCTACTGAATGTCGTTTTACTTTTGTTCACCGACATGCGGGCCATGCCGCGCGCGGGCCCAAATGCCATCCACCAAATTAGAAGGCAGTTTGTAGGCAGAGAGTCACCCCGGTCGTAGCGCGGCAGTAACGAGGCGTCGTATCACAAAACCCCACCTCCCCGCAGTCTAAGTTTGATAGACGAAGCAACCATCATTTCACTCTTCGTTGAATCCCCTTCTCCCTCACCGTCTTCAAGAAAGCCAACACTCGCATCTTCCACTGTTCTTCTCTCCCAACGAAGGGAAAGTAAGCGGATCTGTGATATTGGTATATTTTCGTTCAGAAAAAAAAGAACTTTTGCAAAGCAGTAACCGATCCTCACTCTCTTTTTTGTTTCATTGTCATTGCGATTGTGTTTTCCTTTTAGTGGTCTCCTAGTATTTGTCAGTTTCATGATGGACCAAGGAGAACCATGCAAAGATCTGCCGATATTGGAGCAGACGCGGGAGGATGATCCCCACGAGACAGAGAGCTCCAAGATGATGGAGGCAACCACCGAGTCGACCCCAGATACGCTCACGGCCACTACTGAGATGGTCAACGCCCCGTTTGAGGTTACAGCCCCCGTGGCACTTCAGGAGCAGTTTTCCCCCTTCGAGGATGTGTCCCCCCCCCACTGAGCTGCCCAAGGTGATTTTCTTCTTTGCCGATCTCGTTTTTCATCTAAGTATGTGGTGATGAATAATGCAAAATTTTATTAGCTTCGATGTCGTGCTATACATAGTGGTTTAAATAACTTGTGTTTCTTATACTAGAAAGTAATTCGGAATTTGTTTCTGTTTCAATTAGAGCCCTGATGCAGACAAGGATTGTGTGGTTGTACATGTCACTCGCTATGAGGCGGATGACCTGAATATACGCACTGGGAAAACAGAGTTCTAGGCTGTTGGATCCTGGAAGCCATTTGCGCTTATACCGATGTCGAGTTGTATTCCAGCCTCACTGTTGTCAGGCGTGTTGTCCAAGGTGTACTGAAGCACAAGAAGTTGAAATCTACTCCTTCGTTTGTGAGGCATACTGTTCTTGTCAAGCTTACGTAGGAAGATGACATGGCATGCCTCCACAAACAAGTTTATGAGTGGCAAGGCCACAAGGTTATCTTCATGAAGGTTAACAGGATTGAGCTGCTGCCGGACGTCCTCGATGATGTTCATGGCAAGGTCCATCTTGTGTCAAACCCAAATTAGATCGAGGCATGAAATAGTTGCCGCAGCTAGTGTTTAATACTAGTTTGGATTGTGTCTACTTATCCAAACCTTGCCTATTATCGAGCCCTCTGGGGTAGTACTCTGTTTGAATCCATCTATGGGAACGGCTGCTACTTTTGTGTGCCCGTGAATCATGTGAGAACCATCGTAATTGTTGCCGAAATAGATGCGTCCTAACTAGTTTTTTCATGAATATGGCTTGGTAAGACATAAGTTGTCACGGTTTATCATACGAGCAGTGTGTGTTTGATGAAATAGAGTACTCGTTCGAGAAATGTACGCTGACGTATACATAAGTACTTGTAAACACTATTGGTGCTACCTCACTTGTAAGAAGTTGTGCAAAACACGGCACATTGGCTCAGCTCGCTTCAACACTAGGCTATCGACCAACTAACAATCAATAATCTGTTGTTTGACATATAAGCAACTACGTATCTTGTTACAGCGGTTCATGCAGTTAACTGAGGCCACAATGTAAATTCGAAACGTTCACACGCTAGTCCAGCGTTCATGTGGAACACTCACATTAAACTCGGCTTCAATGATTCATAGAACATAACAAACATATACTAGTTCACAGCAAAAGACAAAGTTGTGAGAAGGTTTACAAATCAGGAAAAAACAAGCAAGGCTTCTCTGAGCAAAGGGCCTCCCGGCAGGCTTAAATTTCCTAGAGTTCACTCTGGTTTTTTCTTGTTGCCACCATCCAGGGTTAGGTTCTCTCATTCCAGAATAACCAATTATAATTGTGTTCTCAGCTGGAATGCTGAACTAAACCATGTAGTGTACTGACAAGGTGAAATTCTTGTGCATTCCACTAAATTTAAGCACCGCTATTTGCAGAAATAAGCAGACCGCAATGCCTCTTGTCCGTGCACCTATCCCAAAAACCTCCGTGCAGCCGTGCCAGCTAGTCCTCGGTCCATGGATCAACTTGTAGAAAGTGCATTTCGGACTAGGATGTAGTTTTTTTCGCTCGTCCCTGAACTGCAATCAGGAACTAAAACGTACGAATCAGCTTCTTTTAGATTGCATTGGTCATTCTACCTAGTTACTACCAATGTAGGAATACCTGGAACACTGGAGGTTAGAGGACGGCAGCTAGGAATAGCCATCTCATTTTGTGCAGTTGTACTAAAACTTAGGTGTGTGCTTTTGATTGCGCAGATAGAAACGATATGGAGACAGACATCCCTGTTTGCGCAAATACGAAATATGGTTATTTAAACAGTGACAAATATTTGCAGTGGCGTATGATTAACAGCAGCATCTATTGTGTTATTATTGGCACTAGATTGACAGTATGAAAGTGCCCTTAAGTAAGTAGCATCACATCACATCAATACTGCCACTAGATTAACATGCAGAACAATAGCATTAGTATTACTGTCATGAGAGTAGCCATGGTCAGTAAATGTGCAATCAAATTTGTGCAGTTCCACTGGGATGAAGCAATGTTAGCGTTGTGATATTTAAGTGTAACTGCAAATACACAATTCATGGGAAATAAATCAAGACGGAAGCACTTCATAAAATGGTGGTGGCATTGCTTAAATTTATCGACGGCACTAGACCATTACTTATAGTGACATTAGGTGGCATTGCTTAATGCTTCATGTGATTTTACATTAACGGTAGCGATATGGGCGTTGGGACAGCAGGGGCATAAAGTGGTGAGGCAGATGTGGTTGCCGAGAGCGGCAAACACTCAGGCAGCACGTCTGCATTTGTCCCATTTTTTATCTCCTCGGTGACATTTTCCTATGTGAGCACAGGAAATCTAGACCCGCTCATTGTCATTTGCGTTGTCCCCCCAACACCCTCACTTTCTTTCCTTTTTCAACCAAGAGATTGGTCCACTTCCCCCACCCTTCGCCATCCACCATGCTTTCTTTGCCTTTTCAACCAAGAGACCGGTTGGGTAGCCAGTATCTACTACTTTCCCCCGTTTCCTCTTAGAACCAAGTCCTAGATTCATGCTACAGCTTTCCCACTTTCTTCCCTGTTTGAACCAACTCTTATATTGGACTGTATGAACAACCTTTACCTCTAATAATAGTAAAAGTCTAGGTGGCTTTAGAACAGCCGGCGGAAGTAGAAAAAGATCCACACGCAGCCACGTGGGGAGATGGGGTAGTAGAGCAACGCAGGTTTCGAAGGAATATATACCTGAGGGTCGTCGGCATGTGGCAAAGACGACGTCGGGAGGCCACATCTTGGCCACAATACCGCAGGGAGGAAGAAGGGGTCGGAGGCCCTCCCGAGCCGGCGCTCTCTCGGAGAGAACGACACGGCCGCCGATCGGGACGCGCGGGCAGCCGTTCTCCCTCGCCGCCGACGACAGCATGAATGATGCACCTACACCCCTGCCCTGGTCGAGGTGGTCCGACTGGATTTGTGACCAGCCGTGGGCAGAGAGAGTGTGGCCACCTATGTCTTGCTTAGATCTGGAGAGCATGAGAGAGTGAAAGAGAGGAACCCTAGTAAAGCAAGCGCTAAGGCTCCTGCTTATATATATAGTGGAGTGATTTTGTTGTACCAGCTTCAAAAAAATGTGCTCCTACGTGTACCCGCAAGTGGGTGTGAGAGAACTAGTGCGTGCGTGCACCGCTTCTCTTCGTGAGAGTACAATATACTATGCCCAAAGAATGTTCACCACAAGAGTAATAGTATAAGTGTGTGACGTGTGAGCTAAAATAAAAGGTGCGCGACGTCTTTTGTTTTTTAGAAGTTCTGAGGGTAGGATGTGAAGAGCACATGTCTGTGTGACTTTTACCTACAGATAGACGATGGGTGCAAGATGTCGGATTTCGGGTTCCGGCAAAACCCTTGAGGTTCAAACACTGGGGTGCGCACGAAGATCTCCCCCTACCTAATCACGCCCTCAGCCTCACCGCGATCACAAGGCCTAGCTCAACGAACCCGCAACACAAGGGACACGAGATTTATACTGGTTCGGGCCACCGTTGTGGTGTAATACCCTACTCCAGTGTGGTGTGGTGGATTGCCTCTTGGGCTGAGGATGAATAGTATAAGGGGAAGAACAGCCTCCTGAGGAGAGGTTTTCTTGTGCTTGGTGAACGTGTGTGGGTGAGGATGATATCAATTAGTTCGTCCCCTCCTACTGTGGTGGCTAGTCATATTTATAGAGGCCATGGTCCTCTCCCCAAATATTGAGCGGGAAGGGAGCCAACAATAGCCAATTTCGAAGGGAGACAACTAGTACAAGTTATCCTGACTAAAGGTGGTCTTCGCCTACAAAAGGCTCTGGTGGTGACGCCGTCTTGGGCTCTATGGTGACCTCTGTCCTGCTGTCCTACTAGTCTTCGTCTCGTTGCACCGATATGGAAACCTTTGCCTGATGCCTCGGGACTCCTCGCATGCGCTTGCCCCTTTAGCACCAAAGAGGAAACGAGGACACTGCGCGCACTGGCGCCCGCCTGGCTCCAGTCGCCATGGCTTGAGTCACAGGAACCTCGCGAGGTGTCCCTTGCCTTGATCTCTCCGCCCCTCATGAGCCAGCCTGGTGAGGCCGCTCCCGAGGAGGTCTTGTGTCGTCCGCCTCGCGAGGCTTGGCCCCTCGTGAGGGTCTTGAGTATTTGTTGGTGAAGATGGGCCATACAGGGCCGCTGGTGGAGCCATGCCGCGGGCCGCAGGCAGGCAAGTCTGGGGACCGCCGTTCCCCGGACGCCGACAGTAGGCCCCGGGCCCAAGGCGCGCTCGGACTTGGCTTCGAGGCGAAGCCAAAGGGCAAGTGCGGAGCGCCGCGGGGCCCAACTGCCTGCGACCTTGGTCGACGCATGGCGATTGATTGGACGTGGGCGTCTCCGCTTCCCCACGTTGCCTCGGCAATTGCCCAACTTGATGAGTCCCTGCTGCATCTAGAGAAATATCATCATTACCGATGATCGTGGGGATCGCCGGTTGGCCTTCTCCTGCTATAAATGAGGAGGGGGGCGGAGCCCCCGTTGCTCATCTCTTCCTGCTCACTTCTCCTTCCTCGCTCTACTGCTAGTAGCGACCCCCATGGCGCCTGCGAAGAGGTTCTCGGCCGCGGAGAAGGGGAAGGCTCGCCAAGAGGGGCCCGGCTCCCCGCCGCCCAAGCGCGGGCACGGCCGTCCCCGTAAGCATACCGCGACCCCCATCGTGGCCGCCCGCGGCTGCCGCGGTGCCCCTTCGCGTGGCGGGAGTCGCCCATGTCGTGGCAGCCCCGTCGATGAGGGGAGACGCGCCATGGTCACACGGCCTCCCCGGTCGTGCTTCCACTTGGCGGAGGTGCTGCCAGAGTTCGTCGTGTGGTCGGAGAACCCGGTCGGCACCTAGCTTCAGCTCCCGCGCTTCTTCGTTGGCAAGCTGCCAGCCACAGGTCCAGGCGGGCTCTGGCTGCAGGCGGACGACTGCTGTAGCAAGGCTTCGTGGGTCGCAGTCGAGGCCTCCATCGCAGGCAACGCAGCCCTGGCCCATGGGTGGCAGACATTTGCCCGCGTGCGCGGCCTGGGCAGGCGGTGCACCCTCCACTTCAAGTATGACGGCAACGCGACCCTCTACGTGAGGGCGTTCGGGGACGACGGCCGCCACATCGGGTGCTGCCCCAAGGACAACGACGGTGACGAGGTGCTTGGCCTTGGCGACGGTCAAGACGAGGGTGAGGATGGCCTTGCCTTCGGTGATGGCCGCCGCTCGCCCAGCTACATCGACTCCCCCTCCGGTGACAGCTCCAGCAGCGGCGGCTACGATCAGCTGCCATGTCGCCGCGCCCGCTTCGAGGGCGGCAGTGGGTCGTCTCGTCGCCGCGCCCCAGTAAAGCGCGAGGAGGGGTTCGGCTGAGCCCATGAGAGCGCCATGGGTCCATCCTTGCGAGCTGCCCCAGGGGCATGCACCGCTTTTGTTTTGTTCTTCCTTTTCTTCCTGCATTAAGAGAGACAAGTATGGGTCCCCACAGGGGCGTGCAACAAACTATGGTTTCCAAGTTGTTATGCTGTGTTTATTGTTCCTGTGTCGCGTCACAATATCAATGTTTTATATAGGCACGTAGGAATAACTTAGCTTGACACGCTTGAAGTAGTTTCCGCCTTACGAGGCGCGCATTTCTCTGTACCTGGCGAGGCGTCTAGGAACTGCAAAAATTTGTTAGGAGATTCTGAGCCCTGGTCGCGGGCGCCACTGGCCATGACCCAGCGCCTCGCATGGCGGTACCCGAGGGGCACGGATTGAGAGGGGAGCGCCAGCTTGCGGCTCGAACGAGAGTGCCTCGCGAAAAAATAGACAAGACGCTCACGAGGGCCCTGTCCAGCCCCCTCGCGAGGGATGTGAGAGAGAGTACAGGTCAAACAGAGAACCGAAGGCAGAAGGCGATGGAACAAGACCGGCAAGGAACACCAGAAAGAAAATTTCGATTAAAGACGGGCAAGCCAACTACGGAAAGCAAATGAAAAGCCGCGTCCGGCACCTAGTCTAGTCTTCTTGTCTTCTCACCAGCGCGGAGCTAAGTGCTGCCACTAGGACGTGGGAGGGAGCCCCAGAGGCCCGAGGGCGGCACTCCTGAGACTCCGGGGCGTGTACAGCCCACTCATTATTACGTGAGAGTGTCACGAGAGGAGACCTTCACAGGCACTGGGCCTTCTTCACAGGTGCTGGGGCTTTCTTCTTGGGTAGAACTTCCGGAGGTGCTGGATGTTCCAGGCGTTCTGGATGGGTACCCCGTCCTGCGTCTCCAGGCGCGCGGCGCCAGGCCTGGAGACGTGGGCGACCCTAAACGGGCCCTCCCACATGGGTGAGAGCTTATGCAGCCCCTCCCTAGAGAGCACCCGCCTTAGGACGAGGTCACCCACCTCGAGCGTCCTGGAGCGGATGTTGCGACAGTGGTACCGCCGCAACGCCTGCTGATATCTTGTCGCCCGTAGCGTGGCTTCACGGCGGCGTTCCTCCCCCAGCACGAGGTCCATCCCTCGCATGGCGTCCTGCTGCGCCTCATCAAACGCTAGGACCCGCGTGGAGCGATGCTTGACCTCATGAGGGAGAACCGCCTCTGCTCCATAGATGAGGAAGAATGGGGTCTCGCCCGTTGGCTTGGTGGCGGTGGTGCGGATGGACCACAGCACGGACTGGAGCTCGTCGTGCCAGCCCCTGCCGTAGGCCTCGAGCTTCTTCTTGAAGGTACTAGTCTTGAGGCCTCTCAGGACCTCCGCGTTGGCGCGTTCGGCCTGACCATTGCTCCGGGGGTGCGCCACCGAAGCGTAGCAGATCTGCGTTCCAAGGTTAGCACAATATGTCTTGAAGAGATTGCTAGTGAACTGCGAGCCGTTATCGGTGATGATGTGGTTGGGGACCCTAAACCGGCTCACGAGACCTTTGATGAACTTGACCGCGGAGCCGGCCGGGATGGTGCGGACGGCTTCTACTTCCGCCCACTTGGCGAACTTGTCGATGGCGACGTAGAGGTAGCGGTAGGCCCCAGGTGCTCGAGGGAACGGGCCCAAGATATCCAGCCCCCAGACCGCGAATGGCCACGAGAGTGGGATGGTCTGGAGGCCCTGAGCCGGCTGATGGATCTGCTTAGCGTGGAACTGACAGGCCTCATATGACTTCACCAGCTCAATCGCGTCGTTGAGTGTCGTAGGCCAGTAGAATCCACTGCGAAACACCTTGCCGACGAGGGTCCATGAGGACGAGTGGTGCCCGCAGTCCCCGCCGTGTATGTCGACTAGTAGCTCTTTCCCCTGCTCCCTGGACATGCAACGCCGGGAAACGTCATTTGGCTGGTTCCTGTATAACTCACCGTCCTGGATGCAGTATGCCGTGGCCTGTCGGGCCACACACTCCGCGTCCTCCTCCTTCTCCGGCAGTGTCCCTTGCGTCAGGTATTCCTTGAATTCCTTGGTCCAGCACCCCTCCTGAGGTTTGAGCGCCAAGAGTAAGCGCGCTCCCGAAGTCGGGCCGTAGGCCGGGGCTCCCGAGGCTGGTGGTTGAGGGAGCTCCTCCCGAGGCAGCGTTGTTCTTGAAAGTGGTGGTGTTGCCGATAGCTTGAAGAGCCGCTCCTCAAAGACGCCAGGCTCTTGGGGTAGCCGCTTGGATGCTCTCCTGGCGATGTCGTCGGCTTCTTTGTTGGTGCCACGAGGCACGTGCTACAATTCCAGGCCCAAGAACTGCTTCTCCATCTTGCGTACCTCCGCGAGGTACGCCTCCATGTGCTCGTCCTTCGGATCATATACCTTGTTGGAGAAGTTGACGAGGAGATGCGAGTCGCCCTTGATGGTGAGGCGCTTCACTCCCAGTGCCACCGCAGCCTTGAGACCAGCTATGAGGCCTTCGTACTCTGTTATGTTGTTGAAGACCTTCTCGCCCTGCTGGAAGCAGAGCTGCACGGCATAGTAAAGCTTGTCCTGAGTGGGTGAGATGAGCACTGCTCCAGCCCCCGCGCCCTGGCGCACAAAGGCGCCATCGAAATACATAACCCAGCTGTCTGGCGCTTCACTCCCCGGCGAGAGGGACCGATCCTCGCCTTCTTCAAGCCCCGGGGCGTCCGTCCATTATGCCAGGAAATTAGCGAGCGCGGCTCCCTTGATGACCCTGGTTGTGCTGAACTCCAACTGAAATGCCTGTAGCTCGATGTTCCACTCAGCGACTCTCCCGGCGAAGTTGGGGCTCCTGAGCACCCTCTCCAACGGGTAGGCCGAGATGACCTTGATGGGGTGACCTTGAAAGTAGTGCCGTAGCTTACGCGACGCCACCAAGAGCGCGAGCAGGAGCTTCTGAGGCATGGGGTACTGTGCCCTCGCGTCCCGCAACACCGTGCTGAAAAATACATAGGGTGCTCGACGAGGGTGGGTGCATTGACGAGGCTCACGGCTTCCAGAGGTTGGGGCGCCTCCTGAGACGACGAAGCCCCCAGAGCCTGGTCGCTCGTTGGGGCCTCCACAGGCCCAAGTGCGCTGTCTTGCTGAGCCTGGTCCTTTGCTGACATCGCCGCAGCCATCGTGGTGCCCTCTGGGTCTTGCGCCGGCTCGGCTGGGGGAGCGGCTTGGCGCGACGCATCCCTGACCCGGCGCTCCTCCCGGACCGCCACTAGAGCTGCGCTGGCGGAGTAAGGGGTGGTGGCAAGGTACAACAGCAGGGGCTCGAGAGGTCGGGGCGCCACCATCACTTGAGGGCTGGTCAGGTATCTCTTGAGGTCTTGAAATGCTTGGTCGGCCTCCGGGGTCCACTCGAATGGGCCCTTGTTCTTCATCAGCTTGAAGAATGGTAGGGCACGCTCTCCCAGCTTGGAGAAGAAGTGCCCCAACGCAGTCACGCGACCGGCAAGCTTCTGCATCTCCTTAAGGGTCTATGGTGGACTCATGTCTTCGATTGCCTTGACCTTCTCTGGGTTGGCCTCGATCCCTCTGTGGGATACGAGGAAACCCATCAGCTTGCCGGAAGGGACACCAAACACGCATTTTTCCGGGTCATGAACGGACGTGTGTCCAGAGTGGGTTTCTCGGCTTCCACACGGGTTTCATGGAGGCGTTTGAATGCGGCACGAGCCTTCTTGAGAGAAGCTCCGATTTGCAAGAATCTTGTACCAAAGATTGTCCCAATTCGGCCAAAAAAATTACCACGGCATGTTGGTGCCATGTCATGACACCATGCCAAGTTTCATGATTTTCAGGCGTGTTTTGGATTTACATGAATTTAAAAACCAAGTTTCTCAATCTTTCCAGCTGAGCCACGACGCCCAGATGTTTGAATTTCATTCCCATTTTCTTGCATGGGACCTAGAAATTCACCCAAGGACACACATATGATTTTCAACCAACTTTGGTGCACTGGAGCATGTGCGTGTAGTTCAAATTTGAATTATGCACATTAAATGACCAGGAATTAAATTAATGTATAAAAAATCCAAACAAACCTGGAATAATTCCAAATTTTAACACGGCACTCATATAGTTCTATGTTGCCTCAGTAAAAAATCAAGGGGGGGAAGGCAGCATATATCATTTCGCACACAAAGGTGACACGCCCTCCCTCGGGAACCATGACTCTTCTCGAGAGAAGCTCCGGTTTGCAAGAAGCTTATACCATAACTTGTCCAAATGCGGCCAATTTTTTTACCATAACATGTTGGTGCGATGAAATGAAACCATGCCAAGTTTCATGATTTTCAGACGAGTTTTGAATTTCTAGGGATTTAAAAACCAAGTTTCTCAATGTTCCGGCCGAGCCACGATGCCCAGATGTTGGAATTTCATTCCCATTTCTTGCATGGGACCTATAAATTCACCCAAAGACACACATGTGATTTTTCAACAAACTTCGGTGCACTGGAGCATGTGCTTGTAGTTCAAATTTGAATTATGCACATTAAATGCCTAGAAACTCAATTAATTCATAAAAATGCTAAACGAGCCCGGAATAATTCCAAATTTAAACACGACACTCATGTAGTTGCATGTTCACTGTACATAAATGTTCTAGCAATTCAAACACCATCCTTTCCCTCCGTAACACCACTTTGTGTTTCAAAACATAATGAAAAAAATCAGGTATACCACAAACAGTTTACTAGAAAGAATCGTGTGGGATGCGATATAAAATTCTTGGCGCACCATCTTGTCTGGCTTACGCAGGAAGCTTCATTGTTTACAGTCCACCGCCCGCGCTTGAACCACACTTGCGCGCCAATTTCTCGCGGCACCAAGCTAAATTTTTCTGCCACCGCAGAAATATCTATCTCCCCTCCCCGTCCCTCCCACCAAAAGCCACATTTCCACTGTTCCTCCTTGCTTTCCAAGTTCAAACCTTCACTACAGCTTACTGGCAGCTCAGCCTCCTCGCCGGCAACCCTTCTTCTTGCAGCGGTGCCTCCTCGCCGGCTACCCTTGTTCTTGCAGCGCCACCTCCTCGCCGGTGACCCTTCTTCTTGCAGCGCCGCCTCCTCGCGGCGACCCTTCTTCTTGTTGCGCGGCCTCCTCGCCGCCGACCCTTCTTCTTGCTGCGCAGCCTCGTCGATATGGTTAGGTAATCCACACCCCAACCACACATCCTCCTCCTTCCCCGTCCCACATGCCCCGACCGATGGCACGACACCTTCCGCTGAAATCACTATCCCCGGTTCTCTAATTAAGCACCGCTCACAACCATTTTGCACGCAGTATAACGTGGAGCTCGGTAGCATCTGGCAGCGGAGAAGCAAATCGCGGCCGCACGCGCGCACGAGGTCACTATGGCTGCCATTCGTGCCGACCGCCAGATCTTGGAGGAGCACCTCGTCTTCGAGGCCACCGTCGACACTACCACACAGTTGTCTACTTTAAAATACAGTTCATGCTGTTTTCTCGAGGCCACCGCCAGTGCCTTCTAGTGATTTGTCCTCTGTAATGTTAATATGCAATCTGATGTTCAATTAACATTTGGTCCTATGAAATGTAATGTTCAGTTAACAGTTTGGTCCTCTGAAATGTAATGTTCAATTAATAGTTTGGTCCAACAATTGCTACATTTCGTAGTACTATTCTCAAGCATTATTTATTTTGTTAACAGTCTTATCTTCTAGTACATGTTTCTATTCTGCAATGTCGTGCTCAGTTAACTGCTTTGGTTCATTTGGTCTGCTGTCCATTTAACTGTTTGGTTCAATTCTGCAATTTGATTTTCGTTTGCTGTGGGCACAATTTTGTATTGTTATGCACATAGAAATAAATTGAATTTGGCTATACTCAATATATATTCTACTGATAGTATGGCAACTCTCATTTAACCTGATCAAGATCTTCCTTATGTGTGTTGCAGGGAAACAATGGGAGACACTGCGTTTTGCCATCGAGGTTTGCTTATGCATGGTCCTTTCCCTAATAGCACATTATTATGCAGTTCCAGGAATCATTCTAATATTTAGATTTCTTACAATTTGGTCTTGCACATGTAGGTCCTGCTGTCAGAGGCTTAGACCCACTATTCGACCCATTTTGCATATGGGGAAATGAGATGTCCATGAATATAAGTCAAGTCAAGAAACTCAGTAAGATTGTTAGGATGAAGAAACTTGCGATGAATAACAGCAAGATCTTTGTTTGCACAATGAAGAAGACATCAGTCAACTATAGGATGGTACTAACTCTTTTACCTTGTTTTTACCCCTTGCGCCATTTCAAAATGTATAACAACGATTTATGCATATCTTTGTTTTTAGTACTTTTCAAAGCAGTTCACCGATGATTACCTCTCAAACCACCTACATGGTCAAGAGGCGAGGAAGGTATTCATTCAACACCCACGGTACAATATTGAAGTCTTCCTGAAGAGGACGAAGGTTGGGCGGGCAATTATCCATAGCCACTGGCCTAAAGTTGCAAGGACATTCAACATCACTGAAGGCTCAATATTTGCCTTTCTCTTCTGCAGCTTCCCAGATGAGATTCATCTGTCTATTTACCGTGTATGATGCTGCTTTCCAAAGGTTTTCGATGTTGCATGTGAAACTTGGTGTTGTTGTGTCATGGTGTAACAGAGTGCCGAAGCTATCTGATGTAATTCGATTATGAAATCCTGGTTGCCGTTATACGGATATGAAATATCTAGTCTATTTTATAAGAATATCAATTTGATTACTACTTGGATTATCAATAATAGGCTAATTACCCTGCTTATTGGGGTTTTCTATTGCAGATGGTTACTCAGACAGCACCGTGGGCGATGAACTTAAACAACCCACGCGGTTTCTACAAAGTAAGCATGTTCGATCAACTAACAATCACACACGGCTTCCGGCAGAGAACTGTTTGCGTTAGGCCACCTTGCAAAAACGTTTCCACACACAAAACTATGTGTGATATACATACAACGAAAATGTTTTTCTGGGATTCACCGTGTGGGACGTACATATGAACAGAATCAATTGGGTTTCGATGCCTCGCCAGATCGCACACGAGCTCATTTTGCCCCAGCATGCGTGCAGGCGCGCCTATCCCCGATGGTTTCTGGGTCGTGTGGGAAGGACCCCCCTATCGCCCACACTCGCTTGGCAACGGTTCCAAATGCCATCGCGGAAAGGGGTTAAAAACCGTTTGTATAGCACCTCGTTGTACCAGTGTACTACCCTATCTAAGGTAGAATAGCATAAAACAAGATAGGCCCTGATGCTCCATTATGGAGAATGGAGATTATCCTGTCTCCAATTCTTGCGCTTCGCACAATGTTGCTTCCAAGTAGCTCCCTATGATTGTCCATACATTTTTTCCATTCTTTGATTGTCATGTCTTCATCAGTTTTAGAAATCCGGTATGAACAACGGTGAAGCCTAGGATGACCTGGTCGTAAGCTAATAACATCAGGGCGACCTTTCGGAAACATCAGTTCAGGCACACAATCCTTCGGGATTTTCTGTTGAAAAACATAATAATAACATCGTAGTTAGCAATGTAGTTTAGCTTTATATTAGAAGAATTTATGCAAAAGATGCACATATTTCGTAATAGTAAAAAATCTTACAATGCCATCTCCATGGATGTTACCATAGTTCAACACATGCACTAGTGGCACGTATTGACCATAATGTGCAAGAGTTTCATGATTGATATAGTAATTCTCAACATCAATAATAAATGAGATAAGATGATCTTTCTTCTGATAAGTTAATTCTGCGCCATCGGTGTAGTAGGTTCTGTCTACCATCTTCCGTACATTTTTTGAAGAATGAAAATAAGCTCTCAACTATTTTGAAATAAACAATATAAATTAATTAATAAATATGTTTGAGAAACTCACATAGAGGTAGAAGTGGAAGCATATCGACATGGACCCAAATGTCCATATTCTCTGCGTCGATGTCAGGATCACAAAGATCAAAGGTGACAAGCATACCCTCCTAAAAATCATATGCCTTGCATAGTGCTTCCCAATTCGAGCAACCAAAATGGGATACGCTCTCAGAATTGTATAGATTTACAGCAAAATCATAACCATGATGGGTCCTTAGGTGATCTATCTTTGTCTCCATATTTTCGTGATCTTCAAAATCCAGCTTCTCCAAGACATAGCGTCTTGCATGGCATGGGATAAGCTAGCCGAATTGTAAAAGACGAAAAATACACGTTGAAGAAGCAGAAGTCCTGCTTAATTACGAAAAAACACTTGTCGTCGTTGCATACTGTTTCAACATCGAATGTCTCGTCGAGCTTAATACTGAAGCGCCGACCGTCTACCAGGTGAGGCCTATCGCACAGACCTCGGTCGTCGCCGCACCAGTCGCACTCCGGGAGCCTATCGTTGTCGTCAGACATTTCCTATGTTCATAATTCAAAGATTAAACTTGTACAATTCAATATGTGTACTACAAAAACATAGGCCACTGTGAGGTGTTCCCTACAAACATAGGCCACTTGGGCAAGCACTAGTACTACACAACACTACATACCACACGTCTAAATCTCCATCATATTTGAAAGACCTACATTGAAAATTTTCTATTCCATGGAAATTGTCACAGCTACTCATCTACTACTCTACTACATCTATGAAAACATCTACATCATCATCAACATGGGGATTTGGCTGGTCTCACCTCGAGGTCGGACGGGGTCGGTGACGGGGACGACCGCGGCGATGATGCAGGACTCCTTGATTTCTGCAAAAAGAAAATATAAACAAAAACATTATTATACTAATTTTAGTACCTAGTGAAACCCTATAAGATATGAACTAAACATTATTATGCTGATTCAAAACACCTACATTTACTAAAATTTTGTAAAACCTAGTTCTAACCCTAACAGCTTTCCATCCATCCATCCATCCATCTATCCAAAGCATTACTGAAAAAACTAGTTTAAATCATCTGTCTATCCATCTATCTATCCAAGCATTTCAAAAACATCATTCACCCATATATATGAACACCTAGGGTTAATTACATATAACTAGTTTAGTGCTCTAATGATGAAATGGGCTCATATATATGAACACCCAGGGTTCATATATATGAACAAAATTAGTAAAATACTACCTACCTATTCTACAATCAAATTCTAACTATTTTTTATTACAAAAAAATTGTATACCTAATATTTTTACTAACAATTTCTATACGGTGAGAGGTGGGAGGAGGGAGGAGTGAGGGGTAGTGGGAAGAGGGAGGAGAGAGGACAGAGGAGGAGGGCAGTGTGAGAAGGGAGGAGGGCGACCAGAGGTGGAGGGAGGAGTGAGGAGGGCGCGACCGGAGGAGGAGGAGGAGGAGGAGGGCGCGGCCGGAGGAGGAAGTGGCTGGAGGAGGAGGAGGAGGGCATGGTCATAGGAGGAGAGAGGAGGGCGGTGGAAGGAGGAGGAAGGAGGGGGCATACTAAGGAGGAGGAGGACGACGACAATGCGGCGGCAGCGACGACGAGGAGGACGAGGAGAGAGTGGGGAGGGAGAGGGAGAAGAGCGGATGAGAGGGAGAGGGAGGGTCGGCCGCGCGGGGAAGACGATATGCTAGGGTTAGTAGCAGCGCGGGTTGGGGACAAGTGCTACTACTACAGAGCATATCAATAGCGCCGGATATTGATCCTAGCTGCTGCTAAGTGGGGCTCGCCATGTGGCGCCCAGTTCAAACCTAGCAGTAGCGCATTTTTCTACCACACACTACTGCTATGTGGATAGCAGTAGCGCCCTTTCCTACCACGCACTACTACTAAGTAGCAGTAGCGTCGGCTTTTAATAGGCGCTACTAATAAGCTTCTATGTATAAGCTTTTCCCTATAGTAGTGCCCCTTGATGGGGGTGGCCGATCAACACGGACACGGGGGGAGGGGATCAGGGCGGTTGCTAGGGGACTCCCCCTTGGCGAACCATTGGGAAGTGTGGTGTGAAAGGTGAGAGGGCGCCATGGCAAAGATGAGGTGGCATCATCCTGTATTAAAGGAGAGGGCACCACTGAGAAATGTCCCACTACAATGAGAAACCAAGCAGAATAGGGAGGATCTGGCAGGAAAAGGGAAGGCTACGTCAGGGGGTAAGGTTTTTGTGTTGGACCCGTGTGTTGGAGATCACATGACATATAGTTCGGACAACCACATTTCTCCCCAACACATGGTGTGAATTTGAGGGACCTCGGACTATGTAGATGGTTCAATTTTGGAGAGACTGTTGGACGCCCGTTTGATGTCCGAACATGCGCAGACTTATGAGGAAGAAATGAGCATCAATCTTGAAGAGAACCTTAATAATTTGTTTGACTCTTACATGCATTATAGCCCATAGCAATGCACGGGTGTTCTACTAGTACTCCTTGGTATGCAGACTATACTAATTACATTGTTGCTAAATATATAGCACCTAGTTTCACATACCAACAAAAGAAAAAGTTCTTCTTTGATCTGAGACATTACTTTTGGGATGACCCACATCTTTATAAAGGAGTGGATGGTATTATTAGACGTTGTGTACCTGAGCATGAACAGGAAATCCTACGGAAGTGTCATTCCGAGGCATATGGAGGACACCATGCTGGACACAGAACTGTACATAAGGTATTACAATCTGGTTTTTATTGGCCTACTCTCTTCAAGGATGAACATAAGTTTGTCTTATCATGTGATGAATGTCAAAGAATTGGTAATATTAGTAGACATTAGGAAATGCCTATGAATTATTCACTTGTTATTGAACCATTTGATGTTTGAGGATTTGATTATATGGGACCTTTTCCTTCCTCTAATGGGTATGCTCATATTCTAGTTGTTGTTGATTGCGTTACTAATTGGGTAGAAGCCATTCCAACTAGTAGTGTTGATCATAACACACCCACTAAAATGCTTAAAAAATTATTTTCCCATGGTTTGGAGTCCCTAGATATTTAATGCATGATGGTGATTCACATTTTATTCATGGTGCATTCCGTAAACTCCTTGCTAAATAGGATGTCAACCATAGAATTGCATCACCTTATCATCCTCGGTCCAGTGGTCAAGTTGAGTTGAGCAATAGAGAAATAAAGCTAATTTTGCAAAAGACTGTTAATAAATCTACAAGGAACTGGTCTAAGAAACTTGATGATGCATTGTGGGCATATAGTACTACTTATAAAAATCATATGGGTATGTCCCCTTATAAAATGGTTTATGGAAAAGCTTATCATTTACCTCTTGAGGTAGAACATAAAGCATATTCGGCAATTAAAGAACTTAACTATGATTTCAAACTTGCTGGTGAAAAGAAGTTATTTTATATTAGTTCTCTAGATGAATGGAGGACACAAGCTTATGAAAATGCTAAGTTATTTAAGGAAAAGGTTAAAATATGACATGATAAAAGAATCCAAAAATGGGAATTTAAAATAGATCAAGTTTTATTAAACAAGTCTAGTTTAAAATTCTTTGCAGGAAAGCTCCTCTCAAAATGAGAAGGACCTTATATTGTTGAAGAAGTTTGTCGTTACAGAGCCATCAAGATAAACGATGCCGAAGGCACTAACACAAAGGTGGTTAATGGGCAAAGGATCAAATATTATATCTCACGTACACCCATTAATGTTGAAACCAATATTATCGAAACCATGACACCGGAGGAGCACATAAGGGAACCCTCCCAAAACGCTCTAGAACCTTGAAAAAGGGGTAGGTACGTGGTACGGTAAGTAAAACCGACTCCAAAAGTTCCATAAAAGTACTTTCTGCTTGTTTTGGAATATTTAAAAAATTAGGAAAATAATAAACAGTCCGAAAAGTGCACGAGAGAGCGACAAGCCCGAGGGGCACGCCCTACCCCCTGGGCGCGCCTCCTAGGCTTGTGGCCCCCTCATGGACTTTCCCGACTCCGTTTTCCTTCCATGTTACTCGTCCTGCACGAAAAAATTCACTATATATACTTCCTAATGTTTTGACCACTGTATCGCAGAGATATCCTCAGTTCATGCTTCGTGTTGTTTCTCTGACAGATCTAAGAGTATGTCGTCCCAATACTCAGATAGAGAGAGCTATGTTTCCCACTACATTGCAAACCCAAGGATCTATGGAGATGTGGATCCTTATGGTTGGTCCACGGAAGAGGAAGGAGATGTTGATCCAGAGGGAGCGAGAGACACGAGTTCAGAACAAGATGAAGCTCCCCTACCTCAACCAGGAGATATGCATGTGGACTTCAAGAAGTCAAGCCTCCCGAACATAGTAAACGAATCTAATTTTCAATTTATCCTGTTCCATCTTCTGCAGGAAAGCAAAGATGCATTATGTGAAAGGGTATCAAAGCTTGAGCAAGAGATCAATAAGCTTAGAGAGGAAAATCGCATCCTCAAACGTAAGCTAAAAAGTAACCTACTACCTCATCACCACCATCATCAAAGAAGGAGACTTGAGTACATGGGTATGGGCACTCCCCTTGGCTTGTGCCAAGCTTGGGGGAGGTGTCCTGGTATCGTATCACCGCCACTTTTATCATCATTATTTATCTTAGTTTGATCCTTAGTTATTTCGTGATTTATAAGAATAAAGTTTTAGTATGATCTATTTTCGAGTGCTTGCTTAGTGATCTATCTATCTATCTAATCGTGTGCGAGATATATAATAAAGAGTAGTTTGAGTTTTGCTTTGCTTTCTTGTTTTCATCTTAGCAATTGGAAATAAAAAAAATAAAAATATCATATGATACTCCCATGGGGAGTAATGACTTCACATAAAAAAGTATAGTTGATAAAATTTGTTAGAAGTTTGCAAGCATATAATTGGTCATTGGTGCAATTCATGAAAAAGTTATAAAGGAAGAGAGGTCTCACATATAAATAATATATTGGACATCTTTTATTATTGTGAGCCCCCATCAAATGTTCAATATCAATTAGTTGACGTTGGACAAGGAATACAATGCGATGAATTATGGTTGTTTACATTCACATAGAAGTTATATTGTTATGAATCTTCTAACATGTGGTGCTTGTCTAGGATCTTTTGCTAGCGAAAATTTTTGCACTAAGTAGTGATACTACTTGTGCATCCAAATCCTTAAACCCAGTTTCATGTCATAAGAGTCCACTATACCTATGGATTGAATAATATTCTTCAAGTAAGTTGTCATTTGTGCAAAGCACCTAAATATGTATGATCTTTTATTATATGGGAAAATAAGCTTTGTACGATCTTGTGATGGTGAAGAAATAAAAGCGACAGACTGCATAATAAATGTTGCTATCATAAGGGGCAATATAAAGTGAGGTTCCTCTACATTAAGAGCTTGCACATCCAAAAACAAAAAGTGCATGACAGCCTCTGCTTCCCTCTACGAAGGGCCTATCTTTTACTTTTATGCAAGATTCATTAGTGTTTATTCCTATTGCTCTCTATGCATTCTTTAGTGGCAAGCATCATGTGGTAGATAGATGCAGACATATATGTCTAGTTGGTTGTAGGTGACCATGAGTTATTATTGTTGACATTACCCTAGAGGTAAATAAGTTGGGAGGCGAAATCGTAAGCCCCTATCTTCCTATGTGTCTGAGTAAAACTTTTTCTCTATAAATGTGCTTTGAGTGTCAGCAATCATAGAAGACTAAATGATGGTTGAGTATGTGAGCTTGCTAAACAAAGCTCTTACGTAGACTCTTTCTGAAAAGATGATGGATTGTGATTGATTCAATGACTGAGATCATAGTTTGTTAGTTTCCAATAAAGTTTATGTTTCATACTTTAGCTTGTGAATGAATTGTTACTCTAGCATGAGAAGTTTTATGATGATATATTGTTGTTATGATAATGACCATGATGCTTCCATGTCCGTATTTTATTTTCATCCACACTTCTCTCTCTAAACATGTGGTAATGATTAGCGATTTCGGCTTTCGCTTGAGGACAAACGAGATCAAAACTGGGGAAGTTGATACATCCATTTTGCATCATGTTTTCATATCCTTGATGCTATTCAATACCCCTCTGATCTTGAACACTAATATGATTTGTGAGTAGTTACTTTTGTTCTTGAGGACATGGGAGACTCCTTGTCATAAGTAATCATGCAAATTCGATGGTTGACAATGCCGCACAATGTGGTCTCCAACGTATTGGAGATCGCTGTTGGGATCCTACGCTCCCGCAAGATCTATCTAGGAGATACATAGCAACGTGAGGGGGAGAGTGTGTCCACGTACCGTCATAGACCGAAAGTGGAAGCATTTGACAAGGCGGTTGATGTAGTCGAACTTCTTATTAATCCGACCGATCAAGCACCGAACATATGGCACCTCCGAGTTCTGCACACGTTCAGCTCGACGTCGTCCATCTAACTCTTGATCCAGCAAAGTGTCGAGGGAGAGTTCCGTCAGCACGACGGCGTGGTGACAGTGATGGTGAAGTGATCCGTGCAAGGCTTATCCTAAGCACTATGAAGATATGACCGGAGGTGTAAACTGTGGAGGGGGCGCCGCACATGGCTAACAATTGTTGGTGTGTGTTCTAGCGGTGCCCCCTCCCTCATATATATAGGTTAGGGGGAGGAGAGGTAGCCAAGGGGGCGCCCCAAGTAGGAGGAATCCTACTGAGGGAGTCCTGGACTAAGGGGTCCTCGGGCGTCCGGCCAGTTGGACATGGACCGGACTAATGGGCTGTGAAGATACAAGACCGAAGACTCTCTCCCGTGTCTGGATGGGACTCTCCTTGGCGTGGAAGGCAAGCTTGGCGACCAAATATGAAGATTCCTTTCTCTGTAACCGACTTTGTAACCCTAGTCCCCTCCGGTGTCTATATAAACCGGAGGGCTTAGTCCGGAAACATATATAGTCATACAGGCTAGACTTCTAGGGTTTTAGCCATTACGATCTCGTGGTAGATCAACTCTTGTAATACTCATATTCATCAAGAACAATCAAGCAGGAAGTAGGGTGTTACCTCCATAGAGAGGGCCCGAACCTGGGTAAACATTGTGTCCCCTGTCTCCTGTTACCATCGACCTTAGACGCACAGTTCGGGACCCCCTACCAGAGATCCGCCGGTTTTGACACCGACACCTACTTGGGCGCCTCCCAATTCGTCCTCCCCCCTTACCATATCCACCAGAGGGGGAAGGAAAGAGGAGGGAGGAGGGAAGGAAGGGGGAGGCCGAATCCCTCCCCTTCCTTCTCTCTTATCCCCTTTCCTTTCCCTCAGGTGCGGCCCATATGGGGGGGCGCAGCAGCCCCTGCTGGCTGCTGCATTTCCCCTCTTGGCCCATTAGGACCATATAGTTTGCCGGGGATGCCCGGAACCCCTTCCGGTGGCCTGATACGTACCCGGTACCCCCGGAACACTTCCGGTGTCTGAATACTATCGCCCTATATATGAATCTTTACCTCTCGATCATTTCGAGACTCCTCGTCATGTCTGTGGTCTCATCCGGGACTCCGAACAACATTCAGTCACCAAATCACATAACTCATATAATAACAAATCGTCATCGAATGTTAAGCGTGCGGACCCTACGGGTTCAAGAACTATGTAGACATGACCAAGACACCTCTTCGGTCAATAACCAACAGCAAACATGGATGCTCATATTGGTTCCCACATATTCTACGAAGATCTTTATCCATCCTACCGTAATGATAACATACGTTATTCCCTTTGTCCATCGGTATGTTACTTGCATGAGATTCGATCGTCGGTATCTCTATACCTAGTTCAATCTTGTTACCGACAAGTCTCTTTACTCGTTCCGTAATACATCATCCCGCGACTAACTCATTAGTCACATTGCTTGCAAGGCTTATTATGATGTGCATTATCGAGAGGGCCCGGAGATACCTCTCCGGTACTCGGAGTGACATCCAAATCTTGATCTATGCCAACCCAACAAACACCTTCGGAGATACCTGAGCATCTTTATAATCACCCAGTTACGTTGTGATGTTTGATAGCACATAAGGTATTCCTCCGGTATCCGGGAGTTGCATAATCTCATAGTCGAAAGAATATGTATTTGACATGAAGAAAGCAATAGCAATAAAACTGAACCGTCAACATGCTAAGCTAACGGATGGGTCTTGTCCATCACATCATTCTCCTAATGATGTGATACCGTTCATCAAATGACAACACATGTATATGGTCAGGAAATTTAACCATCTTTGATTAACGAGCTAGTCTATTAGAGGCTTACTAGGGACACTGTGTTTTGTCTATGTATTCACACATGTACCAAGTTTCCGGTTAATACAATTCTAGCATGAATAATAAACATTTATCATGATATAAGGAAATATAAAATAACAACTTTATTATTGCCTCTAGGGCATACTTTCTTCAGTCTCCCACTTGCACTAGAGTCAATAATCTAGTTCACATCGCCATGTGATTTAATACCAATAGTTCACATCGCCATGTGACCAACACCCAAAAGGTTTACTGAAGTCAATAATCTAGTTCACATCGCTATGTGATTAACACCCAAAGAGTACTAAGGTGTGATCATGTTTTGCTTGTGAGAGAAGTTTAGTTAACGGGTCTGCCACATTCAGATCCGTATGTATTTTGCAAATTTCTATGTCTACAATGCTCTGCATGGAGCTACTCTAGCTAATTGCTCCCACTTTAAATATGTATCCAGATTTAGACTCAGAGTCATCTGGATCAGTGTCAAAGCTTGAAACATTTCCTTAGTCCTTTTCAGGTACCTAAGGATAATTTTGACTGATGTCCAGTGATCTACTCCTGGATCACTATTGTACTGATGTCTACGACGCAACTTTATTCTTGTAGACTCATGTTGGGCCTCCAAGCGTAGAGTTTTGTAGGACAATAGCAATTTTCCCTCAAGTGGATGACCTAAGGTTTATCAATCCATGGGAGGCGTAGGATGAAGATGGTCTCTCTCAAACAACCCTGCAACCAAATACAAGAAATCTCTTGTGTCCCCAACACACCCAATACAATGGCAAATTGTATAGGTGCACTAGTTCGGCGAAGAGATGGTGATATATGGATGGTAGAAATATATTTTTATAATTCGAATAAATAAAAACAACACGGTAGAGAATAGTAAACGGGCACAAAAACGGTATTGCAATGCTTGAAAATGAGGCCTAGGGTTCGTACTTTCACTAGTGCAACCTCTCAACAATGCTAATACAATTGGATCATATAACCATCCGTCAAAGCGCGATGAAGAATCACTTCAAAGTTCCTATCTAGCGGAGAACATAAGAATAAATTTTTTGTAGGGTACGAAACCACCTCAAAGCTATTCTTTCTGGTTGATCTATTCAAGAGTTCGTACTAAAATAACACTAAGCTATTCCTTTCGTTCGATCTATCCTAGAGTTCGTACTAAAATAACACCAAAGCATATGTCATTCACATCATTTCCGATCAATAATATGTCATTCACATATACTTATCAGAAAGGCTGTAGTGCTCCCACTCACTTTCTTGTAAAATAGGCTTCACTGCGAGTCTGTATAAAACTATATGCTTTGATCAACTTATCAAAGCGTATATTCCAATTCCGAGATGCTTGCACCAGTCCATAGATGGATCGCTAGAGCTTGCACACTTTGTTAGCACCTTTAGGATTGACAAAACGTTCTGGTTGCATCATATACAACTCTTCTTTAGTAAATCCATTAAGGAATGCAGTTTTGATATCCATTTGCCAGATTTCATAAAATGTGGCAATTGCTAACATGGTTCGGACAGACTTAAGCATCGATACGAGTGAGAAAATCTCATCGTAGTCAACACCTTGAACTTGTCAAAAACCTTTTGCGACAATTCAAGCTTTGTAGATAGTAACACTACCATCAGCGTCCGTCTTCCTATTGAAGATCCATTTATTCTTAATGGCTTTTCGATCATCGGGCAAGTCCACCAAAGTCCACACTTTGTTCTTATATATGGATCCTATCTCAGATTTCATGGCCTCAAGCCATTTATCGGAATCTGGGCTCATCATCGCTTCTTCATAGTTTGTAGGTTCATCATGGTCTAGTAACATGACTTCCAGAATAGTACTAGCATACCACTCTGGTGCGGAACATGCTCTGGTTGACCTACGAGGTTCAGTAGCAACTTGATATGAAGTTTCTGGATCGTTATCATTAGCTTCCTCTCTAGTTGGTGTAGGCATCACGGGAACGGTTTTCTATGATGAGCTAGTCTTCAATTCGAGAGAAGGTACAATTACCTCATCAAGTTCTACTTTCCTCCCACTCACTTCTTTCGAGAGAAACTCCTTCTCTAGAAAGGATCCATTCTTAGAAACAAAGATCTTGCCTTTGGATCTGTGATAGAAGGTGTACCCAACAGTTTCTTTTGGGTATCCTATGACAACGCACTTCTCCGATTTGGGTTCGACCTTATCAGGCTGAAGCTTTTTCACATAAGCATCACAACCCCAAACTTTAAGAAATGACAGCTTAGGTTCCTTGCCAAACCATAGTTCTGCGGTGTCGTCTCAATGGATTTAGATGGTGCCCTATTTAATGTGAATGCAATTGTCTCTAATGCATAACCCCAAAACGATAGTGGTAAATCGGCAAGAGACATCATAGATCGCACCATATCTAATAAAGTACGGTTACGACGTTCGGACACACCATTACGTTGTGGTGTTCCAGGTGACGTGAGTTGTGAAACTATTCCACATTGTTTTAAATGAAGGCCAAACTCGTAACTTAAATATTCGCCTCCGCGATCAGATTGTAGAAACTTTATTTACTTGTTACGATGATTCTCCACTTCACTCTGAAATTCTTTTAACTTTTCAAATATTTTAGACTTGTGTTTCATCAAGTAGATATACCCATATCTGCTCAAATCATCTGTGAAGGTCAGAAAATAACGATACCCGCCACGAGCCTCAACACTCATCGGACCGCATACATCGGTATGTATTATTTCCAATAAGTCAGTGGCTTGCTCCACTGTTCCGGAGAACAGAGTTTTAGTCATCTTGCACATGAGGCATGGTTCACAAGCATCAAATGATTCATAATCAAGTGATTCCAAAAGTCCATCCGCATGGAGTTTCTTCATGCTCTTTACACCAATATGACCTAAACGGCAGTGCCACAAATATGTTGCACTATCATTATCAACTTTGCATCTTTTGGCATCAATATCATGAATATGTGTATCATTATGATCGAGATTCAATAAACCATTCATATTGGGTGTATGACCATAGAAGGTTTTATTCATGTAAACAGAACAACAATTATTCTCTGACTTAAATGAATAACTGTATTGCAATAAACATGATCAAATCATATTTATGCTCAATGCAAACACCAAATAACTTTTATTTTAGGTTTAACACTAATCCCGAAGATAGAGGGAGTGTGCGATGGTGATCGTATCAACCTTGGAATCACTTCCAACACACATCGTCACTTCACTCTTAACTAGTCTCTGTTCATTCTGCAACTCTAGTTTCAAGTTACTAATCTTAGCAACTGAACCGGTATCAAATACCCAAGGGTTGCTACGAACACTAGTAAAGTACACATCAATAACATGTATATCATATATACCTTTGTTCACTTTGCCATCCTTCTTATCCGCCAAGTATTTGGGGCAGTTCCATTTCCAGTGACCATTTCCTTTGCAGTAGAAGCACTCAGTTTCAGGCTTATGTCTAGGTTTGGGCTTCTTCACGAGAGTGGCAACTTGCTTTTCGTTCTTCTTGAAGTTCCCTTTCTTTTCCTGTGCCCTTTTTCTTGAAACTAGTGGTCTTGTTAACCGTCAACACTTGATGCTCTTTCTTGATTTCAACCTTCGCCGATTTCAGCATCGCGAAGAGCTTGGGAATCGCTTTCGTCATCCCTTGCACATTATAGTTCATCACGAAGTTCCAGTAACTTGGTGACAGTGACTAGAGAACTCTGTCACTCACTATTTTATCTGGAAGATTAACTCCCACTTGATTCATGCGATTGTAGTATTCAGACATTCTGCTCACATGCTCACTGGTGATACGTCACCAATGTATCTATAATTTTTTATTGTTCCATGCTATATTATATTCTGTTTTGGACATTATTGGGCTTTATTATACACTTTTATATTATTTTTGGGACTAACCTATTAACCGGAGGCCCAGCCCAGAATTGTTATTTTTTGCCTATTTGAGAGTTTCGCAGAAAAAGAATATCAAACGGAGTCCAAACGGAATGAAACCTTCGGGAACGTGATTTTTGGAACGAACGTGATCCAGAGGACTTGGACCCTATGTCAAGGCATCAACCAGGAAGCCATGAGATAGGGGGGGCGCCTACCCCACCCCCCCAGGCGCTCCCTCCACCCTCTTGGGCCCCACGTTGCTCCACCGACGTACTTCTTCCTCCTATATATACCTACGTACCCCCAAACTACCAGATACGGAGCCAAAAACCTAATTCCACCGCCGCAACCTTCTATACCTGTGAGATCCCATCTTGGGGCCTGTCCCGGAGCTCTGCCGGAGGGGGCATCGATCACGGAGGGCTTCTACATCAACACCATAGCCTCTCCGATGATGTATGAGTAGTTTACCTCAGACCTTCGGGTCCATAGTTATTAGCTAGATGGCTTCTTCTCTCTTTTTGGATCTCAGTACAATGTTCTCCCCGCTCTCTCATGGAGATCTATTCGATGTAATCTTGTTTTGCGGTGTGTTTGTTGAGACCGATGAATTGTGGGTTTATGATCAAGTTTATCTATGAACAATATTTGAATCTTCTCTGAATTCTTTTATGTATGATTGGTTATCTTTGCAAGTCTCTTCGAATTATCAGTTTGGTTTGGCCTAGTAGATTGATCTTTCTTGCAATGGGAGAAGTGCTTAGCTTTGGGTTCAATCTTGCGGTGTCCTTTCCCAGTGACAGTAGGGGCAGCAAGGCACGTATTGTATTGTTGCCCTCGAGGATAACAAGATGGGGTTTATATCATATTGCATGAATTTATCCCTGTACATCATGTCATCTTGCTTAAAGCGTTACTCTGTTCTTATGAACTTAATACTCTAGATGCATGCTGGATAGCGGTCGATGTGTGGAGTAATAGTAGTAGATGCAGGCAGGAGTCGGTCTACTTGTCTCGGACGTGATGCCTATATACATGATCATACCTAGATATTCTCATAACTATGCTCAATTCTGTCAATTTCTCAACAGTAATTTGTTCACCCACCGTAAATACTTATGCTCTTGAGAGAAGCCACTAGTGAAACCTATGGCCCCCGGGTCTATTTTCCATCATATTAATCTCAACACTTAGATATTTCTGGCGCCGTTTTTATTTTACTTTCTTTACTTTGCATCTTTATCATAAAAATTCCAAAAATATTTTATTATCATATCTATCAGATCTCACTCTCGTAAGTGACCGTGTAGGGATTGACAACCCCTTATCGCGTTGGTTGCGAGGATTTATATGTTTGTGTAGGTGCGAGGGACTCGTGCGTGACCTCCTACTGGATTGATACCTTGGTTCTAAAAAACTGAGGGAAATACTTACACTACTTTGCTGCATCACCCTTTCCTCTTCAAGGGAAAACCAACGCAGTGCTCAAGAGGTAGCAAGAAGGATTTCTGGCGCCGTAGCCAGGGAGTCTACGCAAAAGTCAACATACCAAGTACCCATCACAAACCCTTATCTCCCGCATTACATTATTTGCCATTTGCCTCTCGTTTTCCTCTCCCCCACTTCACCCTTGCCGTTTTATCTGCCCTCTGTTTTCCGTTCGCCTCTTTTTCGCTAGCTTGGCCGTTATGGCTTGTCCCCTATCTTCTCCGTTATCTCCCGAGAATGAAGTTCTTAATTTTAAACAAAGGGAAGGAGAAAATTTAAAAGACGCTTGGTATAAGATTTGCAATGCTCAAAATAGATCCACCAGGAAGCAATCCACTTCCGTTCTTCTTCGCAATTTTTACGTAGGCACTACTCCTTGGTACAGATATAACCTTGATACCATTACTGGACGGAATTTCTTGGGTAGCCATACTTTTGATTCTTATAATGCTATGATAGATTTTTTTGGCTCACCCCCTCTTATGATTAATGGAAATATGTTAACTTTGGAGCATGTAATGCAAAGACTTGAAATAATTCAAAATAAAGTTGCTACCGTAGAGTTAATTGAAAATTTGGATAAAAAGATCCACAATCGAATCACTCAATATGGATCTAAAGTAGGAGTCACTTTGAAAAATATTAAGGAGAAGGAACCCATAGTTAATGAGAAAATAAATCAGGATTCCACTAGAATCGATAAACTTGAGAATATCATTACCAACTTGGGAACCGCTTGTTCCTCCATAATGAATACTCCAAGTCCTCCAACTAAATTGCAAAGCTTATGTATGTTCCTAAAAATAAGGGTGAATCCTCTAGTAAGGAAACGGCGGATCTCAAATCTATAAGTATTCATCCCAATCTTTTTGCTATTATTAAGGAACCATTTGCTACAAATGAACTTTTCGATCTTGTGCCTAAAAGTTTGATAATTAATAAAAAGAAAGAAACTCCTAAGGATGATAGATGCCTCATTGAAGAATTGCCTACCAAAGATGGCAATACCTAGATCTATCCTTATTTTTTTGGCTAGCTAGGGGCGTTAAACGATAGCGCTTGTTGGGAGGCAACCCAATTTTTTTTAGTTTTTTTGCTTTTTTCTTCTGTTTAGGAATAAATATTTGATCTAGCCTCTGGTTAGATGTCTTTTTATGTTTTAATTAGTGTTTGTGCCAAGTTTAACCTATAGGATCTTCTTGGATGATAGTTATTTGATCTTGCTGTAAATTCCAGAAACTTTCTGTTCACGAAAACAATTGTTAAAAATTATCATAACGTGATAAAATATTGATTCCAATTGCTTCTTATCAATAAACAAATTGTCTAGGCCGTCCTATTTTGGCTGAAGTTTTGGAGTTCCAGAAGTTTGCATTAGTTACAGATTACTACAGACTGTTCTGTTTTTGACAGATTCTGTTTTTCGTGTGTTGTTTGCTTATTTTGATGAATCTATGGCTAGTAAAATAGTTTATAAACCATAGAGAAGTTGGAATACAGTAGTTTTAACACCAATATAAATAAATAATGAGTTCATTACAGTACCTTGAAGTGGTGTTTTGTTTTCTTTCGCTAACGGAGCTCACGAGATTTTCTGTTAAGTTTTGTGTTGTGAAGTTTTCTAGTTTTGGGTGAAAGATTTGATGGATTAAAGAACAAGGAGTGGCAAGAGACTAAGCTTGGGGATGCCCATGGCACCCCAAGATAATCTAAGGACACCTAAAAGCCAAAGCTTGGGATGCCCCGGAAGGCATCCCCTCTTTCGTGTACTTCCATCGGTAACTTTACTTGGAGCTATATTTTTATTCACCACATGATATGTGTTTTGCTTGGAGTGTCTTGTATGATTTGAGTCTTTTCTTTTTAGTTTACCACAATCATCCTTGCTGTACACACCTTTTGAGAGAGACACACAAGATTCGTAAATTATTAGAATAGTCTATGTGCTTCACTTATATCTTTTGAGTTATATAGTTTTGCTCTAGTACTTCACTTATATCTTTTAGAGCATGGTGGTAACTTTTGTTTTATAGAAACTATTATTCTCTCATGCTTCACTTAGATTATTTTGAGAGTCTTAAATAGCATGGTAATTTGCTTAATAATCCTAATATTCTAGGTATTCAAGTCTAGCAAAAACTTTCTTATGAGTGTGTTGAATACTAAGAGAAGTTTGATGCTTGATGATTGTTTTGAGACATGGAGGTAGTGATATTAAAGTTGTGCTAGTTGAGTAGTTGTGAATTTGAGAAATACTTGTGTTGAAGTTTGCAAGTCCCGTAGCATGCATGTATGGTAAACGTTATGTAACAAGAACATGAGGTGTTCTTTGATTGTCCTCCTTATGAGTAGCGGTCGGGGACGAGCGATGGTCTTTTCCTACCAATCTATCCCCCTAGGAGCATGCGCGTAGTGCTTGGTTTTTGATGACTTGTAGATTTTTGCAATAAGTATGTGAGTTCTTTATGACTAATGTTGAGTCCATGGATTATACGCATTCTCACCTTTCCATCATTGCTAGCCTCTTCAGTACCGTGCATTGCCCTTTATCACATTGAGAGTTGGTGCAAACTTCGCCGGTACATCCAAACCCCGTGATATGATACGCTCTTTCACACATAAACCTCCCTATATCTTCCTCAAAACAGACACCATACCTACCTATTATGGCATTTCCATAGCCATTCCGAGATATATTGCCATGCAACTTTCCACCATTCCGTTTATCATGACACGTTCATCATTGTCATATTGCTTAGCATGGTCATGTAGTTGACATAGTATTTGTGGCAAAGCCACCATTCATAATTCTTTCATACGTGTCACTCTTGGTTCATTGCATATACCGGTTCACCGCCGGAGGCATTCATATAGAGTCATAATATGTTCTAGTATCGAGTTGTAACCTTTGAGTTGTAAATAAATAGAAGTGTGATGATCATCATTAATAGAGCATTGTCCCAATAAAAAAAGAAGAGAAAGGCCAAATAAAAAAAGGAAGGCCCAAAAAAAGGAAAAGAAATAAAAAGGGACAATGCTACGATCGTTTTTTCCATACTTGTGCTCCAAAGTAGAACCATAATCTTCATGATAGAGAGTCTCTTGTTTTGTCACTTTCATATACTAGTGGGAATTTTTCATTATAGAACTTGGCTTGTATATTCTAACAATGGGCCTCCTCAATTGCCCTAGGTCTTCGTGAGCAAGCAAGTTGGATGCACACCCACTTAGTTTCTTTTGTTGAGCTTTCATATATTTATAGCTCTAGTGCATCCATTGCATGGCAATCCCTACTCCTTGCATTAACATCAATCGATGGGCATCTCCATAGCTCATTGATTAGCCTCGTTGATGTGAGACTTTCTCCCTTTTTGTCTTCTCCACATAACCCCCATCATTATATTCTATTCCACCGATAGTGCTATATCCATGGCTCACGCTCATATATTGCGTGAAAGTTGAAAAAGTTTGAGATTACTAAAGTATGAAACAATTGCTTGGCTTGTCATCGGGGTTGTGCATAATGAGAGCATTCTTGTGTGACGAAAATGGAGCATGACTAAACTATATGATTTTGTAGGGATGAACTTTCTTTGGCCATGTTATTTTGAGAAGACATAATTGCTTAGTTAGTATGCTTGAAGTATTATTATTTTTATGTCAATATTGAACTTTTATCTTGAATCTTTCGGATCTGAATATTCATACCACAATTAAGAAGAATTACATTGAAATTATGCCTAGTAGCATTCCACATCAAAAATTCTATTTTTATCATTTACCTACTCGAGGACGAGCAGGAATTAAGCTTGGGGATGCTTGATACGTCTCCAACGTATCTATAATTTTTGATTGTTCCATGCTATATTATATTCTGTTTTGGAAATTATTGGGCTTTATTATACACTTTTATATTATTTTGGGACTAACCTATTAACCGGAGGCCCAGCCCAGAATTGCTGTTTTTTGCCTATTTCAGAGTTTCGCGGAAAAAGAATATCAAACGGAATCCAAACGGAATGAAACCTTCGGGAACATGATTTTCGGAACGAACGTGATCCAGAGGACTTGGACCCTACGTCAAGGCATCGATCATGGAGGGCTTCTACATCAACACCATAGCCTCTCCGATGATGTGTGAGTAGTTTACCTCAGACCTTCGGGTCCATAGTTATTAGCTAGATGGCTTCTTCTCTCTTTTTGGATCTCAATACAATGTTCTCCCCCTCTCTCGTGGAGATCTATTCGATGTAATCTTGTTTTGCGGTGTGTTTGTTGAGACTGATGAATTGTGGGTTTATGATCAAGTTTATCTATGAACAATATTTGAATCTTCTCTGAATTCTTTTATGTATGATTGGTTATCTTTGCAAGTCTCTTCGAATTATCAGTTTGGTTTGGCCTAGTAGATTGATCTTTCTTGCAATGGGAGAAGTGCTTAGCTTTGGGTTCAATCTTGCGGTGTCCTTTCCAAGTGACAGTAGGGGCAGCAAGGCACGTATTGTATTGCTGCCATCGAGGATAACAAGATGAGGTTTATATCATATTGCATGAATTTATCCCTCTACATCATGTCATCTTGCTTAAAGCGTTACTCTGTTCTTATGAACTTAATACTCTAGATGCATGCTGGATAGCGGTCGATGTGTGGAGTAATAGTAGTAGATGCAGGTAGGAGTCGGTCTACTTGTCTCGGACGTGATGCCTATATACATGATCATACCTAGATATTCTCATAACTATGCTCAATTCTGTCAATTGCTCAACAGTAATTATGCTCTTGAGAGAAGCCACCAGTGAAACCTATGGCCCCCGGGTCTATTTTCCATCATATTAATCTCCCAACACTTAGCTATTTCTGGCGCCGTTTTTATTTTACTTTCTTTACTTTGCATCTTTATCATAAAAATACCAAAAATATTATATTATCATATCTATCAGATCTCACTCTCGTAAGTGACCGTGTAGGGATTGACAACCCCTTATCACGTTGGTTGCGAGGATTTATTTGTTTGTGTAGGTGCGAGGGACTCGTGCGTGGCCTCCTACTGGATTGGTACCTTGGTTCTCAAAAACTGATGGAAATACTTACGCTACTTTGCTGCATCACCCTTTCCTCTTCAAGGGAAAACCAACGCAGTGCTCAAGAGGTAGCAACTAGTTGAGCTATTCTCCTCCATCTTGTAGTCAAAGTACTTGTCATAGGTCTCATACCTCTCGACACGGGCATGAGTCTGAAATATCAATTTCAGCTCTTGGAACATCTCATATGCTCCATGGTCGTCAAAACGTTTTTGAAGTCCCAGTTCTAAGTTGTAAAGCATGGCGCACTAAACTATTGTAGGATCGAAAGTATGTCTAGACGAGGGGGTGACTAGACTACTTGATCAAATAAAAATCTAGCCTTTTCCCAATTTTAAGTCTTGGAAGATTTTAGCAACTTAGCACAAGTCAAGCAATCAACCGACACATGCAAGTCTAAGAGTATAGCAGTGGAATGTAAAACATTTGCATATGAAGGTAAAGGGAGGAGTTTGGAGGGAGCAAATGCAATGTAGACATGAAGATTTTTTGCGTGGTTCCAATAGGTGGTGCTATCGTACATCCATGTTGATGGAGACTTCAACCCACGAAGGGGAACAGTTGCGCGAGTCCACGGAAGGCTCCAGCCATGAAGGGTCCACGAAGAAGCAACCTTGTCTATCCCACCATGGCCATTGCCCACGAAGGACTTGCCTCACTAGGGTAGATCTTCACGAAGTAGGCGATCTCCTTGCCCATACAAACTCCTTGGTTCAACTCCACAATCTTGACGGAGGCTCCCAAGTGACACCTGACCAGTCTAGGAGACACCACTCTCCAAAAGGTAATAGATGGTGTGTTGATGATGAACTCCTTGCTCTTGTGCTTCAAATGATAGTCTCCCCAACACTCAACTCTCTCTCACAGATTTGGATTTGGTGGAAATATTATTTGAGTGGAAAGCAACTTGGGGAAGGCTAGAGATCAAGATTCTTGTGGTTGGAATGGAATATCTTGGTCTCAACACATGAGTAGGTGGTTCTTTCTCAGAAAATGTATGCTAGAAGTGTAGGCACGTTCTGATGGCTCTCTCCATGACTGAAGAGTGGGTGGAGGGGTATATATAGCCTCCACACAAAATCTAACCGTTACACACAATTTACCAAACTCGGTTGGACCAAATCATGAAACTCGGTCAAACCGATTTAGTTCAAAATGTGAACGTTAGGATTTTCGGTGGGACCGACATGTCAACTTGGTGGGACCGATTTCATTAGGGTTAGGGCATAACGTAATCTCGGTGAGACCGATCACATAAACTCGATAGGACCGATTTTTGTAATAGGCAAACAGAGAGTTGGTCAGGCAAACTCGGCGGGACCGGTTCGCTCATTTCAATGAGACCGAGACGTTACGAACGGGAAACATAGAGTTTGCATTGTGAACTCGGTGGGACCGATCGCTCATCTCGGTTGGACCGAAACGTTATGATGGGAAACAGAGAGTTTGCAATCCCTTCTCGGTGAGACCGAGATCCCTATCGGTGAGACGAACTGACTAGGGTTTCTGGCAGTGGCTATGTCAAATGAACTCGGTGGCGCCGGATAGATCATTTCGGTGGGGCCGAGTTTGACTTTTGGTTTGGGACATACGTGGATGTGAGAAAGTGGTTGAGGGCTTTTGGAGCATATCACTAAGCATTTTGAGCAAGCAAGCCATTAAGCAACACCTCATCCCCTTTTAATAGTATTGGCTCTTCCTATATACTCAATGTGATCTTGGATCACTAAAATGAAAATGTAGAGTCTTGAGCTTGAGCCAATATGTGTCCTTAGCATTTTGAGGGGTCCACATTCCTAGTCCATGCCATGCCAATCATTGAACTTTCTGAAATGATCATCTTGAAAGAGCATTAGTTCAATGAGCTATATGTTGTTAGGAATTACCAAAACCACCCAGGGATAGTTGCACTTTCACTATCCCCCTTTTTGGTAATTGATGAAAACATATAGATCAAAGCTTCGACAAATGATAATAAGATTGAAATGCATCGTCGCTTTGAGAAGTATCTGATAAGTAAGAGCTCCCCCTAAATTTGTGCATTATTTAAAATTTGCTTCTGAATGCAAATGCACAATCGATTAGGATCATGGGTTACTCTTCCATGTCACATACATCTTGGTGGAGCGCTCAGAATGATAGAAAGTAAAAACATGCACTCATCACCAAGGCAAAGTGAATGATCATATCAGAGATATAAAAGATAACATCATTCAAGCACAAGCATTAATGTAGGATATGATCAAACACATGATCATATAAGTATCTCACACACATAGACATGAAGTATTAAGCAAGCACACAAAAGTATCAACCAAATAGCAAAAGAGACAAAAGAGGCAAAAACACACACTCTCGAAGCCTATGATCTATACATTTCTCCCACTTTGGCAACAAGTTACCAAAAAGTTTGAAAATGCATAGTGCTATGCGTCTCTCTAGGATTGATCTTCGGGAGGAGGTGTTGAGAGGACTCCAAGGACGAATGCATCTGTGGAAGTTGATGGAGCTGGTGGAGTTGCAACTGAAGGTGGCACTGATGCTGTGGCTGCAGGTGCTGATGTAGTTGCTCTGGTGTTAGCCATGGGCACTGCAGCAGATCTTTAACCTCTTGGCACTCTTTTAAAGGCATCTGTGGTAGCCTGCCCTTTCCTCCCCTCAGCTTCTTCTTGGAGCTGCTCAACTGTTGTTTGCATCTCTATCACTTTTAGATCAAGATCATAGAACCTAGTCTCAATGATCCTTTCCAGGCTTTCTTGGTTCTGAATCAGGGTGGCCAAGCCCTTCTCAATCCTCAAGGTTGCTTGAATCGGATACGCAAGTTGATCTTGTTTGGTTTTGAGGAACACTTGAGATGCCTCTTCAACACTTGGCATCTTTGCAGCTTTCTCAGCCTTAGCTTTCTCTCTCTTTTCTTGTGCCTGCAAAGATGTGGGATCTTCTTCATTCATGACAACAGTGTTGTCCTCAAAGTCTGGTCTCAAGGGTAGATGCTCCTTATCCAACAGGTAGGTGCCTGTAACCATCTTGGAGTTGATGAGCACCTGAATATGTGGAGCATACCCACATGATCTCTTCTGATCTGCAGTTGTCCTCTTGATTGTTTCCACAATCAGGCTCATGACTTTGAACTTTTGGGGCACATCAAACAGTTGCAACAAGTTGATTGAATGGCCTCTGATAATCTTGTGATCTCCAGATTTTGGCAACAAGGTATGCCTCAGGATAGTGTGGATTGTGGCCAAACCAGACAACAAATAATGAACATACCCAAGCTTATGAGTTTCCAAGGCTCTGTCTGGAATTTCTTCGTACATGTTGGCCATTGAGTTGTGGTCTTTCTTCTTCTTGGCATAAACATCCAAGTCATCTTCATGCTCTTTAGGGGCATTGATCAATTTTGCCCATTCATCAACAGTTGATTGGTACCTTGTACCCTCAGACATCCAAACAATTCTACCATCAGGATAGAAGTGTGTTATGGAGTAGAATTGCATAATGAGCTCATCATTCCACTTAGTGAGCTTCTGTCCCACAAACTTGTCCACTCCACATAGCCTAAAGCTCTCATGCACTCCTGGAAAATGATCTTCATTCTCATCAATGTATTCACAATCTGCCCACTTCATATCACAAACAATGGGCTTCTTGTCAAGCAAGATGGTCTCATATAAATCCTGCTGCTCCTTGGTATGGAACCTGTAGTCCATAGCAGTCCTTCTCCTCATAGCATATGGATCGGTTTTGTCTCCAAAGCCCGAGACCTACATCCTTCCCGATGTTCATATCTTCTGCCACTGGATGGCTGTCATCATGATCTGGAATCTTAGGTTTGAGCTTCCTAAGCACTTGGGCTTCAGCATCTTCTTCATCAATCTCAGGCACTGGGGCCATGTTCTTTTCAGCAGCTGGAATATTCCTTGTGCTCCTCTTGGGCTTTGAAGTTTTTGGAGCTAGAGCAGAAGCTTTGGGGGTAGTCTTGGGCTTTGAAGGGGAAGCCCTAGACTTGATGGCATCCCCCATCAGCTTTTGAGACTTTGATGCTGGTGCAGCATCCTCTTCCTCTTCTTCATCTTCATCAGACGAGTGCTTCTCAAATTCTGCCATGGGATCCACCTTCTTGCACCATCTTCCTCTCTTCCTTTCCTTTTTCTTGTTGCCCTCACCAGCAGCCTCTCCTCCAGTTGACTTGGAAGTTTCATGAGTGGAGGCTCTGGCCTTAGACATAGGAACTCTCTTGACAGGTGCCTTCTTGTGCATGCCATGCTTGGTGGATGCAGCTGAGCCAAACTCCTTCTTAACAACCCTTTTCTTGGAGCTCACTTCTTCCTCAACAGCAACATAATCCTCATCCTCTGAGTCTGAGTTTCTCTTCTTCCTTGAACTTGTAGCTGCTTTGGGCAAATTGCTTGGGGTGCTCCTGCTTCCCTCATCATAGCTACTAGAGGGACTAGTGCCCTCACTCATGTTCACTTGCTCTTCTGACTTGTTTTCGCTATCACTCTGATCAGACATACTGGCAAAGAAAACTGACAACAGACCCTATGAATAGATATAGATGAGATACAGTGGATGAGCATCACAATGTGCAGAGTTTTTGCAAAACAAATGAGTCAAAAACATAGTTTTAGTTTTCCACAGAAAGCATTTCGGAGCTACCGACTTGTTAAACTCGGTGACACCGAAGCAACTTTTGGAATCTAAACTAGTGAAATCGGTCAGACCGAGACACAGTTCAGTGACTCCGAGATTGCTAGGGTTTCACAAAGAGCTGAACTCGGTCACACCGATTTGCAATTTTCGGTCAGACCTAAAAAATGGAAGTGCAATGGCCTAAGCCAAATCGGTGAGACCGATTTCCACAACTCGGTCGGTCCGAGATGAGTTCGGCGGAAACCTAACCCTAAATTTTCGAATCTAATCTAATCTAACGGATGTTCTTGCTAGACAGTATGATCTCATACGTGGTAAAGAACATGGCATTTGCTTTGTGCTAAGAATCGGAGTAAGGAACAGCACAAAGTTTCGAACTCATACCCTAGTTCCGCGGTGAGTTTGCTACGGTGGCAATGGCGGGGTTGAATTCCGTTGACGGTGATGGAGACCAGCGGCGGGAGGTCGCTGGCGATGAGAGGACGATCTAGAGACCCGAGGCGGCACAGCAGGACACACGCGGGATGAAGGGTTTTGGAGAAATTTCCAAAATTCAACCCGTCGGTTGATACGTCTCCAACGTATCTATTATTTTTTATTGTTCCATGCTATTATATTATCTGTTTTGGATGTTTAATGGGCTTTAATATACTCTTTTATATTATTTTTGGGACTAACCTATTAACGGAAGGCCCGGTGCAAATTGCTGTTTTTTTTGCCTATTTTAGTGTTCCGTAGAAAAGGAATATCAAACAGAATCCAAACGGACCGAAACCTTCGCGAGGATCTTTTTTGGAACAAACGCAACCCAGGAGACTTGGAGTGGAACTCAAGGAAGCAACGAGGCGGCCACGAGGCAGGAGGGCGCGCCCCCGACCCTCGTGGGCCCCTCGTAGCTCCACCGACCTACTTCTTTCGCCTATATATACTCTTATACCCTGAAAACACCCAGGGGAGCCATGAAACCAGTTTTCCACCGCCACAACCTTCTGTACCCGTGAGATCCCATCTTGGGGCCTTTTCCTGCGATCTGCCAGAGGGGGATTCGATCATGGAGGGCTTCTACATCAACACCATAGCTTCTCCGATGATGTGTGAGTAGTTTACCACAGACCTTCGGGTCCATAGTTATTAGCTAGATGGCTTCTTCTCTCTCTTTGGTTCTCAATACAAAGTTCTCCTCGATGTTCTTGGAGATCTATTCGATGTAATACTTTTTGCGGTGTGTTTGTCGAGATCCGATGAATTGTCGGTTTATGATCAAGATTATCTATGAACAATATTTGATATCTTTGCAAGTCTCTCCGAATTATCGGTTTAGTTTGGCCTACTAGATTGATCTTTCTTGCAATGGGAGAAGTGCTTAG